>NW_027457668.1:300000-600000 GCF_050624435.1 Tenrec ecaudatus | reverse complement strand
CGTAACTAAAACAATCATCTGAGCCCATATGGTGGTACCTCAGAAGACAGACCTGGTGGTCTGCTTTTGAACCCTCATAGAGCTTTGTAGCCCCTATCTAACATGGTTCAGTTTGGCTCTGCACACCAGGTTTCAATGACTTGGAATCTACCCCACAGTAACTGTTTGGATGCAAGGATACTCATTCCTGAGTTATGACCGGCCCCATCCTGACGATTCTGTCATGAGGCAGTTCTGTCCGAAGTCAAATACCTCATGATCCTAGCTTTTCTTTTCTTATTTTTTTCCACAGGTAGTTAAAAGACTTTATTAGGAAGGCTTTGAAGTCAAAAGTCACACTCTTGATAGAATTTTCTTTCATCCTTTAAGTCGGCTCTGCAAATATATAATCAGTGATTTAGCTGTAAGATACAAGATACGTTAATTTATTTAAGATAAAATATATTTCAGTTCTTAAAATTTATTCCATAAAGTACATATTTCCCTCTAAATTCCCTACTTATACAAAAGAGGTAAAAATAAAAACAAACACAAAATATAAAATCCCCAACAAAACAGTAACTGAGCATCTTTTTAAAAATTATAAAAAATTAACAAGACAAACTAATGTGTGTGTTTGTTAATATTAAAAAAAGTGAAAAATCTCTTGATGGGGGACTCCCAAACCCTAGCTTTACATATCTCACCGTCATCAGTCTGTGGGGCTTAAATACATTGGATATAAACTTAAAGCTACATTGGCATGAGAGATATGTGTTATAGCATGAGTGCATGCAACTTATGGTAAACTATCTAAAACAAGAAAGAGAAGCAGATGGTCATAATGCAGCTCATCATAAGTATAATAGAGCACAACACAGCGATTGTGTTTTCTGGGTCTTCTTTGAACTGATATGAGCCAATTGAGATGTGGGATGATGAACTGAATGTGAAATTGACCTGTTTTTTAAAAAGCTTGAATGATCTGGAGGTTAAATGGAATGGGGAAAAGTATGGTTTCAATCCTTGGAATAGTGTTTTGGGGACCTTTCTGGAACCTGTTTCATGATGCCAATTCACTTCCAACACTGTGGATAGTGACACACATTCAATGAAGCAAGTGCTTGGCTGCCAACTTTGAGCCGGCTCTATTACTGCCTACTCATCTTATCCAGACATTTCCTTGCAAACTGGCATTATCTTTTTACACAAATAAGTTTCTAATGGCTTATTTTTTCAATTTCCACAAACCACGTTATTTAATAAAAATTTTTTTGATCTTAACAAATGAAAACGTGGTTATAACGTATAAACACCAGGGTTATTGGGTAAAAGGGACTGCAGGACACAGGGTACTGGGAACTTCCGAAGCCTAGGGATTTGGGTGGAAACACTGATTGAGGCACACTAAGACACCGCTTGACCTGGAATAGCCCTCATGTGGACCTACGACGTGTGATATCTAGGCAGTGAGCCCTCCTACTCAGTCACAATCACCGACTCCTCAGAACTGTTTTGGAGATAGGGGAGACTGCATATAAAGTCCCCAGAAAGGATCAGTGTCCAGGCTGGAGTCTGAAGCCATCAATATATTAAAGATACTTGCTTCTGTTTGCATCACTTTCATCCCTATCATTCTTCTCATGCAGCCAAAACTCAGTCCCAGGGGGATGGCAACTACAGTAACCAGACTGTTCTGTCTGACTTCTACGTTAGGACACATAGACCATCTGAAGAAACAATTTGATTCTGTGTCCCTCTCCCTCTGATAGACAAAACTGCAGCCAGAACCAGACCTTAAACATGCAGACTAAGAGTTTGTCAAAAGTCTAGAAAAAGCAGTCAATACCCTGGAAACCTAGCCTGCAGAAGAGAAGACACAGAATCAAAAGCTACAACTGAAAAAAAAAAAAAAGCTCCAGGTGGGTGTCATTCAGACAACCGATTCCAATGAAAACACTTGACCTTCTCACAGTGTAAAATTGCTTTTACTTCCGTACTATTGTAATTCAAACAGTTTCCCCTATCTCACCTCCAAATGTAACCCCAGCAGATTCAAATATATTAAGGAAGAGGCAATTATTCTGGTGTTTTGTCTGCACCGATTATGGAGCCTCAAACAGTTTTACTATTCTCAGCTCATGCTTAGATTTTCAACTATTTGAATGTGAAGGAAATCTTAACATGCCGCATTTCACAGGCTGCCATCTGTGTTGCCTCACCCAGATTTACGTTTTTCATTTTGAGAGTGCCTCAACATGGTGTTTTTTTTTTTTTTTTGCTCAAGGGGCATTGTCATTTTCCATCATCAGATGTTTATGGGAAATTTTACATCATGCAGGTCCCCGTATACAATAATTACATGAAACAATGGAGATTTCTGTATCTTCCTGTTTTTCACAACAGGTTATGCTCACTCATATTGTTAGCTTATCACGCCAAATGCACGAGATGCACAGGTGGTGTTAATTGAAGGGCGGGATGATTCATGCATTGGCCACTTTAGCATTGCAAGTTCATGAGCATCTTGATTTTGAAATTCAGTAAAGGGAGATGATGCCTTAGCCAGTAAAATGCTACTCCTTCCAAGCCTCACTTACACTCAGACATATCTGAGCAGAAGCCACATTATGTACGTGAAACAGCTTTGGATGCTCCACATCTATATGCAGATGCCCACCAAATATGAGATTATTTTGCTTTCTCTGACTTGGCTCTTACTAGCAGTCAGCCTCATTCTATCTCTTTTGTAGATGGTTGTGGATTCTGGGGGGCCATTTGCATAATGGTGGGCTTATGAGATTAAAAAGATCTTTTAGGGTAGTTTCTTGATGTGTATTTAATATTTAATTACAACTCTCTTTTATACACGTGTTTCTGTGCATTTCCACATCTAAAGTGCACAGATTAACACCTTCCCATAGCAGAGTGAACCTCCCTTCAGTCATGTCTATAGGTATTTCTCCTTCCTATGGGCAGCTGGACAGTAATTCATCTGGGAAACATGTGGTAAACCAGCACAATGGTGCTTCCCCAACTTTCTGTGATGAGGGACCAGGACATTGGTTACCTTTATAAAAGTCTCCTGACACGTCCTAGTGATGTCTGTTTCTGGGATCATAGAGGCTTCCTCTTCCTTGGTTGGTCTTGTTGGTAGGTGCTATCCAGTTGGTCTGCTTCAAAGCAACCGCAATGTACAGGACAAGGAAAGGCTTGCCAATCCTGGGCCACCCTCATATCTTTTTGGATGTTTGAACCCATCTTTGAAGCCCCCGTGGCCATGCATCCTGCAAACGACCTGGCTCTTTGTCACTGGCCCTCCCCTTTAATCTGACCAGAAGTGTTCATCATCTGGCCCTCTCTCTGGCAAGGTTCTGCCTTGGTTTACTAGTCCTCCACTACCTGACAGTGTTTCCATGATTAGCATAAGGTTTTCAGTGGTGTATTTCGTCATCCTCAGTGTGTCCTTATTCTAGACACCCTGCTGCGTGCTTTGCCCTTTACATGACATTGCTGGCATTGGAAATAGCAGTGACCTGCACTCTGACTTTCCTTTCTGTACCTAGCTACAAATGGACAGATTTTAAACAGGTCGCGGTTTATCACCGACCCATGTACCACCCTTGAAGCAGCATTGGGGCAGATAATAAATCACGAGTAGTCCTGCACAAGGAGATGGAGCCCTCGTGTCTGAGTGGTTACAAACACCAGCCGCTCCAGGCGCACAAAAGGCGCTTTTAATTCCAGTAAAGAGTTAACAACCTCAGAAACCCAGATGGGCAGTTCTTTCCACCTGCAGCCACCCACACTGCATGTCTTTGTTGAGATGGAGGAGGACATTGTGGATTGGTGTGGGACATATGGGCTAATGTTGGACTTGTAGACTTGGGCTGCACTGGTTTGGGATTTTTTCTCCATGTGCATTTACCTTTTATCTAAAGCTCTCTTTTATACATTTCAGTTTCTGTGGATTTATTTCTCTAATGTACTCAGATTAACACAACTATATAAGAAAAGGCAGGACACAAGTAAGCACCCATTTCCGTTTGGGAAAGACACTAAACAGTGAAAAGCTATTTTCCTCCATGCCATCTCTGGGTGGCACAAACAGTTAAGTGCTCAATTCGTAACTAAAACGATCATCTGAGCGCATATGGTGGTACCTCAGAAGACAGACGTGGTGGTCTGCTTTGGAACCCTCATAGAGCCTTGTAGCGCCTATCTAACAAGGTTCAGTTTGGCTCTGCACACCAGGTTTCAATGACTTGGAATCTACCCCACAGTAACTGTTTGGATGCAAGGATACTCAGTCCTGAGTTATGGCTGGCCCCATCCTGACGATTCTGTCATGAGGCAGTTCTGCCCGAAGTCAAATACCTCATGATCCTAGCTTTTCTTTTCTTATTTTTTTCCACAGGTAGTTAAAAGACTTTATTAGGAAGGCTTTGAAGTCAAAAGTCACACTCTTGATAGAATTTTCTTTCATCCTTTAAGTCGGCTCTGCAAATATATAATCAGTGATTTAGCTGTAAGATAAAAGATACGTTAATTTATTTAAGATAAAATATATTTTAGTTCTTAAAATTTATTCCATAAAGTACATATTTCCCTATAAATTCCCTACTTATACAAAAGAGGTAAAAAATAAAAACAAACACAAAATATAAAGTCCCCAACAAAACAGTAACTGAGCATCTTTTAAAAATTATAAAAAACTAACAAGACAAACTAATGTGTGTGTTTGTTAATATTAAAAAAAGTGAAAAACCTCTGGATGGGGGACTCCCACACCCTAGCTTTACATATCTCACCGTCATCAGTCTGTGGGGCTTGAATACATTGGATATAAACTTAAAGCTACATTGGCATGAGAGATATGTATTATAGCATGAGTGCATGCAACTTATGGTAAACTTTCTAAAACAAGAAAGAGAAGCAGATGGTCATAATGCAGCTCATCATAAGTATAATAGAGCACAACACAGCGATTGTGTTTTCTGGGTCTTCTTGAACTGATATGAGCCAATTGAGATGTGGGATGATGAACTGAATGTGAAATTGAACTGTTTTTTAAAAGCTTGAATGATCTGGTGGTAAAATGGAATGGGGAAAAGTATGGTTTCAATCCTTGGAATAGTGTTTTGGGGACCTTTCTGGAACCTGTTTCATGATGCCAATTCACTTCCAACACTGTGGATAGTGACACACATTCAATGAAGCAAGTGCTTGGCTGCCAACTTTGAGCCGGCTCTATTACTGCCTACTCAGCTTATCCAGACATTTCCTTGCAAACTGGCATTATTTTTTTACACAAATAAGTTTCTAATGGCTTATTTTTTCAATTTCCACAAACCACGTTATTTAATAAAAATTTTTTTTGATCACCAAAAATGAAAATGTGGTTATAAAGTATAAACACCAGGGTTATTGGGTAAAAGGGACTGCAGGACACAGGGTACTGGGAACTTCCGAAGCCTAGGGATTTGGGTGGAAACACTGATTGAGGCACACTAAGACACCGCTTGACCTGGAATAGCCCTCATGTGGACCTACGACTTGTGATATCTAGGCAGTGAGCCCTCCTACTCAGTCACAATCACCGACTCCTCAGAACTGTTCTGGAGATAGAGGAGACTGCATATAAAGTCCCCAGAAAGGATCAGTGTCCAGGCTGGAGTCTGAAGGCATCAATATATTAAAGATACTTGCTTCTGTTTGCATCACTTTCATCCCTATCATTCTTCTCATGCAGCCAAAACTCAGTCCCAGGGGGATGGCAACTACAGTAACCAGACTGTTCTGTCTGACTTCTACGTTAGGACACATAGACCATCTGAAGAAACAATTTGATTCTGTGTCCCTCTCCCTCTGATAGACAAAACTGCAGCCAGCACCAGACCTTAAACCTGCAGACTAAGAGTTTGTCAAAAGTCTAGAAAAAGCAGTCAATACCCTGGAAACCTAGCCTGCAGAAGAGAAGACACAGAATCAAAAGCTACAACTGAAAAAAAAAAAAAAAAAAGCTCCAGGTGGGTGTCATTCAGACAACCGATTCCAATGAAAACACTTGACCTTCTCACAGTGTAAAATTGCTTTTACTTCCGTACTATTGTAATTCAAACAGTTTCTCCTATCTCACCTCCAAATGTAACCCCAGCAGATTCAAGTATATTAAGGAAGAGGCAATTATTCTGGTGTTTTATCTGCACCGATTATGGAGCCTCAAACAGTTTTACTATTCTCAGCTCATGCCTTAGATTTTCAACTATTTGAATGTGAAGGAAATCTTAACATGCCGCATTTCACAGGCTGCCTTCTGTGTTGCCTCACCCAGATTTACGTTTTTCATTTTGAGAGTGCCTCAACATGGTGTTTTTTTTTTTTTTTTTGGTCAAGGGGCATTGTCATTTTTCATCATCAGATGTTTATGGGAAATTTTACATCCTGCAGATCCCCGTATACAATAATTACATTAAACAATGGAGATTTCTGTATCTTTCTGTTTTTCACAACAGGTTATGCTCACTCATATTGTTAGCTTATCACACCAAATGTCCGAGATGCACAGGTGGTGTTAATTGAAGGGCGGAATGATTCATGCATTGGTCACTTTAGCATTGCAAGCTCATGAGAATCTTGATTTTGAAATTCAGTAAAGGGAGATGATGCCTTAGCCAGTAAAATGCTACTCCTTCCAAGCCTCACGTACACTCAGACATATCTGAGCAGAAGCCACATTATGTACGTGAAACAGCTTTGGATGCTCCACATCTATATGCAGATGCCCACCAAAAATGAGATTATTTTGCTTTCTCTGACTTGGCTCTTACTAGCAGTCAGCCTCATTCTATCTCTTTTGTAGATGGTTGTGGATTCTGGGGGGCCATTGGCATAATGGTGGGCTTATGAGATTAAAAAGATCTTTTAGGGTAGTTTCTTGATGTGTATTTAATATTTAATTACAACTCTCTTTTATACACGTGTGTCTGTGGATTTCCACATCTAAAGTGCACAGATTAACACATTCCCATAGCAGAGTGAACCTCCCTTCAGTCATGTCTATAGGTATTTCTCCTTCCTATGGGCAGCTGGACAGTAATTCATCTGGGAAACATCTGGTAAACCAGCACAATGGTGCTTCCCCAACTTTCTGTGATGAGGGACCAGGACATTGGTTACCTTTATAAAAGTCTCCTGACACGTCCTAGTGATGTCTGTTTCTGGGATCATAGAAGCTTCCTCTTCCTTGGTTGGTCTTGTTGGTAGGTGCTATCCAGTTGGTCTGCTTCAAAGCAACCACAATGTACAGGACAAGGAAAGGCTTGCCAATCCTGGGCCACCCTCATATCTTTTTGATGTTTGAACCCATCTTTGAAGCCCCCGTGGCCATGCATCCTGCAAACGACCTGGCTCTTTGTCACTGGCCCTCCCCTTTAATCTGACCAGAAGTGTTCGTCATCTGGCCCTCTCTCTGGCAAGGTTCTGCCTTGGTTTACTAGTCCTCCACTACCTGACAGTGTTTCCATGATTAGCATAAGGTTTTCAGTGGTGTATTTCGTCATCCTCAGTGTGTCCTTAGTCTAGACAACCTGCTGCTCGCTTTGCCCTTTACATGACATTGCTGGCATTGGAAATAGCAGTGACCTGCACTCTGACTTTCCTTTCTGTACCTAGCTACAAATGGACAGATTTTAAACAGGTCGCGGTTTATCACCGACCCATGTACCACCCTTGAAGCAGCATTGGGGTAGATAATAAATCACGAGTAGTCCTGCACAAGGAGATGGAGCCCTCGTGTCTGAGTGGTTACAAACACCAGCCGCTCCAGGCGCACAAAAGGCGCTTTTAATTCCAGTAAAGAGTTAACAACCTCAGAAACCCAGATGGGCAGTTCTTTCCACCTGCAGCCACCCACACTGCATGTCTTTGTTGAGATGGAGGAGGACATTGTGGATTGGTGTGGTACATATGGGCTAATGTTGGACTTGTAGACTTGGGCTGCACTGGTTTGGGATTTTTTCTCCATGTGCATTTACCCTTTATCTAAAGCTCTCTTTTATACATTTCAGTTTCTGTGGATTTATTTCTCTAATGTACTCAGATTAACACAACTAATATAAGAAAAGGCAGGACACAAGTAAGCACCCGTTTCCGTTTGGGAAAGACACTAAACAGTGAAAAGCTATTTTCCTCCATGCCATCTCTGGGTGGCACAAACAGTTAAGTGCTCAATTCGTAACTAAAACGATCATCTGAGCCCATATGGTGGTACCTCAGAAGACAGACCTGGTGGTCTGCTTTTGAACCCTCATAGAGCTTTGTAGCCCCTATCTCACAAGGTTCAGTTTGGCTCTGCACACCAGGTTGCAATGACTTGGAATCTACCCCACAGTAACTGTTTGGATGCAAGTCCTGAGTTATGACCGGCCCCATCCTGACGATTCTGTCATGAGGCAGTTCTGTCCGAAGTCAAATACCTCATGATACTAGCTTTTCTTTTCTTCTTTTTTTCCACAGGTAGTTAAAAGACTTTATTAGGAAAGCTTTGAAGTCAAAAGTAACACTCTTGATAGAATTTTCTTTCATCCTTTAAGTTGGCTCTGCAAATATATAATCAGTGATTTACCTGTAAGATAAAAGATACGTTAATTTATTTAAGATAAAATATATTTTAGTTCTTAAAATTTATTCCATAAAGTACATATTTCCCTATAAATTCCCTACTTATACAAAAGAGGTAAAAAATAAAAACAAACACAAAATATAAAATCCCCAACAAAACAGTAACTGAACATCTTTTTAAAAATTATAAAAAACTAACAAGACAAACTAATGTGTGTGTTTGTTAATATTAAAAAAAGTGAAAAACCTCTGGATGGGGGACTCCCACACCCTAGCTTTACATATCTCACCGTCATCAGTCTGTGGGGCTTGAATACATTGGATATAAACTTAAAGCTACATTGGCATGAGAGATATGTGTTATAGCATGAGTGCATGCAACTTATGGTAAACTTTCTAAAACAAGAAAGAGAAGCAGATGGTCATAATGCAGCTCATCATAAGTATAATAGAGCACAACACAGCGATTGTGTTTTCTGGGTCTTCTTTGAACTGATATGAGCCAATTGAGATGTGGGATGATGAACTGAATGTGAAATTGAACTGTTTTTTAAAAGCTTGAATGATCTGGAGGTTAAATGGAATGGGGAAAAGTATGGTTTCAATCCTTGGAATAGTGTTTTGGGGACCTTTCTGGAACCTGTTTCATGATGCCAAATCACTTCCAACACTGTGGATAGTGACACACATTCAATGAAGCAAGTGCTTGACTGCCAACTTTGAGCCGGCTCTATTACTGCCTACTCAGCTTATCCAGACATTTCCTTGCAAACTGGCATTATTTTTTTACACAAATAAGTTTCTAATGGCTTATTTTTTCAATTTCCACAAACCACGTTATTTAATAAAATTTTTTTTTGATCACCACAAATGAAAATGTGGTTATAAAGTATAAACACCAGGGTTATTGGGTAAAAGGGACTGCAGGACACAGGGTACTGGGAATGTCCGAAGCCTAGGGATTTGGGTGGAAACACTGATTGAGGCACACTAAGACACCGCTTGACCTGGAATAGCCCTCATGTGGACCTACGACGTGTGATATCTAGGCAGTGAGCCCTCCTACTCAGTCACAATCACCGACTCCTCAGAACTGTTTTGGAAATAGGGGAGACTGCATATAAAGTCCCCAGAAAGGATCAGTGTCCAGGCTGGAGTCTGAAGGCATCAATATATTAAAGATACTTGCTTCTGTTTGCATCACTTTCATCCCTATCATTCTTCTCATGCAGCCAAAACTCAGTCCCAGGGGGATGGCAACTACAGTAACCAGACTGTTCTGTCTGACTTCTACGTTAGGACACATAGACCATCTGAATAAACAATTTGATTCTGTGTCCCTCTCCCTCTGATAGACAAAACTGCAGCCAGCACCAGACCTTAAACCTGCAGACTAAGAGTTTGTCAAAAGTCTAGAAAAAGCAGTCAATACCCTGGAAACCTAGCCTGCAGAAGAGAAGACACAGAATCAAAAGCTACAACTGAAAAAAAAAAAAAAAAAGCTCCAGGTGGGTGTCATTCAGACAACCGATTCCTATGAAAACACTTGACCTTCTCACAGTGTAAAATTGCTTTTACTTCCGTACTATTGTAATTCAAACAGTTTCTCCTATCTCACTTCCAAATGTAACCCCAGCAGATTCAAGTATATTAAGGAAGAGGCAATTATTCGGGTGTTTTATCTGCACCGATTATGGAGCCTCAAACAGTTTTACTATTCTCAGCTCATGCCTTAGATTTTCAACTCTTTGAATGTGAAGGAAATCTTAACATGCCGCATTTCACAGGCTGCCTTCTGTGTTGCCTCACCCAGATTTACGTTTTTCATTTTGAGAGTGCCTCAACATGGTGTTTTTTTTTTTTTTTTTGGTCAAGGGGCATTGTCATTTTCCATCATCAGATGTTTATGGGAAATTTTACATCCTGCAGGTCCCCGTATACAATAATTACATGAAACAATGGAGATTTCTGTATCTTCCTGTTTTTCACAACAGGTTATGCTCACTCATATTGTTAGCTTATCACGCCAAATGTCCGAGATGCACAGGTGGTGTTAATTGAAGGGCGGGATGATTCATGCATTGGTCACTTTAGCATTGCAAGTTCATGAGCATCTTGATTTTGAAATTCAGTAAAGGGAGATGATGCCTTAGCCAGTAAAATGCTACTCCTTCCAAGCCTCACGTACACTCAGACATATCTGTGCAGAAGCCATATTATCTACGTGAAACAGCTTTGGATGCTCCACATCTAAATGCAGATGCCCACCAAATATGAGATTATTTTGCTTTCTCTGAGTTGGCTCTTAGTAGCATTCAGCCTCATTCTATCTCTTTTGTAGATGGTTGTGGATTCTGGGGGGCCATTGGCATAATGGTGGGCTTATGAGTTTAAAAAGATCTTTTAGGGTAGTTTCTTGATGTGCATTTAATATTTAATTACAACTCTCTTTTATACACGTGTGTCTGTGGATTTCCACATCTAAAGTGCACAGATTAACACATTCCCATAGCAGAGTGAACCTCCCTTCAGTCATGTCTATAGGTATTTCTCCTTCCTATGGGCAGCTGGACAGTAATTCATCTGGGAAACATCTGGTAAACCAGCACAATGGTGCTTCCCCAACTTTCTGTGATGAGGGACCAGGACATTGGTTACCTTTATAAAAGTCTCCTGACACGTCCTAGTGATGTCTGTTTCTGGGATCATAGAGGCTTCCTCTTCCTTGGTTGGTCTTGTTGGTAGGTGCTATCCAGTTGGTCTGCTTCAAAGCAACCGCAATGTACAGGACAAGGAAAGGCTTGCCAATCCTGGGCCACCCTCATATCTTTTTGGATGTTTGAACCCATCTTTGAAACCCCCGTGGCCATGCGTCCTGCAAACGACCTGGCTCTTTGTCACTGGCCCTCCCCTTTATTCTGACCAGAAGTGTTCGTCATCTGGCCCTCTCTCTGGCAAGGTTCTGCCTTGGTTTACTAGTCCTCCACTACCTGACAGTGTTTCCATGATTAGCATAAGGTTTTCAGTGGTGTATTTCGTCATCCTCAGTGTGTCCTTAGTCTAGACACCCTGCTGCGCGCTTTGCCCTTTACATGACATTGCTGGCATTGGAAATAGCAGTGACCTGCACTCTGACTTTCCTTTCTGTACCTAGCTACAAATGGACAGATTTTAAACAGGTCACGGTTTATCACCGACCCATGTACCACCCTTGAAGCAGCATTGGGGTAGATAATAAATCACGAGTAGTCCTGCACAAGGAGATGGAGCCCTCGTGTCTGAGTGGTTACAAACACCAGACGCTCCAGGCGCACAAAAGGCGCTTTTAATTCCAGTAAAGAGTTAACAACCTCAGAAACCCAGATGGGCAGTTCTTTCCACCTGCAGCCACCCACACTGCATGTCTTTGTTGAGATGGAGGAGGACATTGTGGATTGGTGTGGGACATATGGGCTAATGTTGGACTTGTAGACTTGGGCTGCACTGGTTTGGGATTTTTTCTCCATGTGCATTTACCCTTTATCTAAAGCTCTCTTTTATACATTTCAGTTTCTGTGGATTTATTTCTCTAATGTACTCAGATTAACACAACTAATATAAGAAAAGGCAGGACACAAGTAAGCACCCGTTTCCGTTTGGGAAAGACACTAAACAGTGAAAAGCTATTTTCCTCCATGCCATCTCTGGGTGGCACAAACAGTTAAGTGCTCAATTCATAACTAAAACGATCATCTGAGCCCATATGGTGGTACCTCAGAAGACAGACCTGGTGGTCTGCTTTTGAACCCTCATAGAGCTTTGTAGCCCCTATCTCACAAGGTTCAGTTTGGCTCTGCACACCAGGTTGCAATGACTTGGAATCTACCCCACAGTAACTGTTTGGATGCAAGTCCTGAGTTATGACCGGCCCCATCCTGACGATTCTGTCATGAGGCAGTTCTGTCCGAAGTCAAATACCTCATGATACTAGCTTTTCTTTTCTTCTTTTTTTCCACAGGTAGTTAAAAGACTTTATTAGGAAAGCTTTGAAGTCAAAAGTCACACTCTTGATAGAATTTTCTTTCATCCTTTAAGTCGGCTCTGCAAATATATAATCAGCGATTTAGCTGTAAGATAAAAGATACGTTAATTTATTTAAGATAAAATATATTTTAGTTCTTAAAATTTATTCCATAAAGTACATATTTCCCTATAAATTCCCTACTTATACAAAAGATGTAAAAAATAAAAACAAACACAAAATATAAACTCCCCAACAAATCAGTAACTGAGCATCTTTTTAAAAATTGTAAAAACTAACAAGAGAAACCAATGTTGTGTGTGTTTGTTAATATTAAAAAAAGTGTAAAATCTCTGGACGGAGGACTCCCACCCCCTAGCTTTACATATCTCACCTCATCAGTCTGTGGGGCTTGAATACATTGGATATAAACTTACAGCAACAATGGCATTAAAGGTGTGTGGTATAGCAAGAGTTCATGCTACTTATGATAAACTTTCTAAAACTGAAAGTGAAGCAGATGGTCATAATGCAGCTCATCATAAGTATAATACAGCACAACTCAGAGATTGTGTTTTCTGGGTCTTTGAACTGATAGGAGCCAATTGAGATGTGGGATGATGAACTGAATGTGAAATTGACCTGTTTTTTAAAAGCTTGAATGATCTGGAAGGCTAAATGGAATGGGGAAAAGTATGGTTTCAATCCTTGGAATAGTGATTTGGGGACCTTTCAGGAACCTGTTTCATGATGCCAATTTACTTCCAAAACTGTGGATAGTGACACACATTCAATGAAGCAAGTGCTTGACTGCCAACTTTGAGCCGGCTCTATTATTGCCTACTCAGTCTATCCAGACATTTCCTTGCAAACTGGCATTATTTTTTACACAAATAAGTTTCTAATGGCTTATATTTTCAATTTCCATAAACCACATTATTTAATAAAATTTTTTTTTTGATCTTAACAAATGAAAACGTGGTTATAAAGTATAAACACCAGGGTTATTGGGTAAAAGGGACTGCAGGACACAGGGTACTGGGAACTTCCGAAGCCTAGGGATTTGGGTGGAAACACTGATTGAGGCACACTAAGACACCGCTTGACCTGGAATAGCCCTCATGTGGACCTACGACGTGTGATATCTAGGCAGTGAGCCCTCCTACTCAGTCACAATCACCGACTCCTCAGAACTGTTTTGGAGATAGGGGAGACTGCATATAAAGTCCCCAGAAAGGATCAGTGTCCAGGCTGGAGTCTGAAGGCATCAATATATTAAAGATACTTGCTTCTGTTTGCATCACTTTCATCCCTATCATTCTTCTCATGCAGCCAAAACTCAGTCCCAGGGGGATGGCAACTACAGTAACCAGGCTGTTCTGTCTGACTTCTACGTTAGGACACATAGACCATCTGAATAAACAATTTGATTCTGTGTCCCTCTCCCTCCGATAGACAAGACTGCAGCCAGCACCAGACCTTAAACCTGCAGATTAAGAGTTTGTCAAAAGTCTAGGAAAAGCAGTCAATACCCTGGAAACCTAGCCTGCAGAAGAGAAGACACAGAATCAAAAGCTACAACTGAAAAAAAAAAAAAAAAAGCTCCAGGTGGGTGTCATTCAGACAACCGATTCCCATGAAAACACTTGACCTTCTCATAGTGTAAAATTGTTTTTACTTCCGTACTATTGTAATTCAAACAGTTTCCCCTATCTCACCTCCAAATGTAACTCCAGCAGATTCAAGTATATTAAGGAAGAGGCAATTATTCTGGTGTTTTATCTGCAGCGATTATGGAGCCTCAAACAGTTTTACTATTCTCAGCTCATGCCTTAGATTTTCAACTATTTGAATGTGAAGGAAATCTTAACATGCCGCATTTCACAGGCTGCCTTCTGAGTTGCCTCACCCAGATTTACGTTTTTCATTTTGAGAGTGCCTCAACATGGTGTTTTTTGGTTTTTTTTTTGGGGGGGGTCAAGGGGCATTGTCATTTTCCATCATCAGATGTTTATGGGAAATTTTACATCCTGCAGGTCCCCGTATACAATAATTACATTAAACAATGGAGATTTCTGTATCTTCCTGTTTTTCACAACAGGTTATGCTCACTCATATTGTTAGCTTATCACGCCAAATGTCCGAGATGCACAGGTGGTGTTAATTGAAGGGCGGAATGATTCATGCATTGGTCACTTTAGCATTGCAAGCTCATGAGCATCTTGATTTTGAAATTCAGTAAAGGGAGATGATGCCTTAGCCAGTAAAATGCTACTCCTTCCAAGCCTCACGTACACTCAGACATATCTGAGCAGAAGCCACATTATCTACGTGAAACAGCTTTGGATGCTCCACATCTATATGCAGATGCCCACCAAATATGAGATTATTTTGCTTTCTCTGACTTGGCTCTTACTAGCAGTCAGCCTCATTCTATCTCTTTTGTAGATGGTTGTGGATTCTGGGGGGCCACTGGCATAATGGTGGGCTTATGAGATTAAAAAGATCTTTTAGGGTAGTTTCTTGATGTGCATTTAATATTTAATTACAACTCTCTTTTATACACGTGTGTCTGTGGATTTCCACATCTAAAGTGCACAGATTAACACATTCCCATAGCAGAGTGAACCTCCCTTCAGTCATGTCTATAGGTATTTCTCCTTCCTATGGGCAGCTGGACAGTAATTCATCTGGGAAACATGTGGTAAACCAGCACAATGGTGCTTCCCCAACTTTCTGTGATGAGGGACCAGGACATTGGTTACCTTTATAAAAGTCTCCTGACACGTCCTAGTGATGTCTGTTTCTGGGATCATAGAGGCTTCCTCTTCCTTGGTTGGTCTTGTTGGTAGGTGCTATCCAGTTGGTCTGCTTCAAAGCAACCGCAATGTACAGGACAAGGAAAGGCTTGCCAATCCTGGGCCACCCTCATATCTTTTGGATGTTTGAACCCATCTTTGAAGCCCCCGTGGCCATGCATCCTGCAAACGACCTGGCTCTTTGTCACTGGCCCTCCCCTTTATTCTGACCAGAAGTGTTCGTCATCTGGCCCTCTCTCTGGCAAGGTTCTGCCTTGGTTTACTAGTCCTCCACTACCTGACAGTGTTTCCATGATTAGCATAAGGTTTTCAGTGGTGTATGTCGTCATCCTCAGTGTGTCCTTAGTCTAGACTCCCTGCTGCACGCTTTGCCCTTTACATGACATTGCTGGCATTGGAAATAGCAGTGACCTGCACTCTGACTTTCCTTTCTGTACCTAGCTACAAATGGACAGATTTTAAACAGGTCACGGTTTATCACCGACCCATGTACCACCCTTGAAGCAGCATTGGGGTAGATAATAAATCACGAGTAGTCCTGCACAAGGAGATGGAGCCCTCGTGTCTGAGTGGTTACAAACACCAGCCGCTCCAGGCGCACAAAAGGCGCTTTTAATTCCAGTAAAGAGTTAACAACCTCAGAAACCCAGATGGGCAGTTCTTTCCACCTGCAGCCACCCACACTGCATGTCTTTGTTGAGATGGAGGAGGACATTGTGGATTGGTGTGGTACATATGGGCTAATGTTGGACTTGTAGACTTGGGCTGCACTGGTTTGGGATTTTTTCTCCATGTGCATTTACCCTTTATCTAAAGCTCTCTTTTATACATTTCAGTTTCTGTGGATTTATTTCTCTAATGTACTCAGATTAACACAACCAATATAAGAAAAGGCAGGACACAAGTAAGCACCAGTTTCCGTTTGGGAAAGACACTAAACAGTGAAAAGCTATTTTCCTCCATGCCATCTCTGGGTGGCACAGACATTTAAGAGCTCAATTCGTAACTAAAACGATCATCTGAGCCCATAGGGTGGTACCTCAGAAGACAGACCTGGTGGTCTGCTTTTGAACCCTCATAGAGCCTTGTAGCCCCTATCTCACAAGGTTCAGTTTGGCTCTGCACACCAGGTTGCAGTGACTTGGAATCTACCCCACAGTAACTGTTTGGATGCAAGTCCTGAGTTATGACCGGCCCCATCCTGACGATTCTGTCATGAGGCAGTTCTGTCCGAAGTCAAATACCTCATGATACTAGCTTTTCTTTTCTTCTTTTTTTCCACAGGTAGTTAAAAGACTTTATTAGGAAAGCTTTGAAGTCAAAAGTAACACTCTTGATAGAATTTTCTTTCATCCTTTAAGTTGGCTCTGCAAATATGTAATCAGTGATTTAGCTGTAAGATAAAAGATACGTTAATTTATTTAAGATAAAATATATTTTAGTTCTTAAAATTTATTCCATAAAGTACATATTTCCCTATAAATTCCCTATTTATACAAAAGATGTAAAGAATAAAAACAAACACAAAATATAAACTCCCCAACAAATCAGTAACTGAGCATCTTTTTAAAAATTGTAAAAAACTAACAAGAGAAACCAATGTTGTGTGTGTTTGTTAATATTAAAAAAAGTGTAAAATCTCTGGACGGGGGACTCCCACCCCCTAGCTTTACATATCTCACCTCATCAGTCTGTGGGGCTTGAATACATTGGATATAAACTTACAGCAACAATGGCATTAAAGGTGTGTGGTATAGCATGAGTTCATGCTACTTATGATAAACTTTCTAAAACTGAAAGTGAAGCAGATGGTCAGAATGCAGCTCATCATAAGTATAATACAGAACAACTCAGAGATTGTGTTTTCTGGGTCTTTGAACTGATAGGAGCCAATTGAGATGTGGGATGATGAACTGAATGTGAAATTGACCTGTTTTTTAAAAGCTTGAATGATCTGGAAGGCTAAATGGAATGGGGAAAAGTATGGTTTCAATCCTTGGAATAGTGATTTGGGGACCTTTCAGGAACCTGTTTCATGATGCCAATTTACTTCCAAAACTGTGGATAGTGACACACATTCAATGAAGCAAGTGCTTGACTGCCAACTTTGAGCCGGCTCTATTATTGCCTACTCAGCCTATCCAGACATTTCCTTGCAAACTGGCATTATTTTTTACACAAATAAGTTTCTAATGGCTTATTTTTTCAATTTCCATAAACCACATTATTTAATAAATTTTTTTTTGATCTTAACAAATGAAAACGTGGTTATAAAGTATAAACACCAGGGTTATTGGGTAAAAGGGACTGCAGGACACAGGGTACTGGGAACTTCCGAAGCCTAGGGATTTGGGTGGAAACACTGATTGAGGCACACTAAGACACCGCTTGACCTGGAATAGCCCTCATGTGGACCTACGACGTGTGATATCTAGGCAGTGAGCCCTCCTACTCAGTCACAATCACCGACTCCTCAGAACTGTTTTGGAGATAGGGGAGACTGCATATAAAGTCCCCAGAAAGGATCAGTGTCCAGGCTGGAGTCTGAAGGCATCAATATATTAAAGATACTTGCTTCTGTTTGCATCACTTTCATCCCTATCATTCTTCTCATGCAGCCAAAACTCAGTCCCAGGGGGATGGCAACTACAGTAACCAGGCTGTTCTGTCTGACTTCTACGTTAGGACACATAGACCATCTGAATAAACAATTTGATTCTGTGTCCCTCTCCCTCCGATAGACAAGACTGCAGCCAGCACCAGACCTTAAACCTGCAGATTAAGAGTTTGTCAAAAGTCTAGGAAAAGCAGTCAATACCCTGGAAACCTAGCCTGCAGAAGAGAAGACACAGAATCAAAAGCTACAACTGAAAAAAAAAAAAAAAAAAAGCTCCAGGTGGGTGTCATTCAGACAACCGATTCCAATGAAAACACTTGACCTTCTCACAGTGTAAAATTGTTTTTACTTCCGTACTATTGTAATTCAAACAGTTTCCCCTATCTCACCTCCAAATGTAACTCCAGCAGATTCAAGTATATTAAGGAAGAGGCAATTATTCTGGTGTTTTATCTGCACCGATTATGGAGCCTCAAACAGTTTTACTATTCTCAGCTCATGCCTTAGATTTTCAACTATTTGAATGTGAAGGAAATCTTAACATGCCGCATTTCACAGGCTGCCTTCTGTGTTGCCTCACCCAGATTTACGTTTTTCATTTTGAGAGTGCCTCAA
The DNA here is from genome assembly GCF_050624435.1 of Tenrec ecaudatus. NCBI lineage: Eukaryota > Metazoa > Chordata > Mammalia > Afrosoricida > Tenrecidae > Tenrec > Tenrec ecaudatus. The sequence goes on along the minus strand of NW_027457668.1, from coordinate 581,348 downwards.
CATGGTGTTTTTTTGGTTTTTTTTGGGGGGGGGTCAAGGGGCATTGTCATTTTCCATCATCAGATGTTTATGGGAAATTTTACATCCTGCAGGTCCCCGTATACAATAATTACATTAAACAATGGAGATTTCTGTATCTTCCTGTTTTTCACAACAGGTTATGCTCACTCATATTGTTAGCTTATCACGCCAAATGTCCGAGATGCACAGGTGGTGTTAATTGAAGGGCGGAATGATTCATGCATTGGTCACTTTAGCATTGCAAGCTCATGAGCATCTTGATTTTGAAATTCAGTAAAGGGAGATGATGCCTTAGCCAGTAAAATGCTACTCCTTCCAAGCCTCACGTACACTCAGACATATCTGAGCAGAAGCCACATTATCTACGTGAAACAGCTTTGGATGCTCCACATCTATATGCAGATGCCCACCAAATATGAGATTATTTTGCTTTCTCTGACTTGGCTCTTACTAGCAGTCAGCCTCATTCTATCTCTTTTGTAGATGGTTGTGGATTCTGGGGGGCCACTGGCATAATGGTGGGCTTATGAGATTAAAAAGATCTTTTAGGGTAGTTTCTTGATGTGCATTTAATATTTAATTACAACTCTCTTTTATACACGTGTGTCTGTGGATTTCCACATCTAAAGTGCACAGATTAACACATTCCCATAGCAGAGTGAACCTCCCTTCAGTCATGTCTATAGGTATTTCTCCTTCCTATGGGCAGCTGGACAGTAATTCATCTGGGAAACATGTGGTAAACCAGCACAATGGTGCTTCCCCAACTTTCTGTGATGAGGGACCAGGACATTGGTTACCTTTATAAAAGTCTCCTGACACGTCCTAGTGATGTCTGTTTCTGGGATCATAGAGGCTTCCTCTTCCTTGGTTGGTCTTGTTGGTAGGTGCTATCCAGTTGGTCTGCTTCAAAGCAACCGCAATGTACAGGACAAGGAAAGGCTTGCCAATCCTGGGCCACCCTCATATCTTTTGGATGTTTGAACCCATCTTTGAAGCCCCCGTGGCCATGCATCCTGCAAACGACCTGGCTCTTTGTCACTGGCCCTCCCCTTTATTCTGACCAGAAGTGTTCGTCATCTGGCCCTCTCTCTGGCAAGGTTCTGCCTTGGTTTACTAGTCCTCCACTACCTGACAGTGTTTCCATGATTAGCATAAGGTTTTCAGTGGTGTATGTCGTCATCCTCAGTGTGTCCTTAGTCTAGACTCCCTGCTGCGCGCTTTGCCCTTTACATGACATTGCTGGCATTGGAAATAGCAGTGACCTGCACTCTGACTTTCCTTTCTGTACCTAGCTACAAATGGACAGATTTTAAACAGGTCACGGTTTATCACCGACCCATGTACCACCCTTGAAGCAGCATTGGGGTAGATAATAAATCACGAGTAGTCCTGCACAAGGAGATGGAGCCCTCGTGTCTGAGTGGTTACAAACACCAGCCGCTCCAGGCGCACAAAAGGCGCTTTTAATTCCAGTAAAGAGTTAACAACCTCAGAAACCCAGATGGGCAGTTCTTTCCACCTGCAGCCACCCACACTGCATGTCTTTGTTGAGATGGAGGAGGACATTGTGGATTGGTGTGGTACATATGGGCTAATGTTGGACTTGTAGACTTGGGCTGCACTGGTTTGGGATTTTTTCTCCATGTGCATTTACCCTTTATCTAAAGCTCTCTTTTATACATTTCAGTTTCTGTGGATTTATTTCTCTAATGTACTCAGATTAACACAACCAATATAAGAAAAGGCAGGACACAAGTAAGCACCAGTTTCCGTTTGGGAAAGACACTAAACAGTGAAAAGCTATTTTCCTCCATGCCATCTCTGGGTGGCACAAACATTTAAGAGCTCAATTCGTAACTAAAACGATCATCTGAGCCCATATGGTGGTACCTCAGAAGACAGACCTGGTGGTCTGCTTTTGAACCCTCATAGAGCCTTGTAGCCCCTATCTCACAAGGTTCAGTTTGGCTCTGCACACCAGGTTGCAATGACTTGGAATCTACCCCACAGTAACTGTTTGGATGCAAGTCCTGAGTTATGACCGGCCCCATCCTGACGATTCTGTCATGAGGCAGTTCTGTCCGAAGTCAAATACCTCATGATACTAGCTTTTCTTTTCTTCTTTTTTTCCACAGGTAGTTAAAAGACTTTATTAGGAAAGCTTTGAAGTCAAAAGTAACACTCTTGATAGAATTTTCTTTCATCCTTTAAGTTGGCTCTGCAAATATGTAATCAGTGATTTAGCTGTAAGATAAAAGATACGTTAATTTATTTAAGATAAAATATATTTTAGTTCTTAAAATTTATTCCATAAAGTACATATTTCCCTATAAATTCCCTATTTATACAAAAGATGTAAAGAATAAAAACAAACACAAAATATAAACTCCCCAACAAATCAGTAACTGAGCATCTTTTTAAAAATTGTAAAAAACTAACAAGAGAAACCAATGTTGTGTGTGTTTGTTAATATTAAAAAAAGTGTAAAATCTCTGGACGGGGGACTCCCACCCCCTAGCTTTACATATCTCACCTCATCAGTCTGTGGGGCTTGAATACATTGGATATAAACTTACAGCAACAATGGCATTAAAGGTGTGTGGTATAGCATGAGTTCATGCTACTTATGATAAACTTTCTAAAACTGAAAGTGAAGCAGATGGTCAGAATGCAGCTCATCATAAGTATAATACAGAACAACTCAGAGATTGTGTTTTCTGGGTCTTTGAACTGATAGGAGCCAATTGAGATGTGGGATGATGAACTGAATGTGAAATTGACCTGTTTTTTAAAAGCTTGAATGATCTGGAAGGCTAAATGGAATGCGGAAAAGTATGGTTTCAATCCTTGGAATAGTGATTTGGGGACCTTTCAGGAACCTGTTTCATGATGCCAATTTACTTCCAAAACTGTGGATAGTGACACACATTCAATGAAGCAAGTGCTTGACTGCCAACTTTGAGCCGGCTCTATTATTGCCTACTCAGCCTATCCAGACATTTCCTTGCAAACTGGCATTATTTTTTACACAAATAAGTTTCTAATGGCTTATTTTTTCAATTTCCATAAACCACATTATTTAATAAATTTTTTTTTGATCTTAACAAATGAAAACGTGGTTATAAAGTATAAACACCAGGGTTATTGGGTAAAAGGGACTGCAGGACACAGGGTACTGGGAACTTCCGAAGCCTAGGGATTTGGGTGGAAACACTGATTGAGGCACACTAAGACACCACTTGACCTGGAATAGCCCTCATGTGGACCTACGACGTGTGATATCTAGGCAGTGAGCCCTCCTACTCAGTCACAATCACCGACTCCTCAGAACTGTTTTGGAGATAGGGGAGACTGCATATAAAGTCCCCAGAAAGGATCAGTGTCCAGGCTGGAGTCTGAAGGCATCAATATATTAAAGATACTTGCTTCTGTTTGCATCACTTTCATCCCTATCATTCTTCTCATGCAGCCAAAACTCAGTCCCAGGGGGATGGCAACTACAGTAACCAGGCTGTTCTGTCTGACTTCTACGTTAGGACATATAGACCATCTGAATAAACAATTTGATTCTGTGTCCCTCTCCCTCCGATAGACAAGACTGCAGCCAGCACCAGACCTTAAACCTGCAGATTAAGAGTTTGTCAAAAGTCTAGGAAAAGCAGTCAATACCCTGGAAACCTAGCCTGCAGAAGAGAAGACACAGAATCAAAAGCTACAACTGAAATAAAAAAAAAAAAAAGCTCCAGGTGGGTGTCATTCAGACAACCGATTCCAATGAAAACACTTGACCTTCTCACAGTGTAAAATTGTTTTTACTTCCGTACTATTGTAATTCAAACAGTTTCCCCTATCTCACCTCCAAATGTAACTCCAGCAGATTCAAGTATATTAAGGAAGAGGCAATTATTCTGGTGTTTTATCTGCACCGATTATGGAGCCTCAAACAGTTTTACTATTCTCAGCTCATGCCTTAGATTTTCAACTATTTGAATGTGAAGGAAATCTTAACATGCCGCATTTCACAGGCTGCCTTCTGAGTTGCCTCACCCAGATTTACGTTTTTCATTTTGAGAGTGCCTCAACATGGTGTTTTTTTGGTTTTTTTTGGGGGGGGGGTCAAGGGGCATTGTCATTTTCCATCATCAGATGTTTATGGGAAATTTTACATCCTGCAGGTCCCCGTATACAATAATTACATTAAACAATGGAGATTTCTGTATCTTCCTGTTTTTCACAACAGGTTATGCTCACTCATATTGTTAGCTTATCACGCCAAATGTCCGAGATGCACAGGTGGTGTTAATTGAAGGGCGGAATGATTCATGCATTGGTCACTTTAGCATTGCAAGCTCATGAGCATCTTGATTTTGAAATTCAGTAAAGGGAGATGATGCCTTAGCCAGTAAAATGCTACTCCTTCCAAGCCTCACGTACACTCAGACATATCTGAGCAGAAGCCACATTATCTACATGAAACAGCTTTGGATGCTCCACATCTATATGCAGATGCCCACCAAATATGAGATTATTTTGCTTTCTCTGACTTGGCTCTTACTAGCAGTCAGCCTCATTCTATCTCTTTTGTAGATGGTTGTGGATTCTGGGGGGCCACTGGCATAATGTTGGGCTTATGAGATTAAAAAGATCTTTTAGGGTAGTTTCTTGATGTGCATTTAATATTTAATTACAACTCTCTTTTATACACGTGTGTCTGTGGATTTCCACATCTAAAGTGCACAGATTAACACATTCCCATAGCAGAGTGAACCTCCCTTCAGTCATGTCTATAGGTATTTCTCCTTCCTATGGGCAGCTGGACAGTAATTCATCTGGGAAACATGTGGTAAACCAGCACAATGGTGCTTCCCCAACTTTCTGTGATGAGGGACCAGGACATTGGTTACCTTTATAAAAGTCTCCTGACACGTCCTAGTGATGTCTGTTTCTGGGATCATAGAGGCTTCCTCTTCCTTGGTTGGTCTTGTTGGTAGGTGCTATCCAGTTGGTCTGCTTCAAAGCAACCGCAATGTACAGGACAAGGAAAGGCTTGCCAATCCTGGGCCACCCTCATATCTTTTGGATGTTTGAACCCATCTTTGAAGCCCCCGTGGCCATGCATCCTGCAAACGACCTGGCTCTTTGTCACTGGCCCTCCCCTTTAATCTGAGAAGTGTTCGTCATCTGGCCCTCTCTCTGGCAAGGTTCTGCCTTGGTTTACTAGTCCTCCACTACCTGACAGTGTTTCCATGATTAGCATAAGGTTTTCAGTGGTGTATGTCGTCATCCTCAGTGTGTCCTTAGTCTAGACACCCTGCTGCGCGCTTTGCCCTTTTCATGACATTGCTGGCATTGGAAATAGCAGTGACCTGCACTCTGACTTTCCTTTCTGTACCTAGCTACAAATGGACAGATTTTAAACAGGTCACGGTTTATCACCGACCCATGTACCACCCTTGAAGCAACATTGGGCTAGATAATAAATCACGAGTAGTCCTGCACAAGGAGATGGAGCCCTCGTGTCTGAGTGGTTACAAACACCAGCCGCTCCAGGCGCACAAAAGGCGCTTTTAATTCCAGTAAAGAGGTAACAACCTCAGAAAGCCAGATGGGCAGTTCTTTCCACCTGCAGCCACCCACACTGCATGTCTTTGTTGAGATGGAGGAGGACATTGTGGATTGGTGTGGGACATATGGGCTAATGTTGGACTTGTAGACTTGGGCTGCACTGGTTTGGGATTTTTTTCTCCATGTGCATTTACCCTTTATCTAAAGCTCTCTTTTATACATTTCAGTTTCTGTGGATTTATTTCTCTAATGTACTCAGATTAACACAACTAATATAAGAAAAGGCAGGACACAAGTAAGCACCAGTTTCCGTTTGGGAAAGACACTAAACAGTGAAAAGCTATTTTCCTCCATGCCATCTCTGGGTGGCACAAACATTTAAGAGCTCAATTCGTAACTAAAACAATCATCTGAGCCCATATGGTGGTACCTCAGAAGACAGACCTGGTGGTCTGCTTTTGAACCCTCATAGAGCCTTGTAGCCCCTATCTCACAAGGTTCAGTTTGGCTCTGCACACCAGGTTGCAATGACTTGGAATCTACCCCACAGTAACTGTTTGGATGCAAGTCCTGAGTTATGACCGGCCCCATCCTGACGATTCTGTCATGAGGCAGTTCTGTCCGAAGTCAAATACCTCATGATACTAGCTTTTCTTTTCTTCTTTTTTTCCACAGGTAGTTAAAAGACTTTATTAGGAAGGCTTTGAAGTCAAAAGTCACACTCTTGATAGAATTTTCTTTCATCCTATAAGTCGGCTCTGCAAATATATAATCAGTGATTTAGCTGTAAGATAAAAGATACGTTAATTTATTTAAGATAAAATATATTTTAGTTCTTAAAATTTATTCCATAAAGTACATATTTCCCTATAAATTCCCTACTTATACAAAAGATGTAAAGAATAAAAACAAACACAAAATATAAACTCCCCAACAAATCAGTAACTGAGCATCTTTTTAAAAATTGTAAAAAACTAACAAGAGAAACCAATGTTGTGTGTGTTTGTTAATATTAAAAAAAGTGTAAAATCTCTGGACGGGGGACTCCCACCCCCTAGCTTTACATATCTCACCTCATCAGTCTGTGGGGCTTGAATACATTGGATATAAACTTACAGCAACAATGGCATTAAAGGTGTGTGGTATAGCATGAGTTCATGCTACTTATGATAAACTTTCTAAAAACTGAAAGTGAAGCAGATGGTCATAATGCAGCTCATCATAAGTATAATACAGCACAACTCAGAGATTGTGTTTTCTGGGTCTTTGAACTGATATGAGCCAATTGAGATGTGGGATGATGAACTGAATGTGAAATTGACCTGTTTTTTAAAAGCTTGAATGATCTGGAAGGCTAAATGGAATGGGGAAAAGTATGGTTTCAATCCTTGGAATAGTGATTTGGGGACCTTTCAGGAACCTGTTTCATGATGCCAATTTACTTCCAAAACTGTGGATAGTGACACACATTCAATGAAGCAAGTGCTTGACTGCCAACTTTGAGCCGGCTCTATTATTGCCTACTCAGCTTATCCAGACATTTCCTTGCAAACTGGCATTATTTTTTTACACAAATAAGTTTCTAATGGCTTATTTTTTCAATTTCCATAAACCACATTATTTAATAAAAAATTTTTTTGATCTCCACAAATGAAAATGTGGTTATAAATTATAAATACCAGGGTTATTGGGTAAAAGGGACTGCAGGACACAGGGTACTGGGAACTTCCGAAGCCTAGGGATTTGGGTGGAAACACTGATTGAGGCACACTAAGACACCGCTTGACCTGGAATAGCCCTCATGTGGACCTACGACGTGTGATATCTAGGCAGTGAGCCCTCCTACTCAGTCACAATCACCGACTCCTCAGAACTGTTTTGGAGATAGGGGAGACTGCATATAAAGTCCCCAGAAAGGATCAGTGTCCAGGCTGGAGTCTGAAGGCATCAATATATTAAAGATACTTGCTTCTGTTTGCATCACTTTCATCCCTATCATTCTTCTCATGCAGCCAAAACTCAGTCCCAGGGGGATGGCAACTACAGTAACCAGGCTGTTCTGTCTGACTTCTACGTTAGGACACATAGACCATCTGTATAAACAATTTGATTCTGTGTCCCTCTCCCTCCGATAGACAAGACTGCAGCCAGCACCAGACCTTAAACCTGCAGATTAAGAGTTTGTCAAAAGTCTAGGAAAAGCAGTCAATCACCTGGAAACATAGCCTGCAGAAGAGAAGACACAGAATCAAAAGCTACAACTGAAAAAAAAAAAAAAAAAGCTCCAGGTGGGTGTCATTCAGACAACTGATTCCAATGAAAACACTTGACCTTCTCACAGTGTAAAATTGCTTTTACTTCCGTACTATTGTAATTCAAACAGTTTCCCCTATCTCACCTCCAAATGTAACCCCAGCAGATTCAAGTATATTAAGGAAGAGGCAATTATTCTGGTGTTTTATCTGCACCGATTATGGAGCCTCAAACAGTTTTACTATTCTCAGCTCATGCTTAGATTTTCAACTATTTGAATGTGAAGGAAATCTTAACATGCCGCATTTCACAGGCTGCCATCTGTAGTTGCCTCACCCAGATTTACGTTTTTCATTTTGAGAGTGCCTCAACATGGTGTTTTTTTGGTTTTTTTTGGGGGGGGGTCAAGGGGCATTGTCATTTTCCATCATCAGATGTTTATGGGAAATTTTACATCCTGCAGGTCCCCGTATACAATAATTACATTAAACAATGGAGATTTCTGTATCTTCCTGTTTTCACAACAGGTTATGCTCACTCATATTGTTAGCTTATCACGCCAAATGCCCGAGATGCACAGGTGGTGTTAATTGAAGGGCGGAATGATTCATGCATTGGTCACTTTAGCATTGCAAGTTCATGAGCATCTTGATTCTGAAATTCAGTAAAGGGAGATGATGCCTTAGCCAGAAAAATGCTACTCCTTCCAAGCCTCACGTACACTCAGACATATCTGAGCAGAAGTCACATTATCTACGTGAAACAGCTTTGGATGCTCCACATCTAAATGCAGATGCCCACCAAATATGAGATTATTTTGCTTTCTCTGACTTGGCTCTTACTAGCAGTCAGCTTCATTCTATCTCTTTTGTAGATGGTTGTGGATTCTGGGGGGCCATTGGCATAATGGTGGGCTTATGAGATTAAAAAGATCTTTTAGGGTAGTTTCTTGATGTGCATTTAATATTTAATTACAACTCTCTTTTATACACGTGTGTCTGTGGATTTCCACATCTAAAGTGCACAGATTAACACATTCCCATAGCAGAGTGAACCTCACTTCAGTCATGTCTATAGGTATTTCTCCTTCCTATGGGCAGCTGGACAGTAATTCATCTAGGAAACATGTGGTAAACCAGCACAATGGTGCTTCCCCAACTTTCTGTGATGAGGGACCAGGACTTTGGTTACCTTTATAAAAGTCTCCTGACACGTCCTAGTGATGTCTGTTTCTGGGATCATAGAGGCTTCCTCTTCCTTGGTTGGTCTTGTTGGTAGGTGCTATCCAGTTGGTCTGCTTCAAAGCAACCGCAATGTACAGGACAAGGAAAGGCTTGCCAATCCTGGGCCACCCTCATATCTTTTGGATGTTTGAACCCATCTTTGAAGCCCCCGTGGCCATGCATCCTGCAAACGACCTGGCTCTTTGTCACTGGCCCTCCCCTTTAATCTGAGAAGTGTTCGTCATCTGGCCCTCTCTCTGGCAAGGTTCTGCCTTGGTTTACTAGTCCTCCACTACCTGACAGTGTTTCCATGATTAGCATAAGGTTTTCAGTGGTGTATGTCGTCATCCTCAGTGTGTCCTTAGTCTAGACACCCTGCTGCGCGCTTTGCCCTTTTCATGACATTGCTGGCATTGGAAATAGCAGTGACCTGCACTCTGACTTTCCTTTCTGTACCTAGCTACAAATGGACAGATTTTAAACAGGTCACGGTTTATCACCGACCCATGTACCACCCTTGAAGCAACATTGGGCTAGATAATAAATCACGAGTAGTCCTGCACAAGGAGATGGAGCCCTCGTGTCTGAGTGGTTACAAACACCAGCCGCTCCAGGCGCACAAAAGGCGCTTTTAATTCCAGTAAAGAGGTAACAACCTCAGAAAGCCAGATGGGCAGTTCTTTCCACCTGCAGCCACCCACACTGCATGTCTTTGTTGAGATGGAGGAGGACATTGTGGATTGGTGTGGGACATATGGGCTAATGTTGGACTTGTAGACTTGGGCTGCACTGGTTTGGGATTTTTTTCTCCATGTGCATTTACCCTTTATCTAAAGCTCTCTTTTATACATTTCAGTTTCTGTGGATTTATTTCTCTAATGTACTCAGATTAACACAACTAATATAAGAAAAGGCAGGACACAAGTAAGCACCAGTTTCCGTTTGGGAAAGACACTAAACAGTGAAAAGCTATTTTCCTCCATGCCATCTCTGGGTGGCACAAACATTTAAGAGCTCAATTCGTAACTAAAACAATCATCTGAGCCCATATGGTGGTACCTCAGAAGACAGACCTGGTGGTCTGCTTTTGAACCCTCATAGAGCCTTGTAGCCCCTATCTCACAAGGTTCAGTTTGGCTCTGCACACCAGGTTGCAATGACTTGGAATCTACCCCACAGTAACTGTTTGGATGCAAGTCCTGAGTTATGACCGGCCCCATCCTGACGATTCTGTCATGAGGCAGTTCTGTCCGAAGTCAAATACCTCATGATACTAGCTTTTCTTTTCTTCTTTTTTTCCACAGGTAGTTAAAAGACTTTATTAGGAAGGCTTTGAAGTCAAAAGTCACACTCTTGATAGAATTTTCTTTCATCCTATAAGTCGGCTCTGCAAATATATAATCAGTGATTTAGCTGTAAGATAAAAGATACGTTAATTTATTTAAGATAAAATATATTTTAGTTCTTAAAATTTATTCCATAAAGTACATATTTCCCTATAAATTCCCTACTTATACAAAAGATGTAAAGAATAAAAACAAACACAAAATATAAACTCCCCAACAAATCAGTAACTGAGCATCTTTTTAAAAATTGTAAAAAACTAACAAGAGAAACCAATGTTGTGTGTGTTTGTTAATATTAAAAAAAGTGTAAAATCTCTGGACGGGGGACTCCCACCCCCTAGCTTTACATATCTCACCTCATCAGTCTGTGGGGCTTGAATACATTGGATATAAACTTACAGCAACAATGGCATTAAAGGTGTGTGGTATAGCATGAGTTCATGCTACTTATGATAAACTTTCTAAAAACTGAAAGTGAAGCAGATGGTCATAATGCAGCTCATCATAAGTATAATACAGCACAACTCAGAGATTGTGTTTTCTGGGTCTTTGAACTGATATGAGCCAATTGAGATGTGGGATGATGAACTGAATGTGAAATTGACCTGTTTTTTAAAAGCTTGAATGATCTGGAAGGCTAAATGGAATGGGGAAAAGTATGGTTTCAATCCTTGGAATAGTGATTTGGGGACCTTTCAGGAACCTGTTTCATGATGCCAATTTACTTCCAAAACTGTGGATAGTGACACACATTCAATGAAGCAAGTGCTTGACTGCCAACTTTGAGCCGGCTCTATTATTGCCTACTCAGCTTATCCAGACATTTCCTTGCAAACTGGCATTATTTTTTTACACAAATAAGTTTCTAATGGCTTATTTTTTCAATTTCCATAAACCACATTATTTAATAAAAAATTTTTTTGATCTCCACAAATGAAAATGTGGTTATAAATTATAAATACCAGGGTTATTGGGTAAAAGGGACTGCAGGACACAGGGTACTGGGAACTTCCGAAGCCTAGGGATTTGGGTGGAAACACTGATTGAGGCACACTAAGACACCGCTTGACCTGGAATAGCCCTCATGTGGACCTACGACGTGTGATATCTAGGCAGTGAGCCCTCCTACTCAGTCACAATCACCGACTCCTCAGAACTGTTTTGGAGATAGGGGAGACTGCATATAAAGTCCCCAGAAAGGATCAGTGTCCAGGCTGGAGTCTGAAGGCATCAATATATTAAAGATACTTGCTTCTGTTTGCATCACTTTCATCCCTATCATTCTTCTCATGCAGCCAAAACTCAGTCCCAGGGGGATGGCAACTACAGTAACCAGGCTGTTCTGTCTGACTTCTACGTTAGGACACATAGACCATCTGTATAAACAATTTGATTCTGTGTCCCTCTCCCTCCGATAGACAAGACTGCAGCCAGCACCAGACCTTAAACCTGCAGATTAAGAGTTTGTCAAAAGTCTAGGAAAAGCAGTCAATCACCTGGAAACATAGCCTGCAGAAGAGAAGACACAGAATCAAAAGCTACAACTGAAAAAAAAAAAAAAAAAGCTCCAGGTGGGTGTCATTCAGACAACTGATTCCAATGAAAACACTTGACCTTCTCACAGTGTAAAATTGCTTTTACTTCCGTACTATTGTAATTCAAACAGTTTCCCCTATCTCACCTCCAAATGTAACCCCAGCAGATTCAAGTATATTAAGGAAGAGGCAATTATTCTGGTGTTTTATCTGCACCGATTATGGAGCCTCAAACAGTTTTACTATTCTCAGCTCATGCTTAGATTTTCAACTATTTGAATGTGAAGGAAATCTTAACATGCCGCATTTCACAGGCTGCCATCTGTAGTTGCCTCACCCAGATTTACGTTTTTCATTTTGAGAGTGCCTCAACATGGTGTTTTTTTGGTTTTTTTTGGGGGGGGGTCAAGGGGCATTGTCATTTTCCATCATCAGATGTTTATGGGAAATTTTACATCCTGCAGGTCCCCGTATACAATAATTACATTAAACAATGGAGATTTCTGTATCTTCCTGTTTTCACAACAGGTTATGCTCACTCATATTGTTAGCTTATCACGCCAAATGCCCGAGATGCACAGGTGGTGTTAATTGAAGGGCGGAATGATTCATGCATTGGTCACTTTAGCATTGCAAGTTCATGAGCATCTTGATTCTGAAATTCAGTAAAGGGAGATGATGCCTTAGCCAGAAAAATGCTACTCCTTCCAAGCCTCACGTACACTCAGACATATCTGAGCAGAAGTCACATTATCTACGTGAAACAGCTTTGGATGCTCCACATCTAAATGCAGATGCCCACCAAATATGAGATTATTTTGCTTTCTCTGACTTGGCTCTTACTAGCAGTCAGCTTCATTCTATCTCTTTTGTAGATGGTTGTGGATTCTGGGGGGCCATTGGCATAATGGTGGGCTTATGAGATTAAAAAGATCTTTTAGGGTAGTTTCTTGATGTGCATTTAATATTTAATTACAACTCTCTTTTATACACGTGTGTCTGTGGATTTCCACATCTAAAGTGCACAGATTAACACATTCCCATAGCAGAGTGAACCTCACTTCAGTCATGTCTATAGGTATTTCTCCTTCCTATGGGCAGCTGGACAGTAATTCATCTAGGAAACATGTGGTAAACCAGCACAATGGTGCTTCCCCAACTTTCTGTGATGAGGGACCAGGACTTTGGTTACCTTTATAAAAGTCTCCTGACACGTCCTAGTGATGTCTGTTTCTGGGAAAATAGAGGCTTCCTCTTCCTTGGTTGTTCTTGTTGGTAGGTGCTATCCAGTTGATCTGCTTCAAAGCAACCACAATGTACAGGACAAGGAAAGCCTTGCCAATTCTGGGCCACCCTCATATCTTTTTGATGTTTGATCCCATCTTTGAAGCCCCCGTGGCTATGAATCCTGCAAACGACCTGGCTCTTTGTCACTGGCCCTCCCATTTAATCTGACAAGAAGTGTTCGTCATCTGGCCCTCTCTCTGGCAATGTTATGCCTTGGTTTACTAGTCCGCCACTACCTGACAGTGTTTCCATGATTAGCATAAGGTTTTCAGTGTTGTATTTCGTCATCCTCAGTGTGTCCTTAGTCTAGACACCCTGCTGTGCGCTTTGCCCTTTACATGACATTGCTGGCATTGGAAATAGCAGCGACCTGCACTCTGACTTTCCTTTCTGTACCTAGCTACAAATGGACAGATTTTAAACAGGTCACGGTTTATCACCGACCCATGTACCACCCTTGAACAGCATTGGGGTAGATAATAAATCACGAGTAGTCCTGCACAAGGAGATGGAGCCCTCGTGTCTGAGTGGTTACAAACACCGGCCGCTCTAGGCGCACAAAAGGCGCTTTTTATTCCAGTAAAGAGTTAACAACCTCAGAAACCCAGATGGGCAGTTCTTTCCACCTGCAGCCACCCACACTGCATGTCTTTGTTGAGATGGAGGAGGACATTGTGGATTGGTGTGGTACATATGGGCTAATGTTGGACTTGTAGACTTGGGCTGCACTGGTTTGGGATTTTTTCTCCATGTGCATTTACCCTTTATCTAAAGCTCTCTTTTATACATTTCAGTTTCTGTGGATTTATTTCTCTAATGTACTCAGATTAACACAACTAATATAAGAAAAGGCAGGACACAAGTAAGCACCAGTTTCCGTTTGGGAAAGACACTAAACAGTGAAAAGCTATTTTCCTCCATGCAATCTCTGTGTGGCACAAACAGTTAAGTGCTCAATTCGTAACTAAAACGATCATCTGAGCCCATATGGTGGTACCTCAGAAAACAGACCTGGTGGTCTGCTTTTGAACCCTCATAGAGCCTTGTAGCCCCTATCTCACAAGGTTCAGTTTGGCTCTGCACACCAGGTTTCAATGACTTGGAATCTACCCCACAGTAAATGTTTGGATGCAAGGATACTCAGGCCTGAGTTATGACCGGCCCCATCCTGACGATTCTGTCCTGAGGCAGTTCTGTCCGAAGTCAAATACCTCATGATACTAGCTTTTCTTTTCTTCTTTTTTTTCCACAGGTAGTTAAAAGACTTTACTAGGAAGGCTTTGAAGTCAAAAGTAACACTCTTGATAGAATTTTCGTTCATCCTTTAAGCCGACTCTGCAAATATATAATCAGTGATTTAGCTGTAAGATAAAAGATACGTTAATTTATTTAAGATAAAATATATTTTAGTTCTTAAAATTTATTCCATAAAGTACATATTTCCCTATATATTCCCTACTTATACAAAAGAGGTAAAAAATAAAAACAAACACAAAATATAAACTCGCCAACAAAACAGTAACTGAGCATCTTTTTAAACATATTATAAAACTAACAAGAAAAACCAATGTTGTGTGTGTTTGTTAATATTAAAAAAAGTGAAAAATCTCTGGACGGGGGACTCCCACCCCCTAGCTTTACATATATCACCTCTTCAGTCTGTGGGGCTTGAATACATTGGATATAAACTTACAGCTACAATGGCATTAAAGGTGTGTGGTATAGCATGAGTTCATGCTACTTATGATAAACTTTCTAAAAACAGAAAGTGAAGCAGATGGTCATAATGCAGCTCATCATAAGTATAATACAGCACAACTCAGAGATTGTGTTTTCTGGGTCTTTGAACTGATATGAGCCAATTGAGATGTGGGATGATGAACTGAATGTGAAATTGACCTGTTTTTTAAAAGCTTGAATGATCTGGAAGGCTAAATGGAAAGGGTAAAAGTATGGTTTCAATCCTTGGAATAGTGATTTGGGGACCTTTCAGGATCCTGTTTCATGATGCCAATTTACTTCCAAAACTGTGGATAGTGACACACATTCAATGAAGCAAGTGCTTGACTGCCAACTTTGAGCCAGCTATATTATTGCCTACTCAGCCTATCCAGACATTTCCTTGCAAACTGGCATTATTTTTTTACACAAATAAGTTTCTAATGGCTTATTTTTTCAATTTCCATAAACCACATTATATAATAAACATTTTTTTGATCTTAACAAATGAAAACGTGGTTATAAAGTATAAACACCAGGGTTATTGGGTAAAAGGGACTGCAGGACACAGCGTACTGGGAACTTCCGAAGCCTAGGAATTTGGGTGGAAACACTGATTGAGGCACACTAAGACACCGCTTGACCTAGAATAGCCCTCATGTGGACCTACGACGTGTGATATCTAGGCAGTGAGCCCTCCTACTCAGTCACAATCACCGATTCCTCAGAACAGTTTTGAAGATAGGGGAGACTGCATATAAAGTCCCCAGAAAGGATCAGTGTCCAGGCTGGAGTCTGAAGGCATCAATATATTAAAGATACTTGCTTCTGTTTGCATCACTTTCATCCCTATTATTCTTCTCATGCAGCCAAAACTCAGTCCCAGGGGGATGGCAACTACAGTAACCAGACTGTTCTGTCTGACTTCTACGTTAGGACACATAGACCATCTGAATAAACAATTTGATTCTGTGTCCCTCTCCCTCCGATAGACAAGACTGCAGCCAGCACCAGACCTTAAAACTGCAGACTAAGTTTGTCAAAAGTCTAGAAAAAGCAGTCAATACCCTGGAAACCTAGCCTGCAGAAGAGAAGACACAGAATCAAAAGCTAAAACTGAAAAAAAAAAAAAAAGCTCCAGGTGGGTGTCATTCAGACAACCGATTCCAATGAAAACACTTGACCTTCTCACAGTGTAAAATTGCTTTTACTTCCGTACTATTGTAATTCAAACAGTTTCCCCTATCTCACCTCCAAATGTAACTCCAGCAGATTCAAGTATATTAAGGAAGAGGCAATTATTCTGGTGTTTTATATGCACCGATTATGGAGCCTCAAACAGTTTTACTATTCTCAGCTCATGCCTTAGATTTTCAACTATTTGAATGTGAAGGAAATCTTAACATGCCTCATTTCACAGGCTGCCTTCTGTGTTGCCTCACCCAGATTTACGTTTTTCATTTTGAGAGTGCCTCAACATGGTGTTTTTTGGTTTTGTTTTTTTTTTTTTTGGTCAAGGGGCATTGTCATTTTCCATCATCAGATGTTTATGGGAAATTTTACATCCTGCAGGTCCCCGTATACAATAATTACATTAAACAATGGAGATTTCTGTATCTTCCTGTTTTTCACAACAGGTTATGCTCACTTATATTGTTAGCTTATCACGCCAAATGTCCGAGATGCACAGGTGGTGTTAATTGAAGGGCGGAATGATTCATGCATTGGTCACTTTAGCATTGCAAGTTCATGAGCATCTTGATTTTGAAATTCAGTAAAGGGAGATGATGCCTTAGCCAGTTAAATGCTACTCCTTCCAAGCCTCACGTACACTCAGACATATCTGAGCAGAAGCCACATTATCTACGTGAAACAGCTTTGGGTGCTCCCCAGCTATATGCAGATGCCCACCAAACATGAGATTATTTTGCTTTCTCTGAGTTGGCTCTTACTAGCAGTCAGCCTCATTCCATCTCTTTTGTAGATGGTTGTGGATTCTGGGGGCCTATGGCATAATGGTGGGCTTATGAGATTAAAAAGATCTTTTAGGGAAGTTTTCTTCATGTGCATTTAATATTTAATTACAACTCTCTTTTATACACGTGTGACTGTTGATTTCACCATTTAAGTGCACAGATTAGCACATTCCCATAGCAGAGTGAACCTCCCTTCTGTCATGTCTATAGGTATTTCTCCTTCCTATGGGCAGCTGGACAGTAATTTATATGGGGAACGTCTGGTAAAAAAGGACAATGGTGCTTCCCCTGCTTTCTGTGATGAAGGGCCAGGCCATTGGTTACCTTTATAAAAGTCTCGTGACATTTCCTAGTGATTTCTGTTTCTGGGATCATAGTGGCTTCCTCTTCCTCGGTTGGTCTTGTTGGTAGGTGCTGTCCAGTTGTTCTGCTTCAAAGAAACCCCAATGTACAGGACAAGGAAAGGCTTGCCAGTCCTGGACCACACTCATTTCTTTCTGTTTGAACCCATCGTTGCAGCTCCCGTGGCTATGCATCCTGCAAACATCCTGGCTGTTTGTCACTGATCCTTCCCTTTAATCTGACCAAAAGTGTTCGTCATCTGGTCCTCTCTCTGACAAGGTTCTGCCTAGTTTTACTAGTCCTCCACTACCTGACAGTGTATCAATGATTAGCATAAGGTTTTCAGTGGTGTATTTCGTCATCCTCAGTGTGTCCTTATTGGGGGCTCTTACAACTCTTTTTACAATCCATACACCAATTGTATCTGACATAGTCATACATATATTGCCATCATTCTTTTCTAGACATTTACTTTCTATTGAGCCCTTGGGATCAGCTCCCCTTTTTTTCCTCCTCCCCCACTCGTGTTTCTTTGATAGATTATAGATTGTCATTATTTTCATATCTCACATCGACCATTGTCTCTTTTATCCTCAGCTTTCTGTTGCTCCTCTCCCTGCGAGGGGTGTGTGGTTATATGTCATTCATTGCTATCGGTTCCCCTTCCTCCCATCCTCTACCCCCCTTCCCCATACCCTTTTGGTATCTCTATTCCCATTCCTGTTCCTGGGTTCCATGTGTTGTGAGTTTTATCTCTTGCTAATACCTATGCAGTCTAGTCCAGAATGGGAAGCGGCACTGGGGTGATGATATTGGGGGGTGAGGAGGCCTCAAGGGGTCAGAGGCAGATTGTGTGATTCATTGGTGTGATCCATGTCTCCTCAGGGGGGCCTCCTCCCAGTGGGACACAGCATCTGGGAGGCTTGTGGCTTTCTCCTGAGACAGCATGGTGGCCAAGGGCCCGGGCATTGAGGGTGGGACTCTGGGCCTTGGGTGGCAGCACTTGCAGAAGCCACCCCCTCCCCCAGGCACCCACGTGGATATGGACGAGCACGTGAGACAGTTGGCTGTGAACTTTGAGGGTGGCCTCAGCGTCTCAGAGCAGGTGGGGTCTGGCCTGAGTCAGCTCCCACAGCTTCAACCAGGAAGCCCTGCCCCCAGGCGGGGGTCAGCAGTTATCCCAGCATGCTCATTCCTCCCCCTCAGCTTCTGTCTGGTCAGCCCTTCAGCTTCCTGGTTGGGTTTAGAACTTGTCCTAAGCTCCCAGAGGGCCACCGTCCTGAGATCTTGCTCAGCGCTTCAGGCCTTTCTGCAAACTCTCCTCCCAGGAGCCCATTATCACTAGCAGTTTACCCCTTGCTCTAACGATGCTCCAGGAGGCCTGCTTGGGAAGTGTTGGGCTGTTGCCTGGTTCAGTCCCACTAACTGCTCCTCAGGAGAAAGAAGAGGTTCCCTGCTCCTGGAAAGATTTACTGGCTTGCAAACCCTCTGGAGGATCCCCATGAGTCAGCAGGTGGGGTCATTCTAAAGCCCGGCACTCCGCAGGTAGCCACGTTGTGTGCCACCCAGGCATGCTGTGTGTTTGGAGGAGACTGCACACACTTCAAAGGTAGAAGCTGCACCCCTCCATGGTTCTTGCATGCAGCAAATGCAGGGCCCCTGAGACTCCGGGCCAGCCTCTGGGCTAGGATCATCGGCAAATCGTTATCTCGCCTAAGCTCCATCTGGGCTGGAAACGCAGTAGCTTGTACTGTGACCTGTGTCAGCATGGGGCTGTGCAGAGCATCCTCAGCCCAGCTCACCTTTTCCCAGAACGCCCCTGCAGGTTTCAGGGAGCCCCTGGCTTGGGAAAGTGACCCTGCTAAGTGGGCTTTGTGACCAGGCTCCCTGATCCACCGACCCAGCTTTGCCTCTTCCACAGGCCGCAGACAACAGGGTCTGCCCGGGGTTTCCTGAACTCGGGCCCTCTCCAGAGACAGTGTGGGCAGGACCTGGAGGGTGTGGAAGTGAGTCGTGCCAGGAAAGTGGATGGAGGAACGGAGGGTAGGGTAGATGCTGGGTGGGCTGAGGGGGCAGTAGATGGCCTGCAGAGTTCTAGAACCAGGGCTGAGGGATGTGGGAGCTGTTGGGGCGTGCTGGCCCTTTCGTGAGTTTTAGGAGCTGCCTGAACCCCATCCACATTGACCCTCTCCAGCCCCATCTTTGGCAGATGCTGGAAGAGAAGTTCAAGGTCTTCCGGGAGAAAAGGCAGAGTGTGGGGCTGCCAGGGTGCAGGCCCTGAGTGAGCTCGCAGGTGCCCTGAAACTCGCCTACCCCAGCTCCATGGCCCAGAGTCAAGTCCACAGGAGCTGCGTTGAGGCCAAATGGGGGAGGCTGGACAAGGCAATGAAAGCCCGCACAGAGGTGGGTGCCCAGAGGGACAGGCCAGCGACAGCCAAGGGGCTCGGGACACAGGGGCCTACCCCAGATGTGTGTGCGTGTGTGTGCGTGTGTGTGTGTGCTCATGTGTAGGGGTCGGCATGTGGGTGTGTGAATGCATACTTCTGTGTGTATTCTCATGTGCGCATGTGTGTATGAAGGGGCATGGCTGACTCCAGCTCCCAGCATCAATCAGCCTTCCCCATCCAACCACGCTCCTTCTTGCCCCCAGTTTGGAGTCCTTCAGCGCAGGTCACTCCTTGTGGCAGAATCACGAAGTGGGCTCTCCCAATGCTCCTTGAGCACGGGCCGCAGTTTCGTTGGGGGCACAGGCCCTGCTGGTCTTCTTGCTGACCACCACTCTTAGAGCTCCCTGCCTCCCCTCCCCGCACCCTCCTTTCTCGGGATCTGGTGTCTCAGTGCACTGAGCACCTGACCGGTCCTGCAACCGAAATCCTGGGGCTGGGTGGCCCCGGGGCCAGCCCTCTCCTCACTGACTGTTGGAGGTGCTACAGGCAGACCCCCTGACAGGCAGCCCACTCGCTCCCTGAGCCGCCGTCCTCATGTGCTCAGGGCTCCCCATCTTTTTGCCTTCCTCCCAACATGCGTGTCAAGACTCTTTCCTCCCTCGGGCCCTGCCTGTGGCCCCCGGGCCTCATCAGGAACCTGATGTGATCAGAGGAAACCATCTTCTAACCACCAAAGGGCCAGAAGGCGCGAATGTACAGCGATGATAATAGGTAAAGGTCACGGTAAAGTCACAGAGGACAGGAAAGACAGGGGCGAGAGAATACAATACAGAGTCAGACATGTTTTATTAGGCATGCTCACTTCAGCTCCTTTTGATGGACCACGTGGAACTGGGAGAAGTGGAACCTTTGCTATATTGGGACGTGTATAGGGAGCCTGGAGACACACCTCTTCAGTAGTGGCATGGTTAACAAGGTGGGCGGTATCTATCGCAAGGCCCCTGTACTTGAGCTCACCAAGGTGAGGAAAGCTAATACCTGCATTGGGGGAAGCTACAAGGGGGGCTGGGTGTCACGGTGGGAAGAGAGGGCAAAAGGACCATATCTGCTTCTACACAGAGATACAATCAGCCATGTGCTCACATTAAGGCAGCCTAGCTTTTAACGGAGAATCCGTGGGAATGATTTTTAAAGCAGGATAATGTACTTGGACTTTACCTCTAACTTACCAAAGTAGAGGCTTTCCTACCGTGGAATACCAGCTTTCCAGATTCTCCCTGTTATAAGTTAGGGAATAGAGTCTTCGTCCTATTTCCCTCCGTGTTAACGCCCCACAAATCCCTAAGCCACAGTCTTTGCTCAAAAGGAGGTGGCCCTGTTCTCAGGGAGAAAGTTGCTGGCCTTCCTTCCCGCTGTGCCCTCGATTTTCACCAGGCGGCGCTAGAGCTGTGGGGCCACATGCAGATGGTGGTCCTGGTGGAGGGTGCTGTCCTTGGCCACGACCTGGCATGTGTGGAGGTCCTGCAGCGCCAGCACCGCCTCCTGCAGGGGAGGGCCCTGTCCCTCCCCCCCGCAAGAAACCCTCTTTTTAGGTAATGGATGGATGAAGAGCCCTCACCCCCAGCTGACCCCAGGCAGGAATGCAGCCTGCCCCTGCCCCCTCTGGGATGGGGTGTGACGGGCCTGTGCTTGACCTAGGCTGGGGTACAGCCAGGATGGCCTGCAGAGTCCTGGGTGGAGGAGCATTCAGCCTACTCTCTGCCAGCTGCAGAGAGAGCTGGTGGCTATGGACGAGGTGGTGGTTCAGATGGGGATGGAGTCCATCCAGGTACACCCTGCGGTCCAGGAGAGCCTGGCCGGGCAGCTGGCTTAGGTGCAGGAGGCCTGGGCCACCTGGACATGAAGGCCTGGGAGCAGGTCCAGCAGCTGGAGTGGGTAGCCCATGGCCATGCCTTCCTCAGGCACTGCCAGGAACTGCTGTATGTGCCACCCCACCTGGATGGGGGCTCGCTCTGTTCCATGTGGGTGGGGGCACCCAGCTCTTCCCTGCCTCCTCCCTGTTCTGCCCTCTGGCCCTGAGACCTGTTCCCATGCCCTGTCCCCCACCGAGCACTCGGGCTCAAGAGAAGCAGGCGCCAGTCTATATCCTCAGAAGGGCCAGCTGGGGCCAAGGAGACACTGGGGCAGGAGCTCTGCCTGAGAGCCCAGGCAGAGCGGCCGGTGGGATAGCAGCTGCTGCACAGCAGCCACGTCATGGCCCCAGAGATGTGCGCACTGAGGGCTAGGGCCAGTGTGGTGCGTGGCCAGAGCTCCCTTTCCTGCTTCTCCCTGCTCCACGGTAACCCAGCCCTGCCCCACCCAGGCGACACCCTGCGCCCCTCCCAAAAGCCCTCTGCCCCCCAGGTCACAGTGTCTCCGGGAGCTGGACAGGCAGCTGCAGGAGCTCCGGACGGCCTGGGCCCTTAACCAGGAGCACTGCCAGGTGAGCCAGGACCAGGAGGAGCTGGGGGGAATGCTGGGTCAGGCCGAGGTCTGGCTGGCCTCCTGAGAGGACCTCCTGCTAGACCCTGACTGTGGGGTGAGCAGGGATCTGCCCCTTAGAGGGCCACATGCCTGGCACCAGGACTTGGAAAGGCAGATGGTGGCCCAGGAGGAGAAGCTCACCCAGCTCCAAATGTAGGTGAGGGTGTGGAGGGCGGGACTGAGGAGGGGTCGAGGGGCCTCCACCTGCGGTGGGGTCTCCAGAGCATTGATCTGCCCTGAGGGGCACCCATTCGGGGAACAGCCGCAGGGTCCTGTCCTCCATGGGCAGTCTGGTTCTGTGGGGTCCTTCACAGCTTCTTCTGCCCAACTGCTCCCTCCCCTCCTCCTCCTGATTTCCCCCTCCGAGAGCTGCCCCCAGAGCAAGCCCTGTGGGACACAGAGGGTCACTATGGGTGGAAACCAATCAATAATCTCATGGGTGCAGAGCACACTCTGAGGAACACAGGGGAGGTGACACTAGCTACAGAGAATCTGAGTGGAGCGAGGGTTTGTAATCCTTGTGTAAGCTGGGGGTGGGGCTGATAGCGGCGGGGGGGGGGGGATTGATACCACAGGATCCTGTGGGACTGAAAGTGAGGACCTGAGGGTGGACGGGCAGAGGGAGTGCCCCATCCTCTGAGGTAGGAAGGTGGTCAGCTAGGGTGAGCACGGAGGAAGATGAGCAGGGGCTGCTGCAGTCACGCAAATGTCATGTAAGAATCTCACTTTAGTATAAAATGTTTGTCTCCATTGCAAAGCCACCTCTAGCAACTAGGATCCGCACTCTCTCCATCTGGAGTTGACGAGTGAAGAAAATAAAAAACTGAAGCAAAGCAGTCCAGAGGACTAACGGACCACCAACACCACAGCCCTCCATCCTTGTCCTGGAGACCAGGAGAGTTAGATGGTGCCCAGCCACCGCCTCAAACTGCTCTGGTTGAGCTCAAACTGGCAACTTGTGCACAGCTTGAAAGCCAATGGAAGTTGACTTCATGAAGAGAGGGCATTACAAGTTTGACAGGGACTGCTGGAACCCCGAGACCAGGGCCCTTCAAATCCAAAACAGAGCCCAGCTCCGGGAATCACCCCTGCCCAAGCAACAGTCGAGCTGATAAAGTGAACGCATGGCACCAGTGAGGCAAGTGCTTCCCAGAGCAAACGGGAGCATTTGCCCTCAAAGTTCAGGAGGGAGGGAGGGGCCAGGGAGGAGGCAAGAAGAGTGCTGTGTAATATTATGAGGGCTGCAAACAAAATGTGTAGAAATTGTTAAACTGCTCTGCATGTTTCCACTTAAAACAAAAACCCTCTATATTAAAATTCATATATATATATGTGCATTATATGTGTGTATATATATATATTAGTCAAACCCAAGGTTAGAAAAAGGCATGCCCCGGGCTGCTGCTAGTGGCAAGGTCAGTGGTCTGAAACCCATCAGAAAGACGCAGCTCGGCTGTCTGCTCCCGTAGTGACAGCCTCAGAGAGCTGCAGGGGCCGTCGTGTGCTGTCCTACAGGGCCTCGATTATAGAAATCGACTCGATGGCAATGATTTGAGTGCTTTGAAGGTCAGAAACTGTAGACAGTGATCTATAAACGTCCTTCTCTTCTGTAAGGTGCCTGTAACACAATCAAAGGAAAACAATCGGTCTGCTCCCCAGATCTTCAATGGAACCATTTCCAGGGAGCCTGGCCACACACTGCCAGGCTATGCCTCCTGAGATCCGCTGGCACTGCTAGGAAGGTTGTGGGCCCTGCAGGGGTGGGGGACTCTCCAGCCTGCTCCCCAGCAATAGAGGCACTAGGCCAAGACTGGAAGAGCCCCGGCGGGGGGAGAGTGGGGAGGTTGAGGCAGTCACTGTGCCCTGCTTCTGACACTCTTCATGTGGCTGCTATGGTCACCCTTGACCTCAGTGAAGGCCAAGGGTCACCAGGGCAGAAAACACTTCCTTTTTATGGTGAGGGCCATATCGGGTCTCAACTCCACTGCTAATTAGCTGTGGTCTCTAGCAAGTAACCCAGCCTCTCGGTGCACCCAGTTTCCCCAGTGCTATCTGGAGTCCCCAGAAGGGCCAGGTACAGCCAGGCTGCTTGCAGCTGGGCCAGAACCAGCAGCTGCCCTCACCGTGCCCTGAAGCCAGAATCCCAGGACTCAAAGGCTGAGCTTTGCTGAAGGTCGTCCGACATGGCCTCTCAGCTTAAGTAAGGGGTCCCAAGCTCCAGGCTGCACAAGTTGCTCCCTGGAACACGTGGCCCGTGTCCCCAATGTGGCACACAGTAAGCCAGTTCACCTCTCAGGGGTTTGGCAAAGCCGCAGCACAGCAAGGGTCTCCCTGGAAGCCCCTCCACCCCATACCCAGCACCTCCCCCAAACTCACCCCTGCTCCAGGCTGCTGGTACTCACTGTAGGTCCTGTCACCACTGCTGGGCCCTGGGGGCAGTGCTGGGCCGCCACTCCAGCAGGCTCTCCGCTAGTGGGGCAGGCTGCCCCCTGGTGGCCACCCATCTTCACTTGGGGCGGAAACATTGCAAACTCGGTTAAGAGGAGCTGAGAAGAGAGGAGAGGGGTCACAGGGGGCCCTGGCTGGTGGGCTGTGAGACACCTCAGTGAGTGACTGGGCAGGGCAGGACTGGACAGCCACAGAACTTGTCCCTCTACGCAGAGAGGGGAATAGGAAGCCACAGCTGTCCTCAGTCCAGACTGAGCCCCCCCTCCACCACCCGTCTTCATTCGGCTCCAGGGCACCTTCCTTGCCCCTAGCCCCTTCCTCACTAGGGTGTGCTCATAGTCCTCTCTCCTCTGGCCACCTGCTGCTGGCTGCTCAGCCAGCTCTGCAAGTCCTCAGCTTCCCTCAGGAAGCCCCGCAGTGCCAGCATCCTCTTCAGATCCTGGCCCCTGTGGTGACAGCCTGAGTCCCCCAACAGTTAGTGTGCATGTGTCCACACTCTGCAGGACAAGGGACCCAATCAAAGGGGCTGCCTGAAGGACAAGGTTCTTCATGGTCTTTGCCCAGGCTGCTCCTCTGGATTCAAGAAGCAAACCCAGGCCAGGGAGAATTGGGGCTGGCGAGGGTGTGGCTGTGGGGAAGGGCAGGTGACTGGAGCCACGGAGCCGAGCCCCTGCCCTGCAGGCTCTCCTCAAAGGTTTGTGGGAAGAGGAAACAGTGAAGGCCTCATCTTCTCCTGACACATGTCTACAGGCCTCCGTCACGGTTCTCTTCAAGGCAGGGGTAGCATCTAGGGGAATAAGCAACCCCAGCCAGTTTTCTGGTACCCACGGATGCAGTGACCCTCACTGTTGGGCTGCCACCTCCTGCAGTGTCTGCAGCTGCTTCCAGAGCCTCCCCTGCATCACACCCAGCTGCTCTGAGACCTCAGTTACAAGGATCTACATATAACTTCCTCCCTGGGGGATGGACAACAGAAAAGTGGGTGAAGGGAGACAAAATATGTAAGGTCTGACAAATTATCAAGGGTTCATGAGTGAGGGGGGAACTGGGAGGGCGGAGAAAAATGAGGACATGATGCCAGGGCCTTAAATGGAGAGCAAATGTTTTGAGAATGATGACGGCAATGAATGTATGGATGTGCTTTACACAACTGATGTATGTATGGATTGTGATAAGAGTTGTATGTGCTCCTAATAAAATGATTTTAAAAAATTAAATCATTTAAATTTCTTAGGACAATGCCATTTGTATTTCAAAGCAACATTCACGAAAGCTATTTTTTCACATTCACTATCTTCTATTTAGTGTTAGATAGTGCAAAAACAATTCTTATGCCTTTTTATGAGATGTAATGAGTGTAGACATAAATTTATGCATAATTAAAAATTTGAATGAACAAAATATTTTGTTAAAGAATTTGAACTTTTGTGAAAATCATAGAACGCATATTGCATTTTATTGAAGGGTTGGGAATTTTTTCCTCTATATTATTCTAGTATTTGGTCTGAGGTTCTTACGGCATATTCTGATTGTTGTCATGTAAGAGAATGTACATTCCATATAAGAGAAAACTTTCCTTATAATATTTTCCTATCCATTGCTTCCTGCTGAATCTCTCATTTGTTCTTTTATCATTTTTCCTATAAAAAACCCAGGCTGCTTAATTTTATTCCTATTAATCATTTATATAAGTTAGGAAAATATTTATTATATATACATTTTTATTAAAAATCTTTTCTTGGAGGCTCTTACAACTTTTGTTGCAATCCATATTGATTGCATCAGGCATTTTGTACATATGTTGCCTTCATTCATTTATAGACATTTCTTTCTTTTTCTTTTTAAAAATCATTTTATTGGGGC
This sequence comes from Tenrec ecaudatus, assembly GCF_050624435.1. Taxonomy (NCBI): domain Eukaryota; kingdom Metazoa; phylum Chordata; class Mammalia; order Afrosoricida; family Tenrecidae; genus Tenrec; species Tenrec ecaudatus. The sequence goes on along the minus strand of NW_027457668.1, from coordinate 554,857 downwards.
TCATACAACTCATCACACTCCATACATACACCAATTGTGTAAAGCACACTTATACATTCGTTGCCTTCATCATTCTCAAAATTTGCTTTCCGCTTGGGTTCCTGGAATCAGCTCATTTCCCCTTTCCCCTCTCCCCCTCTCACCCTGCTCCTCTTCCCTCATGAACCCTTAATAATTTATACATTATTATTATTTTCTCTTATCTTACACTGCGCGGCGTCTCCCTTCACCCAATTTTCTGTTGCCCATCTCCCAGGGGGGAAGTTATATGTAGATCCTTGTGATCGGTTTCCCATTTCTACACCCACTTCCCTCCCACTATCGCTACTCTCACCGCTAGTCCTGGGGTTTCATCTGTCCTGGATTCCCTGTGTTTCCAGTTCCCTTTCTGTACCGCTGTGTATCTTCTGGTCTAACCAGGTTTGCAAGGTAGAATTGGGATCATGAGAGGTGGGTGGAGGAAGCGTTTAATAACTAGTGGAAGGTTGTGAGTTTCATTATTGCTACACTGAACCCTGAGTGATTCATCTCCTTCCCACTACCCCTCCGTAAGGGATGTCCAGTTTTCTACAGGTGGGCATTGGTCCCCCGTCATGCACTCCCCTCATTCACGATGATATAATCCCCCCTCCCGCCTTTGTTACTTGAAAACTGGTCCCTTCAGCCCTTCATGATCACACATGTTGGTGTGATGCTTCCATGTGGTCTTTGTTGCTTCTGGGCCTGTTTGTTTACTTTCAAGCCTTTAAGACCCGGAGGCTATATCGCTTGATAGCCGGCCACCATCAGCCTTCTTCACCACACTTACTTATGCACACATTCATCTTCAGCCTTTATGCGGGGAAGGTGATCACACAATGATGGATTTTGTTCTTTGGTGTCTGCTACCTGATCCCTTCAACACCTCGTGCTCACTTAGGCTTGTGTGCTTCTTCTCTGTGGGCTTTGTTGCTTCCGAGCTACATTTAAGCCTGTTTGCCTTCAAGCCTTTAAGACCCCCAGAGTTTCATTATATTGTGCAGAGAGTGGCTATGAGCCAAACCCACTCGACTGCACCCAACAACAATAACAACAGGACTTGTGCTTCTAACAATATGCTGAAGAAGACCTTAAGAGAATCTCCCCTTCGTTTAGAGCAGCGGCTCTCGACCTGTGGGTCGTGTCTACTTAGGGGGTCAAACAGCCCTTTCATGGGGTGGCCTGAATTATAGCAGTAGCAAAATTATAGCTATGATGTAGCAACAAAAATAATTTTATGGTTGGTTGGTCACGACTACATGAGGAACTGGATGAAAGGGTCGTGAGTAAGGATGTTGAAAACCACTGTCCAAGAGGAAGACTCAATTCTTGATACAGTTGAAGGGCAACAAAATAGACTCAGCGCCAATATAGATGGGATAACACAGTGGCTGCAACAATAAACACAAGCCAAAGAAACAATGCAAGGATGGCACAAGACGGGACAGTGTTTCATTATATTGACATAGAGTTGCTATGAGTCAAAACCCACAAGAAAAAAAAAACAGGAATTGTTTTTCTAAGAGAATCTTAAGAGAATCTCCTATTAGTTTAGCGCAGCGGGCCTCAAACTGAGGGTCGTGACCCCTTTTGGGGGATGAATGACCCTTTCACGGCAGTGGACCGTTCATTAAAGTGGAAAAATTAGAGTTATGATGTAGCAATGAAAATAATTTCATGATTTGGCAGTCACCACTACATGAGGAATGGTATGAAAGAGTCGTGGCATTAGGAAGGTTGAGAACCACTTCCCTAGAGGAAGACAGAATTCTTGGTAGAGTAGAAGGGCAGCAAAGTAGAGGCAGCCCCTACAAGATTGATTAGCCCAGTGGCTGCAACAATGAGCACAGGCAAATGAACAACTCTGAGCATGGCATTGGACTGGGCAGCATTTCATTATATTGTGCATAGAGTTGCTAAGAGTCAAAACCCACTCGACGGAACTTAACGACAATAACTACAGGACGTGTACTTCTAACAATATGCTGAACTAGATCTTAAGAGAAACTCCTCTAAATTTAGAGCAGTGGTTCTTAACTTGTGGGTCGCGACCCCTATGGGGTTTCAGACGAGCCTCTCACAGGTGTTGCCCAATTCATAACAGTAGTGAAATCATAGTAATGGAGTAACAATGAAAAAAAAATTACTGTTGGAGGATCACCACAACATTAAGAATTGTATAAAGGAGCCATGCCATTAAGAAGGTTCAGAAACACTGCCCGAGAGGAATACACAAAACGTGGTACTGCCGAAGAGCAGCAAGTGAGAGGCAGACCCTACAAGATGGAATAGCTCAGTGGCTGCAACAATGAGTGCCATCAACGAACCACTGTGACGACGGCACAGGACGGGGCAGCGTTTCATTATATTGTGCGTAGAGTTGCTGAGAGTCAAAACCCACTCGACGGCAACTAACAGCAACACAAAAAGAACTTGAGCTTTCCTGCCCTTCCCCGAAAAGAATTTGTTCCAAAGGACATTTACTCCGCAGCTCCGGGAGATGGACATATCTGATCAGAGCACACGGGAGCAGATGAAGGGGCAGGAGGAGAGAGTGGAGCACAGCCTGGCCCACCAGGCCGTGATGATGATGTTCCTGAGTAGAGCAGCCAGTCCACAGAGAGAACAACATGGCTGGCCCTACTATGAGACATGATGCCCCTCAGTGACTAAGGGCGATACAGGGGACAGCACTGGAGACACAGTGTGGGAATTGCACCTGACCAGATCCCACCACACCGAGGCAAATCACTGGGGGAGTGCAGCGGAACAGCAAGGGAATGGAGTGGCAAGGTCCCCAGGGAATGCTGAAAGTGGACTTTGGGGCCAGGGCGTGGTGCCCCAACAGATTGGACTGGAAAACGCTCCTAAGGGCCAGCAAACGATCCCTGAACTAACTACAAGCTTTTCTCTTGTGAACTGTTTTGTTCTGTTCTTTGTCAGTGGTTTGTTTTTGTTGTTTTGTTGTCTGGTTTTATACTGTTGCTTTGTTTTCCTCTGTCTTGTTTTCATGCATGTTAGTGACTCCACAGGTCTGTCTGAATAGGACAGGCTGGATGAACTATCTGGAGGAAAAACAACGGGACCGACAGTTCTGGGGGGACTCGGGGTGGGGGGTAGGGGGGGTAAGGAAGTGGTGTTAACAAACCCAGGGACAAGGGAAAAACATGGGACCCGAAATGGTAGAGAAGGGGGAGTGGCAGGCCTGGTGGGAAATGATCAAGGGTAAGGTTGCTTAGAGAAGAGGTATACACTAGCCCAGGTGGCGATGAAGCATGGTAGTAGGGCAGGAGGAAAATCAAGGGAGATGGAGGAAAGAGCTAGGAGTCAAAGGGCATTCATGGAGGTCTAGACAAAGACATGTACATGCAAATATATATAAGAGGATGGGGAAATAGATCTATGTGTCTATATTTATAGGTCAAGTATTAAGGTGGCGGAAGGACCTTGGGCCTCTACTCAAACACTCCCTCAATGCATGAATACCTTCTTTTATTAAATTGGAACTCTATGATGCTCACTCTCCCGACACAACGGCTGGAGCCAAAGTGGGTGAACAAGTAAATGTGGTGAAGAAAGCTGATGGTGCCCGGCTATCAAAAGAGATAGTGACTGGGGTCTTAAAGGCTTGAAGATAAACAAGCGGCCATCTAGCTCAGAAGCAACAAAGTCCACATGGAAGTGATCAAGTGGTCCCAGGGGGATCAGTTACCAGGCATCAAAGAACAAAAAATCTTATCATTGACTGCACACCTCCATGATAGGATCGCTGAAGACAAATGGGTGCATAAGCAAATGTGGTGAAGAAAGCTGATGGTGCCCGGCTATCAAAAGAGATAGTGTCTGGGGTCTTAAAGGCTTGAAGGTGAACAAGCGGCCATCTAGCTCAGAAGCAAAAAAGCCCACATGGAAGAAGCACACCGGCCAGTGCGATCACGAGGTGCCAAGGGACCAGGTATAAGGCATCATGCAAAAAAAAAACAACAACGATATAAGTGTGTGTATATATGTGTATATGTATATGCATATATATACCATATTAAATGAAGGGGGAAGTGCAGAGTGGAGACCCAAGGTCCAAGTGTCGGCCAATGGAGAGCCCCACATAGAGGCGTTTAGGAGAGGAGATGGGTTAATTAGAGTGCGAGGTAGTATCAATGAAGAACATAGCTTTCCCCCAGATCCTGGATGCTTCCTCCCCCCAAGTACCATGATCCGAATTCTACCTTGCAGGCCTGGATAGGACAGAGGCTGTACACTGGTGCATATGAGGGCTGGAGGTACAGGGAATCCAGGGTGGATGATACCTTCAGGACCAAGGGTGTGAGGGACGATGCTGGGAGAGTGGAGGGTGAGTGTGTTGGAAGGGGGGAACTGATTGCAATGATCCACATGTGACCTCTTCCCTGGGAGAGGGACAGCAGAGAAGGGGGGAAGGGAGACTCCTGATAGGGCAAGATATGACAAAATAACGAGGTATAAATTACCAAGGACAAATGAGGGAGGGGGGAAAGGGGAGGGAGGGGGAAAAAAAGAGGACCTGATGCAAGGGGCTTAAGTGGAGAGCAAATGCTTTGAGAATGATTGGGGCAGGGAATGTATGGATGTGCTTTATACAATTGATGTATGTATATGTATGGATGGTGATAAGAGTTGTATGGGTCCCTAATAAAATGTAAAAAAAGAAAAGAGGAGAAAAAAATGATTAGGGCAGGGACTGTACAGATGTGCTTTATGCAATTGATGTATGTATATGTATGAACTGTGATAAGAATTGTATGAGCCCCTAATAAATTGTTAAAATTAAAAAAAAAAAGAACTTGAGCTTCTAACAATATGCTGACGTAGATCTTAAGAGAAACTCCTCTTAGTTTAGTGCAGGGTTCTCAGCCTATGAATCACGAACCCTTTTGGGGAGTGAGTGGGTTGAATGACCCTTTCACAAGGGTTGCCTGATTCATAAGATTAGCAAAATTACAGTTATGAAATATCAGCGAAAATTTTGTATGACTGGGGGTCCACCACTATTTTGGGAACTGCATGAAAGGGTCGTGGATTTAGGAAGATTGGGAACCACTGTCCGAGAGGAAGACACAAATGTTGGTAGAGTAGAAGGGCAGCAAAGGAGAGGCAGCCCCTCCAAGTTGGAATAGCTCAGTGGCTGCAACAACCAGCGCAAGCAAAGAACCACTGTGAGGAATGCACAGGATGGGGGAGCGTTTCGTTATATTTTGCATAGAGTTGCTATGAGCCAAAACCCACTTGAAGGCACCTAAATACAATAACAACAGGATTTTTGCTTCTAACAATGTGCTGAAATATATCTTAAGAGACATTCTTCATAGTTTGGAGCAGAGATTCTCAACCTGTGGGTCATGACTCCATTAGGGTGATGAACTACCCGTGCACAGGGGTGGCCCAATTCATAGCAGTAGCTACATTACAGTTATGAAGTAGCAATGATGATAAATTTATGACTGGGATTGTACCCACTACATGAGGAGTGGTATAAAAGGCCTGTGGCATTAGAGGAAGGTTGAGAGCCACTGTCCTCGAGCAAGACAGAAATCTTGGCAGAGCAGAAAGGCAGCAAATGAGAGGCAGACCCCCACATGATAGATTAGCGCAGTGGCTGCAACAATGAGTGCAGACAAGAAACCACTGTGAGGATGGCACAGGACGGGGAAGCGTTTCAATATCTTGTGCGTAGAGTTGCTGAGAATGGAAACCCACTGGGCAACACCTAACAACAATCACTGTAGGACTCATGCTTTTCACAATATGGTGCTGTAGATCCTAAGAGAAACTCCTCTTAGTTTAGAGCAGTGGTTCTCAACCTGTGGGTCGCGAGCCCTTTGGGGGGTCAAATGACCCTTTCACAGTGGAGGCCTGATTCATAACTGTAGCAAAGTTATGAAGAGCAATGAAAGTTACGAAGTAGCAATGAAAATAATTTTATGATTGGGGGTTCATCACTACATGAGGAAATGAATGAAAGGGCAGTAGAGGGGCAGCGAAAGAGAGGCAGCCCCACAAAAGTTGGATTAGCCCATGGCTGCAACAATGACAATAAGCAAAATAACCACTTTGAGGGTGGCATGAGACGGGGTCACGTTTCATTATATTGTGTATAGAGTTGCTATAAGCCAGCACACACTCAAAGGCACCAAACAATAACAACAGGACTCTGCGTCTATGAATATGCTGAAGTAAACCTTAAGAGAAACTCCCCTTAGTTTAGACCAGTGGTTCTCAAACTGTGTCACAGTGCCTTTAGAAGACTAATGAACCTTTCACATGGGTGGCCTGATCCATAAAAGAAGCGAAATTACAGTTATGATGTAGCAATGAAAATATTTTATGTTTGGGGAGTCACCACTACATGAGGACTGGTATGAAATAGTAGTGGCATTCAGAAAGTTGAGAACCACTATTCTTGAGGAAGACACAAATCTTGGTACGGAAGGGCAGGAAAAGAGAGGTAGTCCCTAACAAGATGGATTACCACAGTGGCCGCAACAATGAGCGCAAACAGAAGAACCACCGTGAGGATGCATAGGGCAGGACAACGTTACATTACATTGTGCATAGGGTTGTTATGAGCCAAAACCCACTCGAAGGCAGCCAAAAACAAGAACAGGATTTGTGCTTCTAACAATATGCTGAAACATCCCTTGAAAAGAAACTCCTCTTAGTGTAGAATAGCAGTTCTCAAACTGTGGGTCGTGATGCCTTTTGGGGGTTGGGGTGGAGAAGGACTATATCACATGGTGGCCTGATTCATAACAGTAGCATAATTTTAGTTATAAAGTAACAAGGAAAGTAATTTTATGATTGGGGGGAGGTCACCAATACATGAGGAATGGTTGAAAGAGTCGTGCATTAGGAAGTTTGAGAACCACTGCCCTAGAGGAAGACACAAATCTGGGTTCAGTAGAAGGTCAGCAAATGAGAGGCAGTCCCCCAAAAGATGGATTAGCACAGAGACTGCAACAATGAGTGAAAACAAAAGAAAAGTGTGAGGGTGTTAGAGGATGGAACAGTGTTTCATGATACTGTGCATAGAGTTGTTATGAGCCAACTTTGAGCCAAACCCACTCGACAGCCCCTAACAACAATAAGAACAGGACTCGTGCGTGTAATAATATACTGAGCTATACCACAGGAGAAACTCCTCTTAATTTAGAACAGCGGTTCTCAACCTGTGATTTGTGACCACTTTGGTTGGTTGAACAACCCTTTCACGGGGTGACTAGATTCATAAGACTTGCAAAATTACAGTTATGGAATAACAGTAGAAAAAAACCTTTATGCTTTGGGGACCACCACTACACATTGGGAAGTGTACGGAAAGGTCGTAGAAATAGGAAAGGTGAGAAGCACTGTCCTAGAGGAAGACGCAAGCACAGTAGAAGGGCAGCAGAAGAGAGTAAGTCCCTACAAGACGGATTTGCACGGTGGCTGCAACAATGAGCGCAAGCAAAGAACCACCGTGAGGATGATGCAAGACTGGGCAGGTCTTTATTATATTGTGCACAGGGTTGCTATGAGCCCAAACCCTCTCCACGGCCCGAACAACAATAACAGGAGGAATCATACATCTAACAGTATGCTCAACTAAACCTTGAGAGAAACTGCTCTTAGTTTAGAGCAGCCGTTCTCAACTTGTGAATGGTAAATCCTTTGGGGGTGTTCGAATGACCCTCCCATAGGTGTGGCCAGATATGTAACAGTAGCAAAATTACAGTTATGAAGTAGCAACAGTATAATTTTTTGGTTGGGGGGTCATTACTACATGAGGCACTGTATGAAAGGGTCGTGGCATTAGGATTGCTGAAAACCACAGTCCTACAGGAAGACACAAGTCTTGATACAGTTGAAGGGCCGCAATATAGAGTCAGCCCCCAAATAGATGGAATAGCATAGTGGCTGCAGCAATGAGCTCAAGCTAAGGGAACACTGTGAGGATGGCACAAGATGGGGCAGCGTTACATTATATGGAGCATAGAGTTGCTGTGAGTCAAAACCCACTCGACTGCACCTGACAACAAAACAACAGGACTTGTGTTTCTTATAAGGTGCTGAAGTAGACCTTAAGAGAAACTCCTATTAGTTTAGTGCAGCGGTTCTCAACTTTTGGGTCACGAGCCCTGTTGGGGGATGAATGAACCTTTCATAGTGGTCGCCCAGTCATAACAGTAGAAAAATTAGAGTTACAAAGTTGCATTGAAAATAATTTTATGATTTGGCAGTCAGCACTATATGAGGAACGGTATGAAAATGTTGTAGCATTAGAAAGGTTGAGAACCACTGCCCTAAAGGAAGACACAAATCTTGGTAGAGTAGAAGAGCAACAAAAAATAGCCAGCCCCCCCAAATATGGCTCCAACAATGAGCACTAGCAAACAACCACTGACAGGATGGCACAGGTCTGGGAAGCATTTCATGATATTGTGCATAGAGATGCGAAGAACCAAAACCCCCTCCGCGGAACTTAACAACAATAACAACAGGGCTTGTGTGTTTAACAATATGCTGAAGTAAATCTTAAGAGCAACTCTTCTTAGTTTACAGCAGGGTTCTCAACATTGGGTCGTGAACACTTTCAGGTGGGGGGTGTTTCGAAACACCCCTTCACAGTGATGGCCTGATTCATAACAGTAGCAAAAGTACAGTCATGAAATATCAATGAATATAATTTTATGATTGGGGTCCACCACTACATTGGGAACTGTATGAAAGGGCCGCAGAATTAGGATGTATGAGAAATTTGTCCTAGAGGAAGACACAAATGTTGGTACAGCAGAAGGGCTGCAAAAGTCAGGCAGCCCCTACAAGATGGAATAGATGCAGCAGTGAGCGCAAGCAAAGGACCACAGTGAGGATAGCACGAGATGGGGCCGAGTTTCATTATATTGTGCATACAGTTGCTATGAGCCAGCACACACTCAAAGGCACCAAACAATAATAAAAAGAACTTGGGCTTCTAAGAATATACTGAAGTAGACTTTAAGAGAAATTCCTATTCGCTTAGACCATTGGTTCTCAAACTGTGTGTTGAGATACCTTTGAGGAGACTAACGAACCTTTCACATGGGTGGCCTGATCCATAACAGAAGCAAAATTACAATTATGATGTAGCAATGCAAATATTTTATGGTTGGATGTCACCACTACACGAGGAATGGTGTGAAGTGGTTGTGGCATTTGGAAAGTTGAGAACCACTGCTCTAGAGGAAGACAGATATCTTGGTACAGAAGGGCAGGAAAAGAGAGGCAGTGCCAAACAAGATGGATTAGCACAGTGGCTGAAAAAATGAGTGTGAGCAAAAGAACCACTGTATGGAAGGCACAGGACGGGAAAGCATTTCATTACATGGTGCATAGAGTTGGTATGAGCCTAAACCCATTCGAAGGCACCAAACAACAGGATTTGTGCCTCTAACAATATGCTGAAGAAGACTTTAAAAGAAACTCTTAGTGTAGAGTAACAGTTCTCTAACTGTGGGTCACGACGTCTTAGGAGGGAACAATGAGCATTTCACATGGGTGACCTGATTCATAACAATAGCAAATTTATAGTTATGGAGTAACAAGGAAAATAATTTTATGATTGGGGGGGTCACTAGTACATGAGGAATGGTGTGAAAGAGTCATGACATTAGGAAGGTTGAGAACCACTGCCCTAGAGGGAGCCATAGATCTGGGTACAGTAGAAGGGCAGCAAAAAGAGGCAGCCCACAGCACGATGGAATACAACAGTGACTGCAACAATCCACGCAAGCAAAATAACCACTGTGAGGAATGCGCAGGACAGGACACCTTTCCATCATATTGTGCTTAGAGTTGCTAGGCGTCGAAAGCTACACAACAGAATCTAACAATAACTATAGGATTTGTGCTTCTGACAATAGGATGAAGTAGATATTAAGAGAAACTCCTCTTACTTTAGACCAGCGGTTTTTAACCTGTGGTTCGCGACCACTTTGGCGATCGAATGACCGTTTCACAGGTGTGAAATGATTCATAACTGTAGGAAAATTAGAGTTACGAAGTAACAATAATGTTATGATGGGGGTCACCACTACATGAGGAACTGTATGAAAGGGTCATGGCATTAGGAAATTTGACAACCAGTGCCCTAGAGGAAGACACAAGTCTTGGTACAGTAGAAAGGCCACAAAAAAGAGGCAGCTACCCAAAAGTTGGATTAGCATAGTGGCTGCTACAATGCACACAAGCAAAAGAACCACTGTGAGGATGGCATAGGATGGGAAAGCGTTTCATTATATTGTGCATAGAGTTACTATGAGCCAAAACCCATTCGATGGTACCTAACACCAATAACAACAGAACTTGTGCATCTACCAATATGCTGAATTCTATCTTAAGAGAATCTCCTCTTAGTTTAGAGCAGGGGATCTTCATCTGTGTGTCACAACCCCTTTGTAGATATGGAATGAAAATTTCACAGGGGTGTCATGACTCATAACAGTAACAAAATTACAGTTATGAAGCTGCAATGAAATCATTTTATGGTTGGGGGGGTCACCACTAAATGAGAATCGGTATGAAAATATCATGGCATTAGGAAAGTTGAGAACCACTGCTCTAGAGGAAGTCCCAAATCTTGGTATGAAAGGGCAGGAAAAGAGAGGTGGTCCCCAACAAGATGCATTATCACAGTGGCTGCAACAATGAGCGCAAGCAGAGAACCACTGTGAGGATGTCACAGGACAGGGCGGCGTTTCATTATATTTTGCGTAGAGTTGCTATGAGACATACCCACTCGACGGCACCTAACAACAACAACAAATGGACTTGAGCTTCTAACAGTATGTTGAAATAGACCTTAAGAGAAACTCCTCTCAATTTAGAGCAGCGGTTCTCACCATGTGTGTCGTGACCCCTTTGGGGCTTAGACGAACCCTTTACAGGGTTGCACTATTCATAACTTGTAACAAAACGAGAGTTACGAAGTAGCAAAGAATATAATTTTATGATTGGGGGTCTACCACTACAAAGGGAACTGTATGAAAGTGTCATGGATTTAGGAAGGTTGAGAAGCACTGTCCTAGAGGAAGGCACAGATATTGGTAGAGTAGAAGGGCAGCAAAGGAGAGGCAGCCCCTACAATTTGGAATAGCTCAGTGGCTGCAACAATGAGCGCAAGCAAAGAACCACTGTGAGGAATGCACAGGACGGGGCAGCGTTTCAGTACATTTTACATAGAGTTGCTGTGACCCAAAATCCGCTCGATGGCACTTAACAACAACAACAACAGGACTTGGGCGTCTAACAATATACTGAACTACATCTTAAAGAAACACCTCTTAGTTTAGAGCAGCGGTTCTGAACCTGTGGATCGGGACCTCTTTGGGGGTTGAGCTACCCATTCACAGGGGCGGTCTCTTCTTCATAGTAGCAAAATTACAGTTATGAAGTAGCAACGAAAATATTTTTACGAATGGATGTTCACCACAACATCAGGAACTTCATTATAGTGCCAAGGAATTAGGAAGGTTGAGAACCACTGGTTTAGAGCATAGGAAATCTGATGCAATACTGCATATTTTAACACACATGAAGTTGGAAAATAAAGGAAATTGGGAGAGGACAGTAGTATCAAATTCCTATGAGTCAGAATTGCTCTATATCATAGAGTAGCTAAGACAATGAGAAGAAACGACAAAGTTAAAGAGCTGAAGAGAAAATTCCATAGGACACGTGGCAACAGCTTTATGCTCTTGTTAGACCCTCGGGGCCTCCTTATCTTTTGTTGGCTTTCTTAAGCCCATCCCCACCACTGTGAATAGTCTTCATTAAACTCTCTTTAATTAAATCTTCTGCATGGTTTGTTTTCTGCTGGAACCCTCAGAGATGTCATTTAATTTTCTAGATTGCAATTCATCTCTAGCATACAGAAATCTTTCAAGAGTTTGTTTTATGTTTTGTTTTCATCCACAATAGCATTTCCTTCCAGATTTGTCCTTGAAACATGATCAATAGTTCTTTCCTCTCCAATGAAACCCAAGTGATACGCTGCCTGACTGCCTATGAAGTTCATGTGTAGCCTACATGGAGATCCCAACCATTCCCTAGACAAGTGTTTCTCAACCTTCCGAATGCCATGATACTTTCATACAGTTCCTCAGGTTGTGTTTACCCCGATCATAAAAATTATTTCATTGCTAATTCATCACTGTAATTTTGCTACTGCGATGAACCAGGCAACCCCTGTGAAAGTGTAATTGGACCCCCAAAGGTGTTGTGACCCACTGGTTGAGATCCACTACCTTAGACCAACGTATGGCCCGAGGGCTGTATAGGGCCCCCCAAATAATCAATAGCTGCCAGCATCACACATCTCACCAACGAGAAGCATTTGCAACCATCACCTTAGAGGTGAGTTCATTAAATATTTGACCTGTATGGCCCCATGAATGATGTTATAAATCACCACATGGTCCTTGGCAGAAAAACAGGTTTCCAGCTCCTGCTCCAGACCAAAGGTTCCCAAACGTATTCTGCCTACTGCCCTCTTTTCAGAAAAAGAAATTACTCAGGACCCCCCAGCAATGAAAGAATTTTGTACTATAGCCCACCATCCAGGATAAAATGTAGATATCTGCTTTGTAGATCTCTGGATTTTTCTGTGCCCAGTAGGTGGGTGGTGTTGCCCACTTTGGGAAACGAGACTCTAGGAAAATCAGGTGTGTTTTCACTCTCTCTGCAAGAATTTCAGTTGAGAAGCAAGATCTGTCTTGAAAGAAGTGTATCCAGATTGCTCCTTAGAGGCAAGGATGGCTAGACTTCATCTCACATCCTTGGGCATCAGGAGCTATGAGGAGCAACATCATGGAAAAGGGCATCATGCTTGGTAAAGGGGCGCCCAAAAGGGGAGGACCCTCACCAAGATGGATGGACACAGTTTCTACAACAACACACTAAAACATAACAATTGTGAGGCTGGCACAGGAGCAGGCAGTGTTTCTTTCGGTTGTATGTAGAGTCGCCACGAGTTGAAACCAACTTGACAGCATCCAACAAAACCAGATGTGGAGAAAGCATGGCCTGGTCTGTGTACAGTGGCCCCACCGAGGTTCCTCATCAGTTGTGTTTGAATGGGCCAGGTGCTCTCACAAACCTCCTCTTCAATAGACAACTTAGAATGTTTGCTTTGTGCCCAGGAACCATCCTGAAATTTAAAATGACCATTTGACACTGAGTTGATTGCGATTCATGGTGAGTCATAGGACTTTCAATGGGCATAACCTTTCAGAAACAGATGGCCAGTCTTTTCTTACAAGTTATTTCTAGGTGCGCTTGAACCTCATCAGTTTCTGTTAATGGCCAAGTGTTTTAACCATTTGTACTCTCCAGGGATGACTCACAGCTCTATATATCCTTAAAACTGACATCTCTCCTCTCTTTGGAAAGCCATGGCAATTGTTCTGTTTCAGTAGATTTACCTTCTTTAAATATAGGAATGACATATACTTCTACCACCTCACAGAAAATGTCAGAAACTCGTAGCTCTCATTTAATAATGGCGTGAGTGATTACATATTGGGCTGCTAAGCCCAAAGCCAACAGTTCAAAACCACCAGCCACTCTCAGGGAAAAACATGAAACTTTCCAATCCTATAAAGTTACAATCTCAAATACCCACAGGAGCAGTTGGACCCTGTCCTATAGGGTAGAACTCAGGTCATGGGCAGTCAGAGTGGATTCGATGGCAGTGAGTTTGGTTTGGTGTTTGGACTCCCCTCCTACCACAATAGCTCACAATTACTAAGTGCATGTTATGTACTAGTGTTCTTAGCATTGCATGTACATTCACTCATTTCATCCCACGGGTGGTGGTATGGGTGAAGCATTAGAACTGCTAACCAGAAGGTCGGTGGTTCAAACCCACCAGCTGTTCTTCGGAATCAAGATGGGGCTGTCTGAGCTCATAAAGATTTTCAGGGTCGGACGTATGCAGGGACAGTTATTACTTTATCCTGCTGAGTTGCTATGAGTCTGAATGAACTCTAGAGAAGTGGGGTTGTGGTGACTTTTGCAACCCCTTTAAGAGGAGCGCTGGCGGGGCAATAGAGAAGCCCTTGACTATTTACCACTAGCTCAGCGAAACCCTCAGCAGCTTCCCATGAGAATGATGCATCAATTTGCTCCAGTATCAGTCACAGCCTATGGGAATGCCTATAGAATGGTTCCACTCTGTCCTCCAGCCTCACTGTGAATTGGAATCGACTGACCCATTGGTAGTGCATCAGCATCCGTCTATAGGTTAGAACACGAATGCAAAGAGAGGTGAAGCCATCTGGCACAGGTGTAACCAGGTTACCAAGGGGGAGCTGGAATTTAAATCCCAGCAGACCAGCCTCAGAGACTACAGGCTTAGCTCTACCGTCTGCTGATATCTGGACTAAGAGTGGTTGGATTTTGCCTCCTTTTCCCTACACATCATCTCCACTGTCCCCTATCAAGCAAAATTAGCTTGAGCATTGAACAGGCACCCTCCAGCCCTGCCCGTTTGGACACGCGCAGGGGAGAAAAGGATGGGGAGATCACTGGGCTGTTTTAGCTGCCACCTCTACTCGCACTGCGCCAACACACCCACAACGAAGTCAGAGAAAGAATTCTTGGCCTTGTCACCACTCCTCAGCCCTGACACCTTGGAGAGAGCCAAAGCTACTCTCTTGGACACCCACTCGACTGCTACCTGGGAACTTCCCATGGAGCACTTGGGGACAAAGGAGAGGGAGCACGCCTGCAATGTAATTAACATTATGACAACTTGTTCCCCCCTTGGAGAATGACACCATTAGCTGCTTCAATTGTGCATGAAATGTAAATTACATGACTCAGGGGTATCACGTCTGAGCAGCCATGATGCTAAGTGACGAGGCTCTCCATCGAGCAGCCCCTCCCCAAGCAGCAGGAACTAAGAAACCCAAGCCCGAGGCCGACAGCTGAGACCGAGGTCCTGTGGTCTTTGATTGTGCCTACTTCACAGAGCCCACAAGGGAGGATTTTTCCGGGTGGCCCTGGATGCCAGGCTGGTATGTTCCAGCCACCTGCTGTCATCACCCTGGCCCTCCCATTTTCTTTAAAGGGAGTCGAACGCTGGACAGCACTCTTTCCTCTCTATCTCTCAGAAAATTAGGAAAAAGGGGTGGTGGCGGTGGTTGTGGTAATATCCTTCTTGCTAAGGAGTTTTGGTGATGCTGTGGGTTAAGCATCCCGCTACTAATCACAAAGCCAGCAGTTCAAACCCACTAGCTGCTCTGAGAGGGAGAAAGATGAGGCCATCTGAAAATGGACAAATTTATAGTGTCAGAAACCCACAGAGGCAGATCCAAAATCGTCCCCCAGATTATTTCCATAGCCATTCTGCCTCCCATTCATTACTCTGTCTGGCTCAAATTACTCTGTGTTCACTCCCTGGCCAGCCCCCCACAGTTCCCTACCCCCTTTCACCACGAACTCTCTGGACACTACTTGAAATCAGCTTGAGACACTGGATCAGCCACACTTCTTTGTGGCCCATGAAAGAACTTTCCAAAACCTCATGTCACAAGCAGGTCCACTTGCTTTTAGAGAAGAGGCATAGGCGAAATTGTATGTTTCCACCTTGAGAGGGGCAAGCACCACCATGTACAATTAGTAGGTGACCACCAGTGTGTCAGTTTTGTGGTCACCACACATCTCCTTTGGGGACCCATTTGCCCCTCTCCTAGCATCCTGTTCCCTGGTGCCATGGCTAGACTGGGATGGGAAATCCATGGGCTCAACCAGGAACTTCCAGGTTGAATCAGAGCCACTGTCCCCTCTGCAGAGCCTCTGTGAGGACAGGGAGTTTGGAAACACAGCCTAAAGCTGCAGTAGGATAAATTTAAGAAATGATCACGCATTTACCCTAATGTCAACTGTACAAATCCCACAACCACCCTTCAAATGCCCTGCCACTGAGCAGAGCCAAAAGCAGGAAGAGCCAAAACCTACATATGGGTACAGGAAGACCTCTGGAAGGTGTCCCTGTGGGGGGCCTGGGAAGGGGGAGAGTGGAGTTGAGGAGGCTCAGGGGCTCAGTCTCAGGCTGGGAAAGAGCCAGAGTTCCTAGTTTGACTCTCTCTTTGTCTCTCTGCCTAACCACCCACCTCCCACCCAGTCCAGGAAATTCTTTGAACAAGACCCCACAGGGTCAGAGGTGAGAGCTGTCAGCTCCTGTTACTACCCTGACTTGGAAACCTCTCTCATTCTGGAAATTCATATATTTTCTTGGGCTTTGATCAAAATCAAGGTCAAGCCTCCCCTCCCCCTTTTCTCACAGAGGCACTTGGTCAGAATGGCAAACAGCCTTCAACTGTGCCATGCACTCCGCCTCTTCATTCCATATTCCCTTCGAACCATCTGCTGCAAAAAAAATCACAAAACAGACCGATGGAGGGCAGGTCAGTGCTTCTTTTTCAGACTTCCTTCTCATTCTTTCTCTGGTCGCATCATCATTCCAGGTACAGCAAACCCATTACTGTCCAGTCAATTCCAACTCATGGAGGCCCTATGTAAGTTTTCCAACGTTGTCCAACATTACTGGAACAGACAGCCTCATCGTTTTCCTTGAAGCAGCTGGTGGTTTGACCTGTCAACCTTTGAGCTAGCAATTCAACATTTACATGACATCCCTTCAGAGTGGTGAGTCATAGTCTGCAGACACCGTGGGCGAGAATCATTGTTCTGGCTTATTTTCATAAGGTGGGATTCTAGGTAGGCAGGTGTGACGCAGGTGTAACTGGAAGTCGACTTGATGGCAACAAACAACAACACTGATGTCATTGTTTTGGGACTTGGGAACTGAGACCTCTGAAGCATGGGCTAAGTAACAGCTACTTCAGGTTTGTTAGGTACTTCATTGCTGAGCTCTGTTCTAGATACTGGGAATACAGCTAGAAGGAAGGTGGCATCTCTGTTCCTGGGGTTGAGAGATGAGAGGGGTTGGGAAACTTCCTGTCCTGTTAGTAGTGGGTGTAGACATTGTTTCTGCTGTTAGATGCCATTGAGTCAGTTCCAACCCCTAGCCACCCTATGGATAATAGAACGAAACACAACCCAGTCCTGCCCCATCCTCTCAATTGTTGTTATGTTTGAGCCCCTTGTTGCAGCCACTGTGTCAATGCATTGGCCGAAGTTCTTCCTCATTTTCACTGCCTCTCTGCTTCACCAAGCAGGACGTCCTTCCTCCTCCTGGGACTGGTCTCTCCCTAACAGTATGTCCAAGGTACGTGAGGGGAAGCCTCACCATCCTGGCTTCTAAGGAGTATTCTGGCTGTACTTCTAACCCACATTTGTTTGTTCTTTGGCAGTTCATAGTACTTTCAATATTCTTCACCAGCCTCCCAATTCAAATGCATTGATTCTTCTCTGATCGTCCTTTTCAGTGTCCAACTTTCACGTGCATAGAAGGCCATCGAAAATATGACTAAGATGGCTTTAGTCAGGTGCACCTTAATGTAACATTCTTGCTCTTAAACACTTTGAAGAACACTTTTGAAAGAGGTCTCTGGTGGCAGCACACGGCCCCTTTAAGGGTGAGGAGGAGGGGCGCACAGGTGGAAGTCCATGGCCCCTTTAAGGCTTGGCCTACTTGGCAGCAGCTGGAGCCTATTGAGAACATGACAGGAGGCCAGCCAGCACTTCCTATAGAGGTCAAGGGCTCAGGAGTTGAGCGAGCCAAGCTCTGAAGGCTGTGAGCCAGCCTCGGAGCCGCACTGCCTCCATGGGCCATAATGACCTAATGCGCAAGGCCTAGGACTTCAAAGACCAGGTGTGGCCTGTGCAGCCTTCCCGCCCCTTCCCAGACTCCTACCCACCAGGGAAGGCCTTGCCACCATGACCCCTGATGTGGGTCTGCAGCCGACCAGGCACCTGGCCAGCCACCAGGATCCCCGCCCTGCCCAGCTGACCCACCCAGGACCACACTCCAGACCCCCTGCCCCCACCCTGGGCCTGCTCACCACTAAGACTCTGCCCTGGGCCCGCTGCCCACCCAGGAACCTGCATCAGGGCCCTTGCCAACCCTGGGTCCAGTCCAGGCCGGGCACACACCTGGGATCCCTGTTCCAGGTCCCTGCCCACCTGGGTCTGGCCTGCCACAAAGACCCTGCCCGAGGCCCTCTGCCTACCCAGGAAACACACCCTGCCCAGCTAGCCCCTGGCTCATCTGGGCACTGCCCCAGGCCCCCTGCCTGCCCAAGATCTTGTGTTAGCTTGACTGGCCATGGAGGATGGGGAGGAAGAGGGACCCTGCCCAGGCCCCTGCACCCCATCCCACTTGGGAAGCCCTGGGTTGGTCCAGCCCCAAAGGCGGCTCCCCTCCCCCAGGCCCACATACCCAGAACTCCATTGGGCCCACTGCTTACCTGAGGCCTCCCCATCAAGGGCTTGGGATATGTAACCCCAGCCTGGGATGGGATCCTAGCTTGCTAGAGCCCCATGCCACTCTCCTTAAGCCCCAACTATTTAAGATCCCTAGAAAGTGCCTGTGGGGGCCCTTGTTGCGTATCACTCTGGCTGTAAGGGGCTGGGCTGTAGCTCTTGTAACTTGTCTTCTCCATTCTGAACCTTTAGGACATTGGTCCTTCAACAGGGCAGTTCTACAGAAGTGGCAGGGAACTACATTCCCGAGTGGAGTTGGCCAGGTTTGAGTGTGGGGTGCCCTGGCAGGGACCCCAACTTGGGAGAACAGCCCATCTCCCCTTTCTCTTTCCCAGCTGCAAAAAAAGAAAAAAAGAAAGAGATCTCAAACAGCAGATTTACCCAATACAATACATCCCTTGAGTTCTTGACCGGGGCTCGCATGATCATTTATTGTGGACTCCAGAAAGAAGATAGCCCTGATCACTTCAGCCTTTTCTCCATTTATCATGATGATGTTGTAGATGACAGGGTCATAATTACATATAAATATGTCCCTGGGACCCAGCTCCTGGGGAGTCCCAAACAACTTGATGTAAAGAAAATAAGAGAGAGAAAACAAGCACTCTGAGCTCTTGGTTGGAAGGACAGTCCTTTGTGAATAGAGGGCTGCAAGGATATTGGAGTTCCTGAAGGGGGGCAAACAGTTCCACACACAACTATTTACCAAATCATTTGCCGTTGGAACCCACCCAGGGACACCATGGAGGAAAGGCCTGGCAACCTGCTTAAAGCCTATAGTCTTGAATGTCCTATGCAATGCACACATGGGGGCACCATGAGTCAGCATCAACTCTCTCATCGGGTTTTGGTTTGGGGCGAGGAGCTATTAGAAGCAGTGGGGTATAATGTTGAATCCCAAAAAAGGAAGGATTTTGTCACCATTGAAGTGACTTCTGACCAAATTACTACCAATCATAGGGACTTTTGTGGGAGAAAGATTAGGAGTTGTACTGCTGTAAATATTTCGTGTCAAAAACCCACAGGCAGTTCTAACCTGTCCTATACAGTCGCTGACTTGCTGTCAACTGGATGGCACTAAGATAGCACCTATCTGCTGAAAGGTTGCCATGCGACAGGACTTGTGCCAAGTCCACTATGGTTATGCCTATGATCTTTGTGGGAGACAAAGCCCTGCTTATGTTTAATGTCTCTGTTGTCAGATCGCTCCATTGTCCAGACCTGGCTCTATGTCCTTCTAGCTCCATGACCTGGGACAAATCATTGAATCCCCTTTGCGCTGCTGTGTGTAGAAGGGAAGTGAAAAATAGTGCTTAGGTTGTGTGTTCGAGGTTGAGATTGAGTGCATCAATAGATAGAAAGACCTTGTTGTTGTTGTTAGTCTCCAGTAAGTCAAATTTGACTCCTTTTGACCGTAGGTCTAATAGGAAAAATCACTGCCAGATCCTATGCCATCTTCCTGCCCATCGGCAGGTTTGAGGTCATTGTTGCGGTTATGGTGCCAGTCCATGTCATGAAGAGTTTCCCCAGATCCACATGATGTCCTCTTCTCGCAACTGGTCTTTCCTAACGACATGACCAAAATCAGCATGACAACATTTTGCCATTCTCTCTTCTAAGAACAATCTGTGAAGATTGTCCTGGCTCAATTTCCTCCAGGACTGATTTGCTCGTTCTCCTGGCCACACACAGTATACTCCACACACGGTCTTTGCCATCACTGCCATTCAAATGCCTCAATCCTTCTGAGAATCCTGATCCTCACTGTTGTCCCCATTAGAAACTCCATTTCTCGCAGCTTGCTTCAGATCTGCTGAAGTGGAATCTGAGTTTCTGTTAGGCCCCAAGGGCATTGTATTTGTGTGCCTGCTAGAAGCACGGCTGGGGAACAATGTCTGGCCCATAGTAAGTGCTGTATAATTATTGGTTGTGATCAGTGTCATTATTTATTACTCCATCTAATATTTCCAGCACACTCACAGGTCAGGAAACCAAGATTCTGAGCCTGTCAGTGCCTTTGCTGAGGCTACCCCTCAGGAGAGGGCAGGGGCTCCATGCAAATCAAATATATGATCAGGCCAACATTTGGATCACTCTGAATGGAGACACAGTCAATGCTCATTAACCAGTCACTCCCCATTGCTTTCGTCACCCAATCCTTATCAACCGTGACTCTGCTTGCTGTCTATGGATTTCCCTATGGATTCTGCATATTTTATATCAATTTCATTATGGTCTGACTTGTTTCACTCAGCAGAAGGTGTTCAAGGTCCCTGCATGGTGTAGCATGTTCCAAAACATCATTCCTTTTTAAAGGCTGAATAATATTCCATTGTATGACTTAGATATTGTTTGGTTTATCCATTCTTCGGGCCCCAGGCACTTTGGTAATAGTCACCTTTCAGCTATTGTGGGTAGTGCTGCAGTGAAATTGTATACCACTATCTCTTTGAGTCTCTGTTTGTTATTCTTTGAGGTATATGCTTAGATGTAGAATTGTGAGGTGGTCAAGGATTTCCTCTTCCATGGATCCATGATCAACGCTCATGCAAGCAGCAGTCAAGAGCTTAAAAAATGCATTGCATTGTATTGGCTAAATATTCACAAGACCTCTTTAGAGTATTGAAAAGCAGGGATGTTATTTTGAGAACTAAGGTGCATCTGACACAAGCCATAGTATGTTCAAACACTTCCTATGCATGTAAAATTTGGAGATTATATAAGGCAGGCCAAAGAAGAATCGATGCATTTGAATTATGGTGCTAGGAAAAAAGAACCATAGAAAGTACTATGGACTACCAGAAGCACCAATAAAAACTTGTCTTGGAAGAAGCACAGGCCAAATGCTCCTTAGAAGTAAGGATGGCCAGATTTTGTCACCCTTTGGACATGTACTTTCAACATGTTGTCAGGAGAGACCAGGCCCAGGAATAGGACATCATGCTTGTTAAAGTGGAAGGGCAATGGAAAAGAGGAAGTCTCTCATGAGCTGGATGGACATGGGGGCTGCAGTAATGGGCTCAAACATAAGAACAATTGTGATGATGGTACCGGGTGGCATTGTGTTCTGTTTGACATAGGGTTGTTATGAGTGGGAACCAACAGGACCGACCCTAACAACAATAGTAAATCTCTGACTTGTTAAGAAGAAACAAGCATTTTTCATTTCCTCTATGAGCCAGGCACTGAGAAGACCCTGAAGGTCCAGATAGAAACAGCACTTGGCCCCTACCCATGATGGGTTCCCAGTCTAGGGGTGAGGCAGCAGATCTCCACTTTTGGATGAGACCTATGCAGCCCCCTTGGGGTTCTAGTGTGTGCTGGAGAGACTCAAGTTAACTTTGCCTTTCTCTATACCCGCCTTTAGGGAAGTGGAAGAACTTTGGAATAAAGCATCCCCCGAGATTTCTGTTGCACAATTAGACAAAAGGAAACCAATGGTGGCTAAAGAGAGCGAACAGAGAATCCGGAGCTGTGTCCGGGTCCTTGGCCATGCAGCTATCAATCAACACAGTTGAGTTCAGGAATTAGGAAGCGAAGATCCTCAATATCTGGATCCAGTAGGTATAGAAGGCGTAGCTTCAAAGATAAAGAAGGATAAACCCTCTTTCGCTTTCAGGAGGAACTCACCCAGGGAGAACTCATTCAGGTGGGACTGCACTAAAGCCTTACAACTGGGAGGGTCCAAAAGAGCGTGTTTACTGCCAGAATGGTGGCTTCCCATTCAAGAGCTTCTATCATATTCCAGCTCATGAATGGTCCTCCGTGTGCCTTGGTTCTTTTGCTGTGACTTCTGTGGCATCACTTGAACTCTCCATCCCCTCCAGCCAGGAGCAGTGGCAGGAAAAATCTATTAGGGAGAAGTGAGAGAGTGAGCTAGGAGATATTCCGTACACAGATTGCAGTCTCCTTCAGCAAAGGCCCTGTGGGGTGGGGACTTAACTTTTCTGATTCTCTCCTGTTAGAAGTCAACACGGAACTAAAGAAGCATGAATGGAAGAAAGCAGGATGATGAGCTGACAGCTTTTCCATAAGGAAATAATAGCCAGAAGGGCTCCAAGTTGGGATGAGGGGATGGTGGGGAGGGGAACACACGTGCTGCTACCAAGAGGAGAGTGAGGAGCAAGAGACCAGTAGAGGCTAGTCTCAAAGCCATCTCCAATAACATTTCCCCAACAGGCTGTTTTCCTCTCTCCACTCTAAACACGTCAGCCTTCACCTCCACCAAGCACCGAAACCCCCAATGCAGCCTTTATCTGCCCATTCCTCCCACCAATTGGTCCAGGTTGCTATGGGAACTATGGGAGTTGAGAACTGCTGCTCTAAAGTTAAAGGACTTTCTCTTAAGTCCTACTTCACCATATTGTTAGAAGCACAAGTCCTGTAGTTATTTTTGTTGAGTGCTGTCAAGTGGGTTTCTGGTCACAGCAACTCTATGCACAATATAATGAAATGCTGCTCAGTCCAATGCCATACTCAGAGTTGTTCATTTGCCTGTGCTCATTGTTGCAGCCACTGGGCTAATCAATCTTGTAGGGGCTGCCTCTCCTTTGCTGCCCTTCTACTGTACCAAGAATTCTGTCTTCCTCTAGGGAAGTGGTTCTCAACCTTCCTAATGCCACGACTCTTTCATACCATTCCTCATGTAGGGGTGACTGCCAAATCATGAAATTATTTTCATTGCTACATCATAACTCTAATTTTTCCACTTTAATGAACGGTCCACTGCCGTGAAAGGGTCATTCATCCCCCAAAAGGGGTCACGACCCTCAGTTTGAGGCCCGCTGCGCTAAACTAAAAGGAGATTCTCTTAAGCTCTACTTAGGTACATTGTTAGAAAAACAAGTCCTGTTTTTTCTCTTGTGGGTTTTGACTCATAACAAGTCTATGTCAATATAATGAAACACTGTCCCGTCTTGTGCCATCCTTGCAGTGTTTCTTTGGCTTGTGTTTATTGTTGCAGCCACTGTGCTATCCCATCTATATTGGGGCTGAGTCTATTTTGTTGCCCGTCAACTGTATCAAGAATTGAGTCTTCCTCTTGGACAGTGGTTTTCAACATCCTTACTCACGACCCTTTCATCCAGTTCCTCATGTAGTCGTGACCAACCAACCATAAAATTATTTTTGTTGCTACATCATAGCTGTAATTTTGCTACCTCTATAATTCAGGCCACCCCATGAAAGGGCTGTTTGACCCCCTAAGTAGACACGACCCACAGGTCGAGAGCCGCTGCTCTAAACGAAGGGGAGATTCTCTTAAGGTCTTCTTCAGCATATTGTTAGAAGCACAAGTCCTGTGGTTATTGTTGTTGGGTGCAGTCGAGTGGGTTTGGCTCATAGCCACTCTCTGCACAATATAATGAAACTCTGGGGGTCTTAAAAGCTTGAAGGCAAACAGGCTGAAATCTAGCTCGGAAGCAACAAAGCCCACAGAGAAGAAGCACACAAGCCTAAGTGAGCACGAGGTTTTGAAGGGACCAGGTAGCAGACACCAAAGAACAAAAACCATCATTGTGTGATCACCTTCCCCACATAAACGTTGAAGATGAATGTGTGCATAAGTAAGTGTGGTGAAGAAGGCGATGGTGCCCGGCTATCAAGCGATATATCGTCCCGGGCCTTAGAGGCTTGAAAGTAAACAAGCTGGCGCAGAAGCAACAAAGCCCACATGGAAGCATCACACCAACATGTGTGATCATGAAGGGCTGAGGGGACCAGTTTTCAAGTAACAAAGGCGGGAGGGGGGGTTATATCATCGTGAATGAGGGGAGTGCATGACGGGGGACCAATGCCCACCTGTAGACAACTGGACATCCCTTACGGAGGGGTAGTGGGAAGATGAGTCACTCAGGGTTCAGTGTAGCAATAATGAAACTCACAACCTTCCACTAGTTATTAAACGCTTCCTTCCCCTACCTCTCATGATCCCAATTCTACCTTGAAAACCTGGTTAGACCAGAAGATACACAGCGGTACAGACGGGAACTGGAAACACAGGGAATCCAGGACAGATGAACCCCCCAGGACCAGCGGTGAGAGTGGCGATACTGGGAGGGAAGTGGGTGTAGAAATGGGAAACCGATCACAAGGATCTACATATAACTTCCCCCCTGGGAGATGGGCAACAGAAAATTGGGTGAAGGGAGACGCCGCGCAGTGTAAGATAAGAGAAAATAATAATAATGTATAAATTATTAAGTGTCCATGAGGGAAGAGGAGCAGGGTGAGAGTGGGAGAGGGGAAAGGGGAAATGAGCTGATTCCAGGAACCCAAGCGGAAAGCAAATTTTGAGAATGATGAAGGCAACGAATGTATAAGTGTGCTTTACACAATTGGTGTATGTATGGATTGTGATGAGTTGTATGAGCCCCAATAAAATGATTTTTAAAAAGAAAAGGAAAGAAATGTCTATAAATGAATGAAGGCAACATATGTACAAAATGCCTGATGCAATCAATATGGATTGAAACAAAAGTTGTAAGAGTTTCCAAGAAAAGATTTTTAATAAAAATGTATATATAATAAATATTTTCCTAACTTATATAAATGATTAATAAGAATAAAATTAAGCAGCCTGGGTTTTTTATAGGAAAAAATGATAAAAGAACAAATGAGAGATTCAGCAGGAAGCAGTGGATAGGAAAATATTATAAGGAAAGTTTTCTCTTATATGGAATGTACATTCTCTTACATGACAACAATCAGAATATGCCGTAAGAACCTCAGACCAAATACTAGAATAATATAGAGGAAAAAATTCCCAACCCTTCAATAAAATGCTATATGCTTTCTATGATTTTCACAAAAGTTCAAATTCTTTAACAAAATATTTTGTTCATTCAAATTTTTAATTATGCATAAATTTATGTCTACACTCATTACATCTCATAAAAAGGCATAAGAATTGTTTTTGCACTATCTAACACTAAATAGAAGATAGTGAAGGTGAAAAAATAGCTTTCGTGAATGTTGCTTTGAAATACAAATGGCATTGTCCTAAGATATTTAAATGATTTAGTTTTTTAAAATCATTTTATTAGGGGCACATACAACTCTTATCACAATCCATACATACATCAGTTGTGTAAAGCACATCCATACATTCATTGCCGTCATCATTCTCAAAACATTTGCTCTCCATTTAAGGCCCTGGCATCATGTCCTCATTTTTCTCCGCCCTCCCAGTTCCCCCCTCACTCATGAACCCTTGATAATTTGTCAGATCTTACATATTTTGTCTCCCTTCACCCACTTTTCTGTTGTCCATCCCCCCGGGAGGAAGTTATATGTAGATCCTTGTAACTGAGGTCTCAGAGCAGCTGGGTGTGATGCAGGGGAGGCTCTGGAAGCAGCTGCAGACACTGCGGGAGGTGGCAGCCCAACAGTGAGGGTCACTGCATCCGTGGGTACCAGAAAACTGGCTGGGGTTGCTTATTCCCCTAGATGGTACCCCTGCCTTGAAGAGAACCGTGACGGAGGCCTGTAGACATGTGTCAGGAGAGATGAGGCCTTCACTGTTTCCTCTTCCCACAAACCTTTGAGGAGAGCCTGCAGGGCAGGGACTCGGCTCCCTGGCTCCAGTCACCTGCCCTTCCCCACAGCCACACCCTCGCCAGCCCCAACTCCCCCTGGCCTGGGTTTGCTTCTTGAATCCAGAGGAGCAGCCTGGGCAAAGACCATGAAGAACCTTGTCCTTCAGGCAGCCCCTTTGTTTGGGTCCCTTGTCCTGCAGAGTGTGGACACATGCACACTAACTGTTGGGGGACTCAGGCTGTCACCACAGGGGCCAGGATCTGAAGAGGATGCTGGCACTGCAGGGCTTCCTGAGGGAAGCCGAGGACTTGCAGAGCTGGCTGAGCAGCCAGCAGCAGGTGGCCAGAGGAGAGAGGACTATGAGCACACCCTAGTGAGGAAGGGGCTAGGGGCAAGGAAGGTGCCCTGGAGCCGAATGAAGACGGGTGGTGGAGGGTGGCCTGCATGCACAAGGGGCTGATGGGGAACATCAGTCTGGACTGAGGACAGCTGTGGCTTCCTATTCCCCTCTCTGCGTAGAGGGGCAAGTTCTGTGGCTGC
Source organism: Tenrec ecaudatus (assembly GCF_050624435.1). Lineage (NCBI taxonomy): Eukaryota > Metazoa > Chordata > Mammalia > Afrosoricida > Tenrecidae > Tenrec > Tenrec ecaudatus. Next base: position 528,322 of record NW_027457668.1, on the reverse strand, counting down.
CCAGTCCTGTCCTGCCCAGTCACTCACTGAGGTGTCTCACAGCCCACCAGCCAGGGCCCCCTGTGACCCCTCTCCTCTCTTCTCAGCTCCTCTTAACTTAGTTTGCAATGTTTCGGCACCAAGTGAAGATGGGTGGCCACCAGGGGGCAGCCTGCCCCACTAGCGGAGAGCCTGCTGGAGTGGCGGCCCAGCACTGCCCCCAGGGCCCAGCAGTGGTGACAGGACCTAAAGTGAGTACCAGCAGCCTGGAGCAGGGGTGAGTTTGGGGGAGGTTCTGGGCATGGGGTGGAGGGGCTTTCAGGGAGACCCTTGCTGTGCTGCGGCTCTGCCAAACCCCTGAGAGGTGAACTGGCTTACTGTGTGCCCACATTGGGGGCCCAAGCCACGTGTTTCAGGGAGCAACTTGTGCAGCCTGTAGCTTGGGACCCCTTACTTAAGCTGAGAGGCCATGTCGGACGACCTTCAGCAAAGCTCAGCCTAAGAAGAAAAAGAGCCTTTGTGGCCTAGTGGCTACAAGTTGGGCTGCTAATTGCTATATCAGCAGTTTGAAACTACCAGCTGCTTTGTGGGAGAAAGATAAGGCATTCTGCTCCCATAAAGAGTTCGAGTCTCAGACACTCAAAGAGCAGTTGCACGCTGCCCTATAAGTTGGCTGTGAGTCAGCATGGATTCGATGGCAGTGAGTTTTCTAAGAGTAAGAAGTATCTAGGGGTGTAAACAGTTAATGAGCTCTGCTATTAAGGGAAAAGTTGTCATTCCCAACCCTCTTAGAGGAGCTGTGAAAGAGAAGCCTGGCAATCTTCTTCAGAATCCTCGGCCATTGAAAAGTTTATAGAATTCATTGACCTTGGTTGTTAAATAGATCCAGGTATATGGTGGAGCATACAGGGACCAATGTCATAAAACGGGGTGGGGGTGGAAAAAAATCTCTGAGACAGATGCAAAAACTGTGAGGGAATGAGTTGTTGGGCCTGGGGGATCAGGACCATCGTCTCTGGGATTTTCAAAGTTCCTGAGCAATCAGGAAAGGGTCAACAGTTGGTCTCTCCCCATCCAGAGGACAGCAGAAGAGGAGAACTGATTGGGCACAATGAATTAATGACTAGTGACTCAAGCAACGATCACCCTCCACCACTGGAGACCAGAAGAACTAGATGGTGCCTAGCTCCCAGTATCGACTGCTATGAAAGAGATCACATTAGAGGGTCTTGATTAGAGTAGAAGGGAAATGTGGGGCAAAACTCAAAATCATGATAAAACACCAAGCTTACTGTTTGGATAAAGGCTGGTGAAATTGCAAGACTATGGTGCTTAGTTACCCTGCAGGTCTGGAACTGAACTCATCATGGCTCAATGTTCAACCAAACAATAGACAGTTCTACAATGGGAACAATGACATTAGAGACATACAAATACCGTAGAATAATAGATCACCTGAGATCAAAAGACAGCATTCCCCCAAGAACGAAGTTCAAAAAAGTTGAGAATGAAGGAAGCTTGGAGACAAGAAACAAGAAGATGTGGGGGAAGTGATGGTACATTGTGGGAATTGCTGTCAATGACATGAAACAAAATGTGTATGCATTGCTCAATGGACAGCTGAGCTGCTCTTTAACCTTCACCCAAATCACAATAAAAATGTTTTTAATCAAAGAAAACTTCATGGTTCACTTCTACTCTGACACACACGGGATGATGAGGAAATAGTTTCAACCGGGTTTGCTGTGCTACAACCACCATACATGTGCTTATGGGAGAAAGAGCATGATGACGCTGGCAATACCGAGCAGGACCAAGATGGTTTTATTTGCCTGCATCATAAAGATGGTAGCCTGGTGGTGAGATGATTCAGAGCTCAAGTGCTAACCAAGAAGCCACCCAGTTTAAACTCACCCAGCCCTACTGAAGGAGATTTCCCTCCTCAAAGGTGTTGTTGGTTGTTATGTGCCATTGAGGCGATTCTGACTCCCTGTGACGGGAAGGAAAGGCACACTGTGCTATAGTGTTAGGGTTTTCAGTGGCTACTTCCTCTGAAGTGGGCAGTGGAACCCTTCTTTGTATTGTGTTCTTAGCCTGGAAGTTTCCCTGACACCTCTTCACTTGGGGTAACCCTGCTGGCATTTGAAATACCAGTCACATGGCTTCAAGCATCACAGTAACACACAACTCACCACAGTACCACAAATGGACAGACAACAACAGGCTAGGAGTCGTCATGGGAATAGGCAGTCACGTCTTCACTCTCTCGGTGGGGATCAGTGAGTTCAAACTGCCAGTCTCTCTGTTACAGCCGCACATGCAACCACTATGCTGCTAGGTACATTTCCTTAAAATTTTGCCTAGAAAAATCTGCGGAACAGTTCTTCTCTGTCACAGAGGGTCACTGTGGGCCAGGATGGGCTCTGAGACACACAAATGCAATACCATGAAGCCACCTTACTCTGCCCTGCTCTTATTTAACTCTATTCTTTTCTGAGCTATCTTTTCCGTATATTCAGAAGAGACTGGCACTGAGCAGTGTTAATTCCACCAAGGCCAGGAAGGAGGTCAAAGAGTCACAAAGGACTATCTCTTTGCTCTCATGCCACTGCACTACGGAGGCTTGGGTGGCAGCTGGAAGCTGCACATTTCACTCCCTGTCCCTACACTCCTGGCTGAGTCTCCTCAGAGTGAGACTGCCCCTTTACCCAGCTCACTGCATTGGCTGTCTTGCTCTGAAAAGAGAATTCTCACATGTGAGTCTGACTGGGTGGCAGATGGGAATCTTAATGCTGCTCTTTAGAATATGAAAGGCCTCGGATCAGAGTGCTGCAGGGGAGTGATGTCTGCAGAAGACCTGCTGGTCTCCCAGTTAGAAAGAAGCCTTCCCCTTTGCCTCAGAGGTGTGTTCACTGTGGGTGGCAAGTCAGATCCTTGGGCTGGCACTCTCAGTAAACAGATCATATGGGCACCTTGAGAAGCGCTTGCTCACTGACCCAGCTCCCCAAGGATGTAAATATACCAACCAGGATGACTAAGGACACCAGTGCCAAGAATGATCACATTCTTTGCATGTGTACAAATGAGGTGGGCAGCCACCTTCGCTGATGGTGGCTGCACAGTGAGTGTCTGGAATCACACCTGGCTAGGTGGACCATTGAAAGAGTTGGTGACATGATAATAGGGAGTACACCCCGTTGTCAGTAAAGCTGAGGAAATGGCATTTGAGGAAGCAGGGGCAGCCGGGTTGCCAGCATGAAGTCAGCGAGAACCTTGCTTGTGCCTCCTTTGTTCACTCGTGGCTGCTGGCATCTGGGTAGTGAGGACACCATGGCTACTGCCAGAATTCTCCATGGTCCCTGGTTCCACTCTCAAGTCGCTGGCTTCATCACTACCACTGCCATCGAGTCGATTCTGACTCACAGCAACCCGAAAGGACAGAGTAGAATTGCGGCTGGTGGGTCTGGGGGGCTGTGGATCATTATGAGAGCATTTCTATCTCGCAGTAGCTAAAGGGTCCAAAATGCTGACCTTACGGTTAGCAGCCCAACATAACCCACTTGGTCATGAACCCTTGCCGGCTGATCCAGGGAGTCCATTCCCAAGTGCATATCTAAAAGAATGAAAGAAGAGTACCCAGATGGATGCTGCACTAATCACTATGGGCAAAAGGTAAACAATAAGCCAACAATTCCCATCAGTAGAAGAATAGAGAAAATATGATCTACACAGAGTGGGATATACATATAGTCTGCCACAAGAAAACTAAGGCCTTTGATTCGGACAGACTCTGTAACACAGGTGAACGCAAGACATGAAGTGAAAGACGCCAAACACCAAATGCCATGTATTGTGAGTCCATTTAGAGCAAAAATGCTGGACAGGTAAATCCCGTAGAGCCATAGAGTAGATTGGTGGTTTCCCAGGGTGGGGTGGGAGGGGCAATGGGGAATGACTGCTTAATGGCTGCAGGGTCGATGAAAATGTTCTGGAACTGGATGGTGGGAAGCTTTCACAATGTCCTTAAAACTACTCTTAAAAAGGGGAGAGAAAGAATCTGCAGAAAGCACAGTTCTGATTGACTCACATGAATGGGATCACCAAGAATTGGAATCCACTAGAATTGGAATGGCAGCTAGACTGTTGTTTCCTTGGGAGGTGCCTCCAGGAAGGACCAGTGGAGAAGGGTAATACTGATAGAGCAAAGGGAAGGGGCCGATAAAGAAATGTCATTGAGTAGGTTCCCAGAGACAGTATAAATCCTCTTGTAGTTGTCCCACCCAAAGGCTGAGGGAACTGGAGTGTGGCTCCACCTATCCACATGTGTCATTGGTTAAAGTGGCATTAGGTCCTGGAGGATGTCAACTCCCCTGTCTGCTCAATGACTGTTCCCTGTGTGGGGAGTTACATGTGCTTCCTGTGAGACCATTGGCATTTTTGGGAGTGGTGGGTGCCAAGTGCTAATACATGGGCACATTAGCAGCTGCTACAGCAAGTGCTGTACATTTTTAGCTGCTTGAGTGACAGGTGGGCCCTACCTCCTGCCTATATTCAGTGGTAGGGTGTTCAGATGGGGGGCATCCGAAAAATAATAAGGCCCTATTCTTTGCAAATAGACATTATTATTATTTTAATCTGTCCCAACCCCCTTTCTTATCTGTCCCTGTGAACTACCTCACTGGCTGAAATATCAGTTCCCTGGGGAAGACACCACATTTCAATACGGTCACAAGGCTGTTTTCATTGGCCCAGTGGAGACACTGACATAAGATGGGTCAACTAGACGCTTTTTCTGGAGCATTTCCAACCAAAAAACGAAAAGGAAAGTCCCACTTTTGCAAGTGGCCTGGCATCTAAGAAGCATAATTCAGAAGCACATGTCCCGCCACGTGGAGGAGGCGCTCTATGTTGCGAGATTTCAGCATGTGCCCTGAGAGACAGACACAAAGAACACAGGAACATGCCAGTGGTGGTCAGGAACGGTCGACAGAGCCAGCTGTCCTCTTGTTCTCCCCACCTTTCCATTTTCCTAGGATTCTCTCTTCCAAGTACTGGTCTCTTTGCCTGTTTACCACCAAATGAGCCCCAAATAAGATCCGGAGCATAGAAATAGAAGGAGGAAGTTGGATGGAGACTGTAGTTCATACTCCCCAGAAGCCATTCAGACTCCCTGGAAGAAGGAGACACTGTGATGGAATTAGTTCTGGATTCCTGACATTTATTGAGGAATGCTCAGGGAATAAGCACCTGTGGGGGGAATCAAGGAAGGGCACAAGAGGGAAATCTCAACAGAGGTCTCAGCCCTGCCTATGGAGAGTGTCATAGTCAGTGTTCCCTAGAGAAACCAAACCAGTTATATACCTGTAACTGGAGATATCGATATATCCACCAGGGCTCCTATGGTTAACCACTGCACTGGCCACTCATTGCCATCAAGGTGGACTCAAAGTGACTGTGTAAAACAGTATAGAACTGACCTTTTGGGCGTTGGAGACTGTAACTCTTCAGGAGATTACGAAGCTTCATCTTTCCCTCAAGGAGCCGTTGGTGTTTTCAAACTGATGTCCTTGCTGTTGGATGCCCAATGGGCCACCCACTACGACACCAGACCCCCAGAGAGTGAGGCTTATTTCTAGGAATTGGCTCACATAGGGGAATGGCAAGTTCCAAATTCATAGGTCAGGCAACAGCCTAAAGAGCTCTGTAGATGTTCATCCTAAAATCCATAGGTTAGGTGATGGGAAAAGACAAGAATAAGAATGGTCAGAACACACCCTAGGGAAACTCCCTTTCTGCGCTGAAGGCCTTTGGCTGATAGGTTTACCCCTTCCCACATTATGGAAGGTATTCTATTTTGCTTGAGTCCAACTCCTTCATAAGAGCAAATAGATGAGGTGAACAAGCGGCCATCTAGCTCAGAAGCAATAAAGCCCACCTGGAAGAAGCACACCAGCCGGTGCGATCATGAGGTGCCAAAGGGACCAGGTATAAGGCATCATGCAAAAAATAATATATATATGTATATATATATATATATATATATCCCTGTGTGTATATGGGTATATATATATATATATATATATATATATATATATATACCATAGAGAATGAAGGGGGAAGTGCAGAGTGGAGACCAGAGGCCCAAATGTCGACCACTGGAGATCCCCTCATAGAGGGCTTTAGGAGAGGAGATGGGTCAGTCAGGGTGTGATGTAGTACCGATGAAGAACAAAGCTTTCCCCCAGATCCTGGATGCTTCCTCTCCCCAACTACCAGGATCCAAATTCTACCTTGCAGGACTGGATAGGGCAGAGGCTGTACACTGGTGCATATGGGAGCTGGAGGCACAGGGAATCCAGGGTGGACGATACCTTCAGGACCAGGGGTGTGAGGGGTGATACTGGGAGAGTGGAGGCTGAGTGGGTTGGAAAGAGGGAACTGATTACAAGGATCCACATGTGACCTCCTCCCTGGGAGATGGACGGCGGAGAAGGGGGGAAGGGAGACTCTGGAAAGGGCAAGAGATGACAAAATAACAATCTGTGGATTATCAAGAGCTCCTGAGGGAGGGGGGAGGGGGGAGGGAGGGGACAAAAAAGAGGAACTGATGCAGAGGGCTTAAGTGGAGAGCAAATGTTTTGAGAGTGATTAGGGCAAAGAGTGTACAGATGTGCTTTATAAAATTGATGTATGTATATGTATGGATTGTGATAAGAGTTGTATGAGCCCCTAATAAAATGTTTAAAAAACAAGAGCAAATAGATGAATGTTTGTTTGACCAAAAAACTGGGCACCATAGCCTTGCCATATTGATATGCAAAAGGAGCCATCACAGGGAGCTCTGTAACTGGGACCTGGCCAAGTGGTGACCAGTAGCCTGGGACTTTGTAGCCTAACACATTGCAGCGAATTGCTTACTAGTTCTCCTCTAGCTATAGTCTTTGTTACTCCTACCAATGACAGGGTGGAACTATGCCACCGAGGGAAGTAGATAGCATGCTAATAATATCAGTAAGGTGCATGGCATCCTCGAAGAGGTGAGACCATTCAAATAAGACCTGTAGACCGCTAATGTGGGGATTGGTCGGTATGGTCATCCTGGGTGAGTTAACTCAGAAACAGAAAGTGGAGTTTCAAGAGCACCGAGAAAGACGAGCCAGCAGTGGAGTGTGCTCTTTGGACCCAGGATTATTACTCTGAGCACCACCTCTGTCCAGGAGACAGAGATCCCTGACACTGGATGCATCAGGAGACAATGAAAAACAGTGGCAGATAAATAGCTCATGGAAGCAGAGGCAGCAGCACCAAGACCTCAGAACAGGGAGCTCGCCAGCACACAGAATGAGAAAGCTGAGTGTCTTTGGGCCAAGGTTTCCAGACAAAGCGGGCTGCCTCAACGCATTTATCAGCAGAGTTGAAAGAACTTTGTACACGGTCCCAAGCACAGCAGAGGTCAAGGAGCTGCAGGGCAGAGGCCAAGGACCAGAAAAAGTTCTGCCTCTGGGCACCACTGGGAAGAGACTGTCCTGACTGAAGAACTATATCTCCAGTCATTTCTGATCCTGAATTGTCACCTGCTAGGTCCCCAATTAACCCCAGAAACATAAGTATTGTTTGCGAGTTCTGTGTGGCCATTGCCACTTAAGGATTATCAAACCCAGCAGAGAAGAAGAGAGTGTCATGGTAGGGATGGTTGGTGTCAGAAACTGTGAAAAGAAAGGAGGGTGGAGGCATTTTGATCTCTGTCCCATAGGAATCAGCCTTGGGCTGTTCATCTTGATCTTCCTCCATTGCCTTTTGTGAAGTTACAGGGGGGTCAAATGCCTCCACTATGCCATTTATACCCCTACATTGACAAGTCGTTGGATGAAGGTTAGTTTGGGGAAGGAGCAGACCTTGGATTAGCTCTCATCAGCTGAGGCAATCCTGATAGGGGCCAGATAGCTGGGACCTTTTCTATCAGTGGCTCTCTCAGCAGCTGGGGAAATCAGTCTCTTGGCCCGGGGAGGAATCTGGGTGACACACTCATCTATGACAATACCCTGAAGAACAAGCTCCCACAAAAACCTGGCTGAGGACTCTCGCCTAGAAAACAGGAGTGCATGCCTAGCTAATAATAGCCATTTACTGAAGGCCCTATGATTGGAACTGTGCCTCATTTACAGATGGAAAACTAGAGGAAGGGATTTAAGGTGGCTAAGTTAATAAGTGACAGAGACAAGATTCAAACACAAGTTTGAAGCGGGTACTGTTAGCCTTTTTTCCAGGGCTGGGTTTTAGATGAGGCAAATGAGACACTTGTCAGGCACACACGGCAAAGAGGCCTTCCCTCTCCAGTGTGACTTTCCCCATAAGTCTGAATCATGGGCCTGGTGTGTCTTATTTGCCTTCTCTGAGTCTCAGAACCTGGTGTAGTCTGATTTGCTATTTGGAGGAATAAGCCAGAATGCTCAAGTACTCTGAGTCAAGACCCAATCTCCCCTGGAATTGTTCAGTGGGACTTACCAGCCTCTTCTTTTGTGTTTCACTTTTCTAGAAACCTCCATGGAAGACTAGCTCTCATGAAGAGAGCTTCAAAAAGCTCATGGCAAAATTCCATTATTTTTTCGTATCATTTTTCCACACGCTTTTGGAAGCTCCCTCCTCATCCCTTTCCACAGTCTTTCTCAAGGAAAGAGACTGTTGCTGGTTGATGTCAGATGCCCCTGAGTCTGTTTTCTACTCAGAATGCTCTGCACAAACTCTATCAACAAGTGACATACAGTCAAACGTGCTTTGTGTCTTTAAGTTGATGTCAGCTCATAGTGACCCTACAGGACAGAGTAGAACTGCCCCCAAAGGTGTCCTAGGCTGAGATCGTTATGGGACCAGCTCGTCAGGTCTGTTCCCCTTTAGAGCCCATGGGTAGGTTCAAACTACCAGCCTTTTGTTTAGCCACCCAGTCCTTAGCCATTGTACCACCAGGGCTCTTTAAAACAGGGATTAGGTTGATTATTTTTATAATCTCCAGCCACATTTGAAAGCTGCTTCCCAGAACACCCTTCCCCAGATTGTTGATTAAGACGGGCATTTGGGGACTCATTTCTTTCTCATTTGTGCAAGTGCACTCTATGAGAGGGGTTTCCCTTCATAGATAAGTGATCACATACTATTTTTCCAAATGGAACCACTCTTGGTGGTATATTGGGTTAAGAGTTGGGCTGCTGCTAATGGCAAAGTTAATGGTCCAAACCCACCAGCTACTCCTTGGGAAAAAGATGAGGGTTTTCTGCTCCAGTAAAGATGTACAGTTCTGAAAATCAGCAGAGCCAGTCTATTGTGCCATATATGAGGTCAACCCCATGGCAGTGGATTTGGTTTTGGTTTGGGTCTGTGGGGGAAGTCCTTAAGTCATTCTTTAGTCACATGGAGGAGTCCCTGGGTGGTGCAGTTGGTTAACATACTGGGCTACTAACTCATAGGTTGGATCTTCAAGCCCAGCCAGAAGTGTCTCTGAAGAAAGGCCTGGTGCTGCATTTCAAACAACAACAACAAATCAGTTATAGAAAAAAACAACAGAATGTCGTTCTACTCTGGCCCAAAGGAGTCCCTATGAATCAGAGTTAACTTCATGGCAACTGGCATGGGTTTGGTCCATGGGAAAAAAGAACCCTTCATAATTGCCTCCATGCCCAATAGTTCCTTTCCTGTATCCCTAGACCACCCCAGCACCCTCAGCATCTTGCCTTATAATTGCCATGGGTCCGTCTCTCTTCCCAATGGGCCTGGTCGTGATGCAGCTGCTGCCGACACAGAGGGATTGTGCAGTCCCTGCATGATCTACAGTCCTCATGACATATATCTTTAATGAAGATTAAGTGATCCTCTCTAGAGCTTAGCTCAGAGGAATCCACTACCTCAGCTGGAACCGAAGTGGTGCCAGACCAATATCTGTTTTTAAAAGATAGAAGGGCATTCCTAATCTTTGTGGAGAAACAGAGAGGATTTAGTGAAATGTTTCTGCAGTTGAGGCTACAGATGATCTGTTGACATGGTCTAAAAGGTTGTAGGTGGTTTAATGTCTCTCGGTACCATCAATTTTGCATTTTGTCCTGACTTAGCAAATTGGTTGGGATTTTGGCTTACTGACAAGGACCTTCAGAAAGAATGTGGTTGCAGGAGCAAGTTTAAGAAAGGAAGGAGCTTTGAAGCAGCCCTCACTGAGTGCCAATCCAAAACTCTGTAACCCAGCACCTCAGAGGGCTTGACCTGGGATGGGCAATGGCAGCAGCACCATGAGCCACTTCCTCCAGTGGCCCTGACTGAAGGCTCAGAACCTGCCTCTGATTGGCAGCTGAGAGATACTAGGACCGTCACCTGCCACATCGCCTGTATTTCTCCTGGCAGTAAGAAATCCCCAAAGTACACTATGTTCAGGCAATCTTTCCAGCCTACAAGCAGTTGTTGCTTATCTCTGTTAGCTTTGTGCAGGGGAACAATCAGGCTTTGAAATTGAAAGACTTGCATGTGACTCATGAGGTTAAGAGCCCAACGCATAACCACTATATTACCAGGGTTCCTTCCTCTTGAAGGATAGGTAAGCAACAAAAGGACCATTTCTCTTAAAACCTCTGATCTAGAGTGGCACACAACTCCTTCCACTTTTATTCTATTGGCAAGCCCTTTGCTGGCAGGGAAGGGAAGTTTACTCTTTCCTTGGATGACTAGGAAGTGAGTGAAATTTTGTCATCTCATACAAAGGGAAAAGGGAAACATGCTCTATGATCAAATAAGTTAAAAAAAAGTCAAAATATTCATAGAATCTGCCGAGTGTGGCAAAAGCATGAGCACTCCCATTGTAGAAGAAACACTGCTCTCGGAAACCACACTGTGCCTGGTAAGGGAGGCTGGGAGGATTTATGCTTGATCACTTTGGCCAAGTCATTAAGCAAGGCTGATCAGTAGAAAAGGAAATCGGGTTTGTGTCATTGGATATGCAGGCGATTCTCCTTGAGATGTATTGGCCCACAACTTTGGACTCACATACAGCAGTGACCATGAAGATGGCATCGGACCTGGCGACATTTCATTTTCGTATATAGAAAGTTGACACAAGCATCTCCTGGTGGTGTAGTGGATTACACATTGTGTCCCTAACCTTAAACTCAGCAGTTCGAAAACAGCAGCACTCAGTGAGGGAAAGATGAGGCTTTCTACTCCTGTCAAGAGTTACAGGCTCAGAAACTCATGGGGGCAATTCTCCCCTGTCCTACAAGGTCGCTATGCATCAGCAGTGACTCGATGGCAGGGAGATTAAGTTGATATTACCTATTTTAGAAAACGGTTCTGGTTATTCAATTAAGTAAGGCAGGTGCAGCCCTGTCACACAGGGTTTGTTTAGATAGAACAGTAGTGTCCACTCACTCATTAGCTCAGTGTGTCTGGAACCCCAATGTGTATTTCCACATGGGACAAGTCAGGTTGAAGACACTGGGGATTTGTGCTTTGTTGAACAAGCCCTGGAATTGCAAGAGTTCTAAAAAGGAGTCAAAGTTCCTGTTTTTATAACTCTCACACACACAGACACACAGACACACACACACACACACACAAACACACACACGGAGAAAGTGGTGAACTTCACAGAACGTAGTGGGGACTTCACAGAAAGGGGGGTTGATAGCCGTGAACAGGGTTAGGCTGGGTCTTGTTCTATCCATTTGAAAGTCTCTAGGCTAAACAGAAATGTCCTGGTGGTATAGTAGGTTCGGTGCTGGCCTGCTAACACCAGGTCAGCAGTTCTGAATCCACCAGTTCCTCCATGGAAAAAAGATGAGGCTTTCTATTTGAGTAAAGAATTATAGTCTCAGAGACTCATTGGGGCATGTTTATTCTTCCCTATAGGGGCGCTGCGAGTCAGAATGAACTCAGTACAGTATGCAAATAACAAGCTGTGCTAATACCATTCCAGAGAGACAGTGGTGTTCCAGGGACATTGGCTTCGCCTGGCCCCTGACCCTGAGGAAACATGAGGTCTTCAGGTCCTGTCCTGCTGCTTTTCTTTACCATCCTCCCGTATCCTCCTCTGCACTCCCAAGTGGTGGGCATGACTTATAAACACAGAAATCCACTTACTCCTTTGGAAAAGTGGTTTACTTCACCCAAAAATTCGGAGAATTGTGTCGTCTCCCTTTCAAAGTAAATTATACGATGAACATACAATATTGATTGCAGGCATGTGGATTCTTAATCCTCAATTTCCCATGAAACCCTGCTTTCCATGGCAAATCAGCCCGCCATTTCAGCACGCCAGTATTGCCAGGAGAAAGGAGCCTCAGCAGCCACCACTGCTCCGCAGCCTGCTTTTCACGGTCACACGGGGATGTCAGAGTGCCCCACACCTCGTGCACTTGACTCAGTGCTTGCTTGCAGGGGTTGCATTCCGTTAGAGCCCAACAACTTCTGAGCATTTGCAAATTCCCTCAACCAAAGGTGGGCAGCGGCCTCAAAATGTCACCAGTCATTAACCACCAGCAGGGTTGTGTTATGCTCGTCAGTGCCGTCATGTGCAAGGGGAAAGACAATTCCCACAGGCTGCCAGCTGTGTTTGGGGAGGGAATGCCAAGTGGGGAAGCTGGGGGTCCTCACCCCAGCAGCCACAGTTCCTGGCCCCAGGCCCTGCCCCAGGCTGTGCCAGGATGAAGAGCCTGGACTCTCAGAGACTCCATAGCTCGATTTCCACTCAGGTTGTGTTGTGTTGATCATTCCTTCCCTAGGTTACCTCCCATCTGTCAGTTTGTCATCATGTTGTCATTTGTCTATAGCTGTGATTGCTGTAAGCGGTGTCACCAGCTACGATTATAACCAGAGCAAGCCACTCTGGACACGCTTCACCAGAGCATCCAAGCTAGGACACACTGGGAAGAAAGACCTGATGATGTACTACTGAAAATGAGTCCATGGAACCCTATGGATCAAAAGAGAATACCGTCCAAACAAGCACTGGAAGAGGAGCTCGCTAGGTGGGAATACACTCACACTATTCAGTGGGAGGACTCCCTGGGTAGTGTTTGACTAGCACTCAGGAGGTCAGCAGTTAAATTCCACCCAGAATCCAAGAGGTGCCTAAGAATGTTAGGCCTGAAAATCTGCTTCCAAAAGGTCACAGCCTTAAAAACCCTATGGAACAGTTCTACTCTGAAATGCATGGGGGTCGCTATGAGTCAAAATGGACCGAAAAGCAGCTAATAACAACAACACTGTATAAAGAACAACACTGCAAGTCCTTAGGACAAAATACACAGCAGGCACAATAGCTTCGACCCCACAGGATAGGGCAACTTATTTTCCTTTGTACCAGAGACCGGAACTGTACAACGGAATGAAACCCTGCCTGCTCTTGTGTCATCACCACAGTCGTTGGTCCATGTTGAGCCCAGTGCTGTATCCACTGTGGACATCCATCTTATCAAGGGTTTTCTTCCCTCTTGCTGTCCCTGTACTTTAACAAGCATTATGTCCTTTCTTAAGAATCAGTCTCTCCTGATAGCATGTCCAATGGATGTGAGATGAAGACTTGCCATCCTCACTTCTAAGGGGCATTCTGGCCATGCTTCCTCCAAGAGGGATTTGCTTGTTCTTCTGACAGCCCAGACGACTTTCGGTATTGTTTGCACATCATTCACATGCATTGATTCTTCTTCAGTTTTCCTTACTCACTGTCCAGCTCTCACATGCATATTGACCATTGAAACTACTTACCTTGAATTCAGAGCTTAGGGTACACTACTCAAAGCCACATAGCTTGTGAGTGGCTGAAACATGTCTGCTGCCAGGATCTGTCCAATTCATTTTATTGAAACATCATACTCAAAAGGTGCTTTAGGCAAACATATTTTGTCTTTTGACTACATGTCCCAATAATATAACCAGACTCAGACCCTCACATTGTAATGATTCAGCTATACGTCTGAGACGTAAAAAGACCGCCAACCATATAACTGATGGGAGAATAGGTACTGACTGTCACCTGCAATGCCATTCCTTCAACAAATATTTATTGAGTGTTATTCAAATGACAACATTTTGCAAAGCTTTAAGAATACCCAGATGTAGAGAACACAGTCCCTGCTCACAGGAGACTCACAGATACTGCATCAGGGCATTCAGATCAGGGACACCACAGAAAGATGCTGAAAGAAAAATCATTAAAAAAAAATAGCAACACGCACGGATTCCAGGACAGATAAAATCCTCAGGAACAGTAATGGGAGTAGCGATACTGTGGTAGCTTTTTAATCTCCCATCATCTTGCATAGGGGTGGAGTCCAGACTGTCACTCAGGCCATAGCCAGGGAGGTCTCAATGTGGGCATGGCCTTCTCTTGAGGATTCTGGCAACTCCTGTGTTCTTTCCTGGGGGTGAGAGACACTCATGACTTGATATTCCTGCTGACAAGATACATGGATCTACATTGACGGCAGCCAGAGCCTTGAACGGCGAGGAGTCATGTGGAGACCCATGCCACTTTCCACCTCCACTGGGTCCATAAGACATTCCACCGACTGCCTTGTGATCTTAGAGCACTTGGTGTCATTGCATGTGTTGCATAAGGCTGAAATAAATTTACACACTGTTATTGGATATATGGGTTAATTTCGTACTTATGGACGTGGTCTGGTCTGGGCTGGGATGTTTTCTTAATATACAATTATTCTTCTATATAAAGCTTTTTTAAGACACATGAGTGTTTATGAATGTGCTTCTCTAGTCAACTCGAACTGACTCAGATACCATGAGGGCACAGGGTGGCTGTGTAGGGAAGGGGAGGAAAAGGGAACTGATAACAATGATGGATTTAGAATGCACACACAGCCTAGGGGCCGAATAACAGAAATATGGGTAGAGGGACACAGAAGACGGTGTGTATAAAGATATTAATTTATATATAATTTAGTAAGGGTGTGAGGGTTGAGGAAAGAGGGAAAAAACAGGAGCTGATATCAAAGGGGTCAAGTAGAATGATAGTGTTTAGAAAAGGATGATGGCAGCATATGTACAAACTCGCTTGATCTAATTGATTTATGGATTGTTATATTATCTGTCAGAGCCCCCATTAAAATGTGTTCTTTTTTCGATAATAACATAAACTCACTGCCATGGAGTCAATTTTGACTCAGTATAGAACACCCCCTGTGGTTTCCTCGCTTGCTATTCTTTAAGGAAACAGAAAGCCTTTTCTTTCCCCTGCAGAGTGGCTGGTGGTTTCAACTATTGACTTTGAGGTTAGCAGGCACCATAGCACCATGATTCTTAAGGATGCTGATAGAAAGGGAGAACCTTGTGGAACATAATTTAAAATTCTTTTATTATCTAGACTTACATAACTGGAAGAGTCCCAGAGACTATGACCCTGAGTTACTCTTCAAACCTTGAATTGAAACTGTCCCCTGAAGTCATCTTTAAACTAAATAACAATTTAGCTCTTAAAGGATTGCATCCTTGAGTATTGCAGTCTTTAAAAAATCAGCACAAAACTAAATGGGCTACAGATAATTCAAAATATATGTGAGAGGGTTGTGGCAGAGAGATTAAGTTAAAAGAAAGGAAACACCTAGAATAGAAAGAACAAGAATGTTAATTCAATATGAAGAGTGTGACCAATGACACTGAACATTGTGTTCAGAAAGGGTTGAAATGGAACAGATTTTGCTTTGTATGTTTTCACATATCAAAATTAAATATTAGTAGAAAAAGAGAGAGACTCGCATCTGTTTGAGGCAGACTACCAAATACTGGGCTATATATAATGCTAAGTATTGAATATTATCCCATTTTCATATGGCAAGTATGGAAAGCCAAGGATGGAGTGAGGCATTCACAGGGGAGATGGCATTTGAATGATCCAGGAAAATGGCTAAAGAAGATGCTCATTCCCGAGTGTTTCCACTGGGTTCGCAAACACATCAGCAAATGAATGTCAAATAACCCGTCTCACCCTCTAACTCAGAGCTGTGCAACCGAACTCTCTTCTATGATGAAAATGTTCCCGAGCAGTGATTCTCAACCTGTGGGTCGCGACCCCCATGGGGAGGGGGGTCGAACAATGCTTTCACAGGGGTCATCCGATTCATCACAGTAGCAATATTATAGTTATGAAGTAGCAACAAAAATCATTTATAGTTGGGGGAGCACCACACATGAAGAACTATATGAAAGTGTCACAACATTAGGATGGTTGAGAACCACTGTTCTAAAGGCATGACATCCAAACCTGTAGCTACTACATTTTATCAGGAAAGACCAGTCCATGGAAAGGGACATCATGCTCGGTAAAACTGAAAGTCCACAAGAAAAGAGACTGACCATCAAGGAGATGGGCTGACACCATGGCTGCAACAATGGACTCCAACCTAACACCCATGGCGAGATTTGGCACAAGATCAGGCAGTGTCCTCAAAGTAACATCCGTGATCTTCAGTCTTTTTAAAAGATCTGTTGTAGCACATTTAGCCAATGCAACGTGTCATTTGATGTCTTGACTGATGCTTCCTTGAGCATTGATCTGGCTTAGGGTTTAAAAATTCCCCTTGGCTTCTCAATCATACAGGAGGCCCACACAGTGATCATCTTTCCTCACTACACAGAGTGTCATGCCCCACTCACATTGGTCTCCTTGCTGTTCCAGGAAGAAGCTTGGAGAACCCAATCACAAGGCCTTTTGCACTGACTGTCTCCTACCTGGAACACTTTCCCCACCGCCAGATGGCCACTCCTGTGTCTTCCTGCCTCATTCAAGTACTGCACTGTCAATGAGATCTTCCTTGGCTGCGATGCACTACTTGCCCCAAGTTTCCCATCCAGCGCAGTTGAGTGAGAAAAATCTCACTGCTACCTGCAGGGGGTGAACCTCGGCACTGGCATCTCAGAAAATGGAGCATAATCAGAACAGAAATGTGACCCTACCTCTCATGCTAAAAGGCTGCTAACTGCAAGATCTAAACCACCACACAACCAGCCACTTCTCAGGAGAAAGGCTGAAAGTTAGTCTCAGAAACCTACAGGGGAAGTTCTACCCTGTCTTATAGGGTCATTCTGAATCAGTATCAACTCTATGGCAGTAAGTTTGCATTTGGGGTGGGGGGGGCACGTTCTAAGGAGCTCTGGGTCACATACCCTGATCAATCCAACTGGCAGCTGCATCAGCTGGCTAAGGCTTCAAAAGACTGAGTAGGTAACCCAGAGCTCAGTGCTGTTGGCAGAAACTTGTGGGGGGTCAGAAGGACTTGAGGTGATGGTGTCCTTCTCAGTGGCCTCCGATAATCTTCTCCCCGGTCTGGGCATCAGCATCTTCTTTGCAAAATGGGATGATTGCATTAGAGAACCACTAAACTCCTACATACCTGAGCAACCAGGAAGCAATTGTGAATCCTGGAGAGGAGCAAAGACTATGCTGGTGGCTCTGCAAATCTTGGGAAGCCTGGATCCGATGCGGCTGGAACTGTCCACTGCGAGGCACTAAGAATCCTGAGAGCTGTGGTTCAGGTCTCCCCCTTGCCTGTGTACCATGGAAGATTTAATAAATATTCTCATGCTACCTTTAGGATCCTTGGTGGCAAAGTGGCAAAACCCCTTCACATTGGCCTATTAACTGCAGGGTTGGCAGTTCAAACGCGCCTGCTGCATTCCTGTAGAAAGGGCAGCTTTCAACTCCCACAAAGAATTGTTGTTTCAGAAATTCACAAGGACAGTTGTATCCTGTAACTATGAGTCAGAACTGGCACAATAGCAGTGCGTGAGTGAGCTTTAAACTACATTTGAGACTGGGGTCTATTTTGAATTTCCCTACCTGTCCATTGGGTGTCATGGGAAGAAAGTAGATAGGAGAAAAAAGGGTAGGAGGCAGTGAGGGAGGAGGGTAGAATGTATTGGAGTAACACATTCTGGCAGAAAATTGTGTGTATGTGTGTGTGTGCGTGTTCTATTGTAATTCACACAGATTATGGGTGGGGGAGGGAACTGAAAAAGTAAATATCCATGAAAAAGAAAAATGTTTTTCTTTGGTGATTTTCCTTTTGTTGAGCTAAGGGATGGAGAATGTACTGCATGGGCGTGACCAGCCACTGGACCAGTGTGCTGTTAACACACCCTCCTGCCTTTGCATGCTGGGGGCCTCTCTGTAAACAGAAGTGACTTGTGACTTCTGATTTCCTGGGGCTCTAAAGAGAACCCGAGAATAGAAGTTCTAGATCGTGAACAAAGGAGAGACAAAGGGTTAATGAGAGGACAGAAGTTTGAAGTTTCATTGGATGAACACAGCGCCAGCATCCAACAAACATGCCAAAGGCTGAACTCTGCCCGGAAGTAATGAATGAGCACTGCCTTTAGCCCGTGTCCTCACTCTCCCCGTTCCTGCACTCCAAGCCAGCCTCACTAAGAGTAGTCAAAGGTGACATGGTGGTCCTTTCATCTCTCTCTGACCCCTCATGCTGCCTTCGCCTCTATCCAAGTTGCTTCATCCTTCCCCCTTCTCCCTGATCTTCCTCTTGGAAAGATCTAATTCATACTAACTGGTAAAAGTCAGTTAGCACACAAGAAGGCAGACATCTCCTTCCTCAGTCTATGCTGCAGAAAAGGAAACTCGGTCTTGAGCTCATTTGCCCAACTGTCAAAGGTCCCATCACGGGCAGGGCCATGATGTGAAAATTCAAGCAAGCAGCCCCAGAGCCAGAGCTCTCAACCCTCATCCACTGCAATTCAAGTTCATGGGGTGAAGTGGTGAAAAGCTAACCAGAAACTGAGAGTCAATGTAGATACCCAAGGCTTACTTGCCAGGGCACTCACTCACTGCCATTGAGTCAATGCTGACTCATAACAACACTATAGGACAGGGTAGAATTCCCCTGTGAGTTACTGAGGATGTATCTCTTTATAGGAATAGAAAGCCCCATCTTTCCCTTGTGGAGTGGCTAGTGGTTTTAAACTGTTGCACAAAGCATAACCATGACACCATCAGGACTCCAAAACATGCCAGGGCAATCAATGGTTCTGTGAGATCTCTCAGGATAGAGATATACCTTGCTCCTTGGCTACACACGAGAAAGCATTCACCTCCAAGCCTAGTTTGTGATCCAAGTGAGTTTTATGAGAATTAGAAGAAGTTTCAGGTTTATAAAGGCACCTGCAGGGCTCTTCAGAAATGTGCATCTTGTTAGAAGCTTCCCTGAAAGTCACGAGGTCTGCTCTCTGCTCCTGCCTTTTAAATTACTCCAAGAGGTGGGGCGTGCTGGTGACCCTGGTTGAACTCATTGGCTGAACTGAATTCACCTGGCCTTGGTGGGCCAATTCAGGTGCAGAACACATCCAGGTGTACCTCCCCTTCCTGGCTGGGAACCTGAGCCTTTGAGCATGCGCAGTGTACCACTCATTCATGGGACAAAGGCTCAGACTGCTGACCATGCGTAATGGATGCCTCAGTCCGTAAGCTAAACTACCTAGCAGTTCCAAAACCCCACTGCTGTGTAGTGTTCATGAACTTTGGCAGGAACACATCCTTACCACGAAGAATCCTGGTGGCCCAATGGCTAAGCACTTGGGCTTTAGACCGCGGTCAGTAGCAATACATGAGAAAAAGGTCTTGCCATTGTAAACATTCCACCCCACTGCCATTAAACGCAAAGGACCTCTGGTGACATGGCGGGCTACGCACAGAGCTACTAAATGCAAAGTCAACAGTTCTAACCCACCAGCTTCACTGTGGGAGAAAGATGAAGCTATCTATTCCTGTAGAGACATAATATCTCAGAAACCTATAGGGAAAATTCTACCCTGCCATGGACTACTAAACGAACAACCTAATCTGTCTTGGAAGAAGTCAGGCCAGAGCGTCCTGGACAGCATATATGGCAAGATTTTGCCTCCCAAATATGTTGGACATATAGCCTGGAGAAGGACATCCTGCTTGGTAAAGTGGAGGGGCAGCACAAAAGAGGAAGGCCCTCAACGAGCTGGATTGACACCGTGGCTGTATCAATGGACTCAGGCAGAGAACAAATGTGATGATGGTGCAGGACCTGGAAGTGTTTGGTTCTGTTGTGCATAGGGTCACTTTGGGTCAGAAACCACTCAATGGCACCCGACAGCAACAACAAGTATATAAGATCACCATGAGTTGGAATCAACTCGATAGAAAGTGGGCTTTGGGTCTGTCATGGAACCAACCCTGGCTCATAGCGATCCAATCATGGGATTCTGAGGCTGTAAATCTTCATGGGAGCAGAGGGCCTCATCTGTCTCCTGCGGAGCAGCTGGTAGGTGTGAACCCCTGACTTTGCAGTTGACAGTCCAACACTTCCCTTAAAGTACCCCCCGGGGCTCCTATGGTAACAATGACAGACTAGGAAACCCAATGGGGACATTTCTACTCTGTCACATGAAGGCATCCTATGCAGAATGGGCTCAACGGGAGCTAACACCAACCCCACCACTTTTAACACCATCCCAACCTTACAGACTGTGCTAGGCTCTTGAAGGAATTGACTTTTTGCACTCCCACTGAGCGAGCTATGAGCATGCATGCCAACACGTAACTTCCCGTCCTGAACTAGGGATCAGCTGCACATGTAGGGATGTGCTTCCAATGTGGAAGGAAGTAAAGAGAGGGGATCTGGAAGCAGGAAAAGCCAGGAAGCAGGAGTAACTTAGGCAGACCCCTTTCCTAAACCAACTTAATTAGCATACCACAGATCCTGGCTCAGAGGTGATGTTCAAAGAAGAATTGTTGACTGAATACACAAGGGAAGGAACAGAATAAGTGAACACAGAAATGTGCTAATGACCAAATTGACTCACAGTTCCCACCCTGCTCTTCTTCTTCCAGGTTCTTCTCTAGTTGCTAATGGTATTTGCTCGACCCCTCACAAGCACAAAAGGAGCCCTGGTGGCCTAGCGGTTAGGCAGTGGGCTGCTAACCACCAAACTAGCAGTTCTAAATTAGCAGGCATTCTGAAGGAGAACAACAAGCTGTCTGCTCCTTTAAAGAATTACAGTCTTGGGAATGCACAGTGGTAGCTCTACCCTGGCCCATAGGGCTGCTCTGAGTCTGACTCGACTGGACAGCAGTGAGTATGGGTTTGGTTTGGTTTTCACAGGTACCCCGATCCGTTGGTGGTCTTGGTAAATTGCACACGCTGGTTCAGTGGACCTTGTGTAGGGCTTGAGAATTTGCACTTCTAACAAGCTCCTGATGTTGCTAGTCTGTGACCATATTTGGGGTGGCAAGGCTCTGGACTACCCGGGTCTTCCTGGTGGCTGCTGTCACAGCGCAAGTTCCCAAGAGTGCACCGCTACTCATTTCTTTGGAATGATTTGGACTGAGTTTTCCCAGCCATTTCATCAAGGTTTTTGGCTATTTATTCCATGACACTGAAAAGTTTGGACCTGGCATAAGCAGCTCAGGCTGTATTATCTATCTTCTCTGCCCTCTTGGATTGGAGATGGATCACCTATGAAGCGATGAGGGTAAGAAGGGTTGGGTGTCTCCGGGTAATGTGAACAGTTAGCACGCTCAACCATTGCTGATTAAAAGGTTTTCGGTTCAAATCCAAGGCCCCTCAGAAGAAAGGCCTGCTGATTGACTTCTGAACGACCAGCCTTTGAAAGCTCTGTGGGGTCCCGTGGTTCTGACCCACACGGCGTCACCGTGAGTTGGAAAGGACTCCTCAGAAACGGGTTTAGTAAGCAGCACAAAGAGGAAACTCCTTGGTGAACTGGAGGACACGGTAGCTGAAACCATGGGCTCCAATATACTACCCCTGAGGCTGGCAAAGGACCGGGCAGTGCTGCCTTGTGTTGCAAAGAAGGTCCCTGTGATGTCAGAATGACTGGACAGCACTAACAACAACAAAGGATGTCAGGGCCCTTCACTTCCCCAGACCACTGACCAGGTTCAAAGACCCGCATGCGAGTATAGTTTCACAGTTAGACGTGTTTAGAAAAAATAATGTTTGCAAAAGTAAAATCTTGGTTTACATTTTACAGAGTATGCACAATTAGTAGAACTCTTAAGGTCCACCGAAACCTGTTTAGGGTCCCCTCCACTTGCTCACCACCGATAAGTCGATTCTGACTCATATTGATCCTACAGGAGAGGTTAAAATTTCCCCTGTGGGTATTTCTGAAACTGTAGCTCCTTATGGGAATAGAAAGCCTCCTCTTTCTCTGCAGCTGGTGGGTTCAAACTGCCAACCTTGTCTTTAGCATCTCAGGACTGACTTGTTTCTCTATGAAACCAAAATCTACCTCACTGCCAGGGAGGTGATGCTGACTCATAGTGACCCTATGAGGCAGAGTAGATCTGTCCTTGTGAGTTTCTGAGACTGTAACTCTTTATAGGAGTAGACAGACTCTTCTTCCCACGCAGTGGCTGGTGTTTTCAAAGTGCTGACTTTGGTGTTAGCAGCCCAACATGCAAACACTATGCCACCAAAGCTCCTTTTGTACCCCTATAAGTAGATAAATATTTCTCTTATATCTGTGTTTCAACCAAAGGCATGGCTATAAAGGAAAAAAGGCCATGAGTGTCAAGAATGATTTGAAAATGTGGAGTTCTTTTGGGAAAGGATATATATATATATACTTGTGTATATAAATAGAATTCTGACGGCAAGAGTGGTCAGGAGTTGGACTGTTAATCTCAAGGTCAGCAGTTTGAATGACCAACCGCTCCTCTGGAGAAAGAGGAGATTTTCTACTCCTCTAAAGAATCACAGTCTCAGAAACCCACGGGGGCCATTTTACACAGTCCCATGGGCCTGTGAGTTGGAATGGACTTGATGGCAGTGAGGGCATGTAAATATGCAAACACCCACCTCGGACTTAGGATTTGACCTGCTCCCTCAACCCCGTGAGCATCTGCATCTGCAGCCATGGACTTGGCCTTCTGTGAAGAACCCATTAGTGCACCGCCACAAAGAGAATGAGTTTCCTCTGTGTCAGTCCATTACCCTGCCAACGCTCAGGATGGAGCCAACACCCTTGGTCTCCCAGAGAAATTGGCTCAACATCCCCCTGATGTGGTTGCATGACATAGGCCACTCATGCAATGCACTGCATGTGCTCTATTTAATGCACTATCACTAACAAGTCTACATGGGTGGTAGCTCTGAAAACCTTGCCCAAACAGCTGGCTTCACCAAAGTATATGGAGTCATGTGGAGTCGTCGACCAGTTCGACTCTGCACTGGCTGTACGTTGGCATTGCCAAGGGGGCTTTCTCACTGATCGTGACCTGAATCCTGCTTCCACTAAGCCTTGCTTCATTGGCCTGGGATGGCGCCAGGCCAATGGGAGGCTGGAAAGCTCCTAAGGGATTCCAAAATATGACCAAGGGTGAACACTACTGCTTTTGGCCATCACATCCGGGAAGGCCCTTGGGACTTTGCCACTCAAAGTATCATAGTTCAAGGAACCAGCAACATCAGCATTAGCTTCTCCCATGCTAATGACATCGAGTTGATGCTGACTCATAGTGACCCTACAGGACAGGTTACAACTGCCCTTGTGGGTTTCCCAGACTGTCACTCTTGCCCGGAGTCTACAGACTCATATTTCTCCCAAGGACTGGCTGGTGGTTTAGGACTACTGTCCAGGGCCTCTAGAACTGCTGGATCCTAGACCCCACCCTGAACCCACAAAATCAGAATCTGCCCCCCAGCCCGATTTCCAGGAACGTGGGTAAGTGCATGCATGTGAAAGTTTAAGAAATACTTCCTTAGAAACCATTACTTTCCAGAACAAACTCCTCCTGCCAGAGGTGCAGAAATGGAAGCCCATTAGGCCATGCTCACCTAGAAGCAATTTGAGGTCTCAGTGCTCCTATATCCTGGCTGTCATCCAGATTTCCTTATTATCACCTGGACTGTTGTCACTGCAGCAGGTATTGGTGAGTCCTCAGCACGAACAGCCCCAAATTAGGTCTAGAGACACAGCTCCCATTTCAGAGTAGTACAATCCACAGTTTACTGTAGAGTTTCTGGCTTTCACTGGCTTGGGGTAGGGTCTAGTGGGAAACACATCTTAGCAAGAGCCATTATGTATTCTGGATGTGCACAATGAGTTTGTCTTGAGGCATATTTATGTCTGATGTTGTTATGTATTCTCTTTCTATCCCATGCAACGTTATTTTTTTGAAAATTTATATTTGCTTTTAATTACCCAGGCATATAAGTGATTTATAGCTAGGTCTGATCAATTGGAATCAGATGACCACGCCTGGATTAACCATGGGTCCTGGTGACCATTAGGCACTTCTTTCCATGAATGATATTTTCACATGAGTGAATGCATACACGACTTTTCTTCTCTTAAGATAAATAAGCAGGTGGGTATCATTTTGCTATGCTGGCACTTCCTTGTGCTGTTTTAAGTTCACCCAGCAATTTTTAAAAAGAGAAACATATTACAACTGTCACACACTTGATAATTCATGTGGAAAAATTTGGGGGAGAGCTAAATAGAGGTGACCCGTGGTGCAGTCTTACTTACTGCTTGTTAGAAGGTACTGAAATCTTATATACATAAACACTAGAAACCAGGAGAGAGGAAATGGTGGTTCCATGGCAGAATTCTCACTAGCCATGCAGGAAATTTGGGTTTGATTCTTGGCCAGTGCGCCTCCTGTTACAGCTACCACCTAACTGCTAGTGGAGGCTGGCATATTGCTATGATGCTGAACAGATTTTAGCGATGTTTTCTGCCTACAGACAGACTAGGAGGAAAGGCCTGGTGAACTCCTTCAAGCCATCAGCCACTGAAAACCCCCCAGCTGACAAGGGGTCAAATCTACAACCCATTGAAGGAATGGGGCAGGACCAGTGGGCATTGAGTTCTGTAGCACATGGAGTCCGCATGAGTCAGGAGCTGGCTGACTTGAAGGCAATTGTCCACACCACTCTCTAGGAGGCAGTGGTTGGAGCACATAGGCGTCCTTCATGTGACCCCATGATCATCAAGCCTTAAGTCATGCAACCAACTCTGGGAAATGAGAGATGCCCGGGGTACCAGGAATATTTGAAAGACCTGGTGTAAATTGGTTCAGCCCAGGGGAGTTCTGGAAACCACCGAGGTAAGCTTCCTGCTGAAACCACTAACTTAGCTCCAGTGCGAGTGGATGGGTGTCTGCACATGTACCCAGCCACCATTAGTGCGTTTGTTGTTGTTGTTGTTGTTGTTGTTGTTGCCGTTCACGTCCGTAGAGTCGATGCCGATTCACAGTGACCCTATATGACAGGGTAGAATTCCCCCTGTGACTTTCTCACACTGTGACTCTTTACAGGAGTAAAAAAGCCTCATCTTTCTCTTGAGGAGTGGCTGGTGGTTTTGAATGGTTGATCTTGCCATTAGTCCATTGCGTAACCAGGTGCTGTCAATTTGGTTCCAACTCATGGCCACTCTATGTACAGCAGAACAAAACAACACGCTGCCCTGCGCATTTCTCACAGCCATTCCTACATTTGAGCCACTGTGTCAACCCATCTTGTGGAGGTTTGTCCTCCTTTTGGCTTGACCAAGCATGCTGCCCAACTCCAGGGACTGGTCCCTCCTGATAACACCCAAAGTACATGAAGCCAAATGTCACCATCCTCGCTTCTAAGAATCAATCTGGCTGTAGTTCTTTCAACATAGATTTGTTTGTTCTCCTAGAAGTTCCTTGGTGTATTCAATATTCCTCACCAGGACCATACTTCAAATGCATCAATTCTTCTCTTGGGACTTCCTTATGCATTTTCCAGCTTCCATATGAAAATAATCATGCCTCGGGATAGGATACTCCTGAGTTTTTAAGGTGACAAAGTCACCTTGGTTCAAAAAAATATTTAAAAGGCCTTTTGCAGCAAATTCACTGAAAGCAATTTATCCAGTGATTTCTTTACAGATATTTCTATGAGCGTTGGTTGTGGATGGGTCCAAGTAAGATGAAATGCTTCATCATTTAAATCTTTTCTCTGTTCATCATGTTGCTTATTGGTTCAGTGGTGAGGATTCTTGTTCTTTTAACCTCGAGTTGTAATCCACACTGAAGACTATCATCTTTGAACTTCATCAGTAAGTGCTTCAATTCCTCTTCCCTTGCAGCAAGCAAGGCTGGTCGCCTGCATATCTCAGGCTGTTCTCAAATCTTCCTGCAATCCTGAAGTCTCCAATTCAGCCATTCAAAACTCAAAACAGCTCAATGCCATGGAAGTCAAGTCAATTCTGACTCGAGCAACCCTGTAGGCCAGGGAAGAACCTCCCGGAAGGTTTCCAAGGCTGTAATCTTTGTGGCAGCACATGGTCACATCTCTCTCACTCAGGATAGCTGGTGAATTCCAAGTGTTGCTCTTTCGGTTAACAGTGAAATGCGTAAAAATTGCCCTACCTGGATTCCAAGTGTGAGCTAGCAGCCACAATTTTCTTCTGAGACCAAAGGAGTTGTTAGGGGTGAATTCTCGACCAAGGGTGGTCCAGCAGACCTGCTCAGTATTCGCCCAGGTGCAAAATTCATCAAGAGGATGCATTGTCATTATTTTTAATCACATAACACACCCAGGTGTAGCAGCAACCCAGCTTTGTAGTATCACCCTGGTTTTGATAAATATGTCCCATTCCTTGATAAGGCTTCCAAATCCTTTAATATCCTGCAGCTCAGTCCCTGATGTCTGGTTGTAACAAAATGTGTGAAGGGAGACCATATGTCAATAAACTCTCCCCGTCTGCCTCAACTCAGCGCATAATCAGCTCCAAGGTAAAATGCATGGTAAGTCAGTTATGTGCTTTCGGGGAGGGCAAGGGGCCCCTTTCAGGTTTGTCTTCTGATGAAGCTGACCAAAAGGACTTCTTATTTCAGCCTATTAGGAGAGTGAGAGTTGCCCCCCCTCCCTCGCCATTTTTCTTTTCTTTTCCCTTTTTGTCCCTTTCCCCTTGAAGGGACAGCCTGCTCTGCTATTCTGAAAGGGTTGTCTGTTTTATGCTGCGCTCTCCACTCCATTAAATCACCTTTCCTCACATTAAATACAGGTCTTCAGGGTGGTCAGAGAGCTTTGCTCTGAGGGATAATGATATAATGAGGATGACGTGCATGAAAAAACATTTTTCAGCTCAATCCCAGGCAGACCACGGGGAAGCATGAAATGGGAAGGGGGAGAGGTGTACCTCACTTTAGACAAGAGCCAGGCTTCTGAGGGGGGCATTCACGACCTGGAAGGCTGCAGAAGGCTTCTTTACCTCACTCACTCATTCACTCATTCATTCAACCAGCTTGCTACTTACTTATTAAATGCCAGACCTTGGGGCTCTCTCCCTGAACAAAAGAGACAAATATCCCCCTTCTGTCATGAAGCTTCCATAAACAGAGGCATTCAAACACTTCCTAGAGAATGTTTTTAAAGTCCAATTTACACAAAAGCAGAAGAAGAGATTGATGCGAGGGGTTTCACACACACACACATGTTCATATATGACTCCCATTGCAGCGACAAAGTGTAGTACTCTTCCAGGAGACACTATTCATTGGAGTTAAATTGCTCCCCCCAAACCCCTGAGCTCTCTCTCTTTTTTTTTCTTTCTTTCTGAGAGCAATTGCCCTTGGAAGGGATTAGCTGTTATCACTCTCTAGCACCTTAGTGTGAACTTATTTATTGGCTCCTTCTCCTGCCTAGATAGGAGGGGCCTCCAGGGCTGCTAAAAGCCAGAAAAATCCCCAAAAAAGGCAGCAACAAGAGAGGCAGAGGACAATTGGGGCCAGTGTTTCTCATTTGTTAAAGATGCAGATTACACACACATACAGCACACACACACTTCCCTGCCGCCCCACCCTATATGGCCCTACTAAATAAGGATCCTACCCCACCATCTGTCTGGGAACCCCTGAACTGGCCCTTCCCATGAAACAAGCCAGGGCCATTGAAAGTGACTCTTTAGGCAAAAGACCAGTGACTTAGGTTTTCCAAACCAGGATAAAGCCCATTGGTTAAGCACTTGCATATTAACCAAAAGGTTGATGCTTCAATCCCACCCACAGGTTCCTAGGAAAGCAGGCCTGGTGATCTGTTTCTGAAAGGGCACAGTCTTGAAAAGGATCCCTGGTAACATATTGTCCTGCTAGCCATAAGGTCAGCAGTTCAATACTACCAGCTGCTCTGAGAGAGAAAGCTGAGGCTTTCTACTGTACAGATGTATAGTCTCAGAAACCTACCAGGGCAAGTATACTCCGCTGCCGTGAGTCAGAATTGACTCAATGGCAGCAAGTGAGTGGATGGGCAGGGATTGATTGGGCACCAACTAACACTAAGAACAACTATTTTGGGTGGCAGTGACATTCTTCTGCTTTATCTAGAATCTGAACTCTCAGCGTCATTGACAATGGAGGCAACAGACAAATAATTATAAACTACAGAAGGGTGAAGAAAAGCTAAAGAAGTTACTTCTGTTTGGGGTTTAGTTGTGTGCTTTTTTTAGCAGAAAATATGAACTATGAAAGAGCAGGGACATGCTGGACTTAAATAGAAACTGTAAGATCTCTCTCCGGGCTAGAGTTACATCACAGTTCTTGGCTTTGCATGAGAAAGAATTCACGCCAAAGCCTGGCTCGTGATCCAAGTGAGTTTAATGAAAGTTAAAAGAAGTTTCAGGTTTTACGCGGCACCCCTAGGATTCCTCCCCACCATGCAGCCTGGCAGAGACTGCTCGAGGTCACGCAAAGATCTCTCTCCTAAGTTTTACTCCAAAAAAAGACCTGTCTCAAGTTCTTTCTCAAGTTCTCTCCCCAGTTCCTGTCCCCAGTTTTTCCTTTCTCCCCCTCGCTCCTGCCTTTTCAAGGATTCCCGGGGGGAGGTATGGTGAATGACTCCAGGTCGATCCCATTGGCTGAATTGCAATCACCTGGCCCAGGTGGGCTGATCCAGGTTTAACGCCCATCCGTACCCACCAGCGGGAAAACCTAGGCTTTTGTTCTATGCTTGGTTCTCCTGAGCATGCGTCAATGGACATCTCATTCCTGCCTATCTGCCTAACAAAACCTATTTTTCAACCCCAAGTCTTTCTTGCCAAAAAATAATGTCCCATAATAGGAATGGCATGAGCATGGCTTCTGCGTTGGATCAGATCAAGAAGATAGCTTTCATGCCCTGTACTAACATCACAAAAGAATGTAATCCAGTGCCTTGTAGACAGTCTCGTGTACACAAAAGGTTTTCTAAGAGTCTCCAGAAGGCTGTGCTACAGCCTAAATAGGCTGAATTGCAGCCTAAAACAGAGAGGGACCCATTTCAAAGAGACGTGGGGACATGGCTTTCATAAAATGGAATGCATCATGTAATCCAGTGCAAGGGAAACCCAGTAACTTTGGGAAGGAACTGCATTGGCTTGGACTAAACAGCCAGAGATAGTGCTACATAAAAAGAAAGAAGATGATTGATAAAGCAACGCAGATATTATTGTGGAAAAGGAAAAGGGACTTAGAAGACAATCAAAAGCTACAAGGAACCTCTCTTTGGGAGAAGTCTTGTGGTTTCAACTTGTGTGCTCTGGGGGATATTTGGCAGTCATGTATTAAATTGTGCATTCAATTTAATCCCTTTAAGGGATTTTGTCAATGGGCCTACAGCCCAAGTACCCTGACAGAAAAATCTATCTTGAAAATCACCCTGCTGTGAGGAAGCTAAAGGCAAGCACATGATATGATCACATGGAGGGAAATTGGGGAGCCAATGCAACAGCAAGAACCCAGGCCCTAGACCTATGAACCAAAGCAAACCCATCTTGCCGGGTCTCGCTGCTTGAGCTGGTTTGGCCAATGCCACGTGGAGTGGAGATGTGCTGCCCCAGCCAAACCTTCCTCAAATTACAAAATTATGAGCAAATAATACAGCGAGTGGGATTGAAAGTCACTAAGTAGCAATAGGTAAGTAAAACATATGGGCCTACCATTACCTATCTGTAAAGAGTCTTTGGCAACTGGTTTATGGAAGACTCAGGCCCTGATTACCTCCCATAACACGTATTCTTTATCATAGCCACGGACACTCATGGAAACATTAAAGTTGTGCTTGAGAGAGGAAAAGGTGAGTTAAGAACTGAGAAAGATGGTCATGCGGCCTGGATATTGCTCAAACACTCCATTCTCGTGGTCTCTTGGAAGAAGTAGAGGGATGAGAACCCAAAGTTGTAAACATCGTGTGGATTAGAAACGTGTTAAGTTTGGTGTGAGGGCTGAAGGCCCAGGTTGGTAAAATTATTTCTGTGGGATTTTCTAGAACCAGAGCTGCTCTGAGGCCCACACTGGAGAGAATGCCATGGTCATTACCCTTGTATGCTTTATTTTGGCTTATTCCCTCCCCCATCATGTATCAGTGCTTACCCAGTGCCACTTCTCAGCCCTGATACACGGTGTTGCCAAAATGGCTCAGTGATGTTAAGCAATCTCATCAAGGTCATGTGGCTTAAGGTCAGTTACAGAGCCAGACACTGAAATGCAAGAAGACTGACTCCTATGCCCAGACCTGGGACAAATCTCTCTGACAGAGCTGGGTAGATACCCCTAAACATCCGTCTTGTGTGTGTGTGTATGTATGTATGTATCCACATATATATGTTTGGTTTATTTGTCATCAACATAATTAGAGTACTTTCTATCCAATTAAAAATGAATTAAGCCAAGGTTGGTGGTTAACAATTTGCACAAGTGCCTTTATGAACTATCATGGTTTACTTTCTTTCATTGGGAGGCAGCTCCAAGCTTCAGACCTCTTCACTCCCCAGGTGAGGTGCTACATTCAGACCACAGTCAGAGGAAAGGATTGACCAGAAAGAGTCAGTTCACTAAATGAGGTTCCTTTGAAAAGAAAGCCAAAATGGCCCTTAAACTCATGGCCATCAAGTCAATACTAGCTCATAGTGAGGGACCCTGTTGAACAGGATCCTACGGTACAGGGTAGCTCTGTCCCTGTGACTCTCCAAGACTAACTCCATGGAAGCAGAAAGCACCATCTTTCTGCCACAGGGCTGATGGTGGTATCAAATTACTGGCCTTTGGGATGTCAGCTCAACTTGTAACCACTATGCCACAAGGGCCCTTAGTCAATCTAACAGGTCTGGCAAAATGTAGAGCCAGACATTATATACTAATAAATGGCTCACCACCACCACCACAGGCTGGCTTTCTGGTGGGGTCTTCTGCTATTGGGGTAAGGGTAAGGGTAAGGGTCAGGGTCAGGGTCAGGGTCAGGGTCAGGGTTAGATAAAATTGATGTGTGATTTTACAGGGCCACTAGTAAGCCAGCATACATAAAAGACTTATTCCCTCCCCCAACAGAATGGGTTCTTTTCCCCAAGATTTCAGGAAACATGGCATGACCAGGAAAGACAACCGGTCCAGGTTCCTAAAGCCACCAAAGTGGATGCCATCCCTCCCCTTCCCTCCCCATCCCCGTCATCTTTATCCGAATTTGCACGACGACTCAGGAGCGGGAGAGCTGGCTTAAGACCCTTTGTGACCGCTGCCTGCCTATCAGTTCATTGGTGGCCAAAGAGAGAGAAATACCACCCGTTTTAAAGTCACCCCCCCAACACGTGCTCTAGGGCTGGCATGTCATCTCCACCCCCCAAGAAGGATCACTGGGCAGCAGCATTCTCTGCTTAAGGCAAGCAGCCCAAACACCTGGGGAAACCCCATGTCCTTTTTACACACACACAGGCACACACAGAGAGAGACACACCCTTGCAGAATCTCTTGAGGCCTCCTGACGTCATGTCCTTGTTACACACACACTCTTGCAGTATCTATGGAGGCCTTCTGACTTCATATCTTTTTACACGCACATACACACCCACAAGTACCGTTGCAGAATCTCTGGAGTGCTTCTGACTTCGGGTCCTTTTTACGCACACATACACACACAAACACACACGCTTGCAGAATCTCTAGAATGCTACTGACTTGGTGTCATTTTTACACACACACACACCCTTGCAGAATCTCTAGAAGGCTTCTCACATCGTGTCTGTTTTACACACACACACACACACACACACACACCTTTGCAGAATCTCTAGAGGGCTTCTGTCTTCGTGTCCTTTTTACACACACACACACACACACTCACACACATACACCCTTACAGAATCTGTTGAGAGCTTCTTACTAGGGGTCCTTTTCACAAACACACACACACATACTGGCAGAATCTCTGGAGGGCTTCTGACTTCGTGACCTTATTACACACGCACACACACACCCACATAAAACCTTGCAGAATCTATTGAGAGCTTCGTACTTGGTGTCCTTTTTACAAACACACACACACACACACACACACACATACTCACAGAATGTCTGGAGTGCTTCTGACTTCGTGTCCTTTTTACACACACATACACACACAAACACACACCCTTGCAGAATCTCTAGAATGCTTCTGACTTGGTGTCCTTTTTACACACACATACGCACACAAACACACATCCTTGCAGATCTCTAGAAGGCTTCTCACATCGTGTCCTTTTTACACACACACACACACACTCTCACACACAAACACTCTTGCAGAATCTCTTGAGAGCTCCTTACTAGGTGTACTTTTCACAAACACACACACACACACATACTCGCAGAATGTCTGGAGTGCTTCTGACTTCGTGTCCTTTTTACACACACATACACACACAAACACACACCCTTGCAGAATCTCTAGAATGCTTCTGATTTGGTGTCCTTTTTACAAACACACACAGCACACACACCCACACACCCTTGGAGATTCTCTAGAAGGCTTCTCACATCGTGTCCGTTTTACACACACACACACACACACACACACACACACACACACACACACCCTTGCAGAATCTCTAGAGGGTTTCTGAATTCTTTTCTTTTTTACACACACACACACTCACACCCTTGAGGAATCTCTGGATGCCTTCTGACTTCATATATTTTTACACACACATACACACACACACACACACCCTTGCAGAATCTCTGTTGTGCTTCTTACTTGGTGTCCTTTTTACACACACACACACACACACACACACACACTCCCACACACAAACACGCTTGCAGAATCTCTTGAGAGCTTCTTACTAGGTGTACTTTTCACAAACACACACACACATACTGGCAGAATCTCTGGAGGTTTTCTGACTTCGTGACCATATTACACACGCACACACTCACACACATAAACCTTGTAGAATCTCTTGAGAGCTTTGTACTTGGTGTCATTTTTACACACACACACACACACACATACACACACCCTTGCAGAATCTCTAGAAGGCTTCTCACATCGTGTCTGTTTTACACACACACACACACACACACACACACCTTTGCAGAATCTCTAGAGGGCTTCTGTCTTCGTGTTCCTTTTACACACACACACACACTCACACACATACACCCTTGCAGAATCTGTTGAGAGCTTCTTACTAGGGGTCCTTTTCACACACACACACACACACAGTGGCAGAATCTCTGGAGGGCTTCTGACTTCGTGACCTTATTACACATGCACACACACACACACACAAAACCTTGCAGAATCTATTGAGAGCTTCGTACTTGGTGTCCTTTTTACAAACACACACACACACACACATACTCGCAGAATGTCTGGAGTGCTTCTGACTTCGTGTCCTTTTTACACACACATACACACACCCTTGCAGAATCTCTAGAATGCTTCTGACTTGGTGTCCTTTTTACACACACATACACACATAAACACACACCCTTGCAGAATCTCCAGAATGCTTCTGATTTGGTGTCCTTTTTACAAACACACACAGCACACACACCCACACACCCGTGGAGAATCTCTAGAAGGCTTCTCACATCGTGTCCGTTTTACACACACACACACACACATACACACCCTTGCAGAATCTCTAGAGGGTTTCTGAATTCTTTTCTTTTTTACACACACACACAAAAACGCATACACCCTCACACCCTTGAAGAATCTCTGGATGCCTTCTGACTTCATATATTTTTACACACACATACACACACACAAGCACCCTTGCAGAATCTCTGGTGTGCTTCTGACTTGGTGTCCTTTTTACACACACACACACACACACACTCTCACACACAAACACCCTTGCAGAATCTCTTGAGAGCTCCTTACTAGGTGTACTTTTCACAAACACACACACACACACATACTCGCAGAATGTCTGAAGTGCTTCTGACTTCGTGTCCTTTTTACACACACACACACATACACACACAAACACACACCCTTGCAGATTCTCTAGAATGCTTCTGACTTGGTGTCCTTTTTACACAAACACATACACAGACAAACAAACACCCTTGCAGAATCTCTAGAATGCTTCTGATTTGGTGTCCTTTTTACAAACACACACAGCACACACACCCACACACCCTTGGAGAATCTCTAGAAGGCTTCTCACATCGTGTCCGTTTTACACACACACACCCTTGCAGAATCTCTAGAGGGTTTCTGAATTCTTTTCTTTTTTACACACATACACGCACACACGCACACACACTCACACCCTTGAAGAATCTCTGGATGCCTTCTGACTTCATATATTTTTACACACACATACACACACAAGCACCCTTGCAGAATCTCTGGTGTGCTTCTTACTTGGTGTCCTTTTTACACACACACACACACACACACACACACACACACTCCCACACACAAACACCCTTGCAGAATCTCTTGAGAGCTCTTTACTAGGTGTACTTTTCACAAACACACACACACATACTGGCAGAATCTCTAGAGGTTTTCTGACTTCGTGACCTTATTACACACTCACACACTCACACACATAAACCTTGTAGAATCTCTTGAGAGCTTCGTACTTGGTGTCATTTTTACACACACACACACATCCTTGCAAAATCTCTAGAAGGCTTCTCACATCGTGTCCTTTTTACACACACACACACACACACTCTCACACACAAACACCCTTGCAGAATCTCTTGAGAGCTCCTTACTAGGTGTACTTTTCACAAACACATACACACATACACACACACATACTCGCAGAATGTCTGGAGTGCTTCTGACTTCATGTCCTTTTTACACACACATATACACACAAACACACACCCTTGCAGATTCTCTAGAATGCTTCTGACTTGGTGTCCTTTTTACACACACATACACACACAAACACACACCCTTGCAGAATCTCTAGAATGCTTCTGATTTGGTGGCCTTTTTACAAACACACACAGCACACACACCCACACACCCTTGGAGAATCTCTAGAAGGCTTCTCACATCGTGTCCGTTTTACACACACAAACACACACCCTTGCAGAATCTCTAGAATGCAACTAATTTGGTGTCCTTTTTACAAACACACACAGCACACACACCCACACACCCTTGGAGAATCTCTAGAAGGCTTCTCACATCGTGTCCGTTTTACACACACACACACACACACACACACCCTTGCAGAATCTCTAGAGGGTTTCTGAATTCTTTTCTTTTTTACACACACACACACACACACACTCACACCCTTGAAGAATCTCTGGATGCCTTCTGACTTCATATATTTTTACACACACATACACACACACAAGCACCCTTGCAGAATCACTGGTGTGCTTCTGACTTGGTGTCCTTTTTACACACACACACACACACACACTCCCACACACAAACACGCTTGCAGAATCTCTTGAGAGCTCCTTACTAGGTGTACTTCTCACAAACACACACACACACATACTGGCAGAATCTCTGGATGTTTTCTGACTTCGTGACCTTATTACACACGCACACACTCACACACATAAACTTTGTAGAATCTCTTGAGAGCTTCGTACTTGGTGTCCTTTTTATACACACACACACATATACTGGCAGAATCTCTGGAGTGCTTCTGACTTCGTGACCTTATTACACACGCACACACTCACACACATAAAACCTTGTAGAATCTCTGGAAGGCTTCTGACTTCGTGGTCTTTTTACACAAACACACACTCCCTAATTCTCACACTCATACCTTTGCAGAAACCCTAGAAGGCTTTTGACTTCGTCTCCTTTTTACACACACACAGAGACACACCCCTGCAGTATCTCTGGAGGGTTTCTCAAGTCATGTCCTTGTTACACACACACACACACACACACACACACACACACACACACACACTCCCTCACACTGATACTCATACGTTTGCAGAATTCCTAGAGGGCCTCTGACTTCGGGTCCTTTTTATACACACACACACACACACACACACACACACACACACACACACGGGCTAGGGCTAGGGCTAGGGCTTGGACTTGGGCAAAATTGATGTGTGACTTGACAGGGCCACTAGTAAGCCAGCATATATAAAAGACTTACTCCCTCCCTAACAGAATGGGTTCTTTTCCCCAAGATTTCAGGAAACATGGCATGACCAGGAAAGACCACCAGTCCAAGTTCCTAAAGCCACCAAATTGGAGGCCGTCCCTCCCCTCCCCTCCCCATCCCCGTCATCTTTATCCCACTTTGCAGGACGACTCAGGAGCGGGAGAGCTGGCTTAAGACCCTTTGTGACCGCTGCCTGCCTATCAGTTCATGGGTGGCCAAATAGAGAGAGATACCACCCCTTTTAAAGTCACCCCCCAACACGTGCACTAGTGCTGGCATGTCCTCTCCACCCCCCAAGAAGGATCACTGGGCAGCAGCATTCTCTGCTTAAGGCAAGCAGCCCCAACACCTGGGTAAACCCCTCGAGTCCCTCTTTGGGTCTATGTCCACTTTTATCCCAGGGATTGCATAATTGGAATAAGCAAAACCCCTTGTCTGAGAAACCACAAGGTCTGATTTCTTTGCTAGACTAGCTTTTCCACATGCATCAGCCCACCTCAGACAAGTGCCAGCCACTTCTCCAGGTGCTGTTCACAACATAGGAACGGGAGCCCTTCCAGAGAGAGGCCCAGAAAGCAGTCAATAGACCTGATGGTCAGCCAGCGGGCACTCCCCAGTGGAGAGAAACTCTTTTTACCACTTCATGAATAATGTGGGACCCAAACTCCCTGTAAGGCCCCGAGGGCTTAGCCATGTATCACCAGTTTCTCTTGCAGGGCCTCCGCGGGACAGCTAGGAAACCTATGCATTTATCTAAGTTCAGTGAGAATTTTCAGGCACCTACAAGAGAATGTCTGTCTGCCTGCCTGCCTGCCTGCCTGCCTTTTTAGAGTGGCTGATGGAAGCCTGCGTTCTTTGTACCCCCAAGGACCCAGAGGCCCCCGAGAACAAGAGGGAAATAAGTATTGCCTTTGTTACTCAGCCCGCCTCAGACATGAAAAAGAAATGGGAAGCATTTGAAGGGAACACTCTTCGTGATTTGATAGAAGTGTCTTAGTGGGTGTATCACAACACAGATGACCCTACCATGACAGAGACAAAGAAATAGCTAAAATACTAGGAATTGCCATGAGACACACCAGAGACTCAGGAAAAGAGATCATGGCCCACTCACGGAGAGACTGACCTGTGGCACTGCCAAGCCCCGAGGAAGGAAGGATCCAGGTGCCTAGTACAGAAGAGACAGACATTGGAAAAACCACTGCATTGAAAACCCCAGGTGAGACGGACAAACCTCCACTAGAGAGGACGGGCCTCGTCCTCGCCTAGAAAAACCCAAGCGAGAGACAATAACGCTTGAGGAAGCTGAAGAAATGTCTCAGGGCTCTGTTTCACTGGCCCCCAGGATCCCGTGCTAACTGTCCAAGTCGGGGGCCAGCCAGGAAATGTCTTGGAGGACACAGGGGCCATCTTCTCAGGTTCAAAAAAGAGAACGGACACATTGTCAAAGGAAAGATTGGAATTACTGTCAGCCTATGATTGCTTCCAAAGTACTCACACCAGAAGGTTTGCATGGAGATTGGGGGGCTTCCCAAGCCATCAAGGTAAAAAATGTCTCTGCCCTATGTCCCAGTTAGCCACATGGTTTTCATGGCACTGGCTGCCGGCTCGGCTGTTGAGCCAGTGAAACTCTTTTAGCAGGAGTTGAAGTGGCCATCCGCAGAAGGACAAAACCTCCACAGTGGGCTTCCCATTTCAATACGAAGCCACCTATATCACCTCTTGGACATTATCATTGCCCTGGGCTCTGAATCGCTACCCCAGATCTAGAAGGCGCCTGACATGTGCACATGGTTTGAATCAGGTTCGGGTTAACCCCTCTCGATCACTTAGTGACATGGGACACTAGACCATGGAATACCTTTACTTTCCAGATGAGAAAACTCACTCAAAAAGACACAGGTACTGACCCACAGGAACACAACTGGTTAACAACAAAGCCACATTCCCAACCAGTGTCTGGAGCCAGAGCTCAGAGCCCCATATGCCTGTGCCCAGCTGAGCAGTCACCCTCTCCTGGACCCTCGAAAGATCTGAGCAGATCCTCCCCCCCCCCCGTGCCCCCTTCCCATGCCCGAATATGTTTTTTCATAGGATGGCACTGAATCTGCCGCTCTGGGAGAGGGACATATCTGATGGAGAACACGGAGCAGACGAAGGGGGAGGAGGGGAGAGTGGAGCACATCCTGGCCCACCAGGCCTTGAGGATGATGATCCCACTCAGAGAAGACAGTCCACACAGAAGACCACATGGCCAGCCCAAGATGAGACATGACGTCCCTCAAAGACCCATAGCCCTAGAAGGGACAACACTGGAGACACAGTGCGGGAACGGGTCCCGCCACACCGAGGCATAGCACTAAGGGGGTGCAGCAGAAGAGCAAGGAAGTGGAGCAACAAGGTCCCCAGGGAATGCCAAAGGAGGACTTTGGGGGCAGGACTTGGTGCCCGCACAGACTGGACTGGAAAACACTGCTAAGGGCCAACAAGCAGTCCGTGAACTAACTACAAGCTTTCCTTTCTTGAGGAGTTGTGTTTTCTTTTATGGTCATTGGATTTTGGCTGTTTTCTTTCTTTTGGTGCTTGCTTTTGCTCTGTCTTGTGTTTGTGCATGTTATTACCTCTGCTGTATGTCTAAAAAGAGATGCTGGATGCACAATCTGCAGGAGAGAAAAAGGGGACCAACGCTTCGGGGGAGGGCCACGGGAAAGAGGGAGTTGGGGGGAAAGGGAGTGATGTTAAGAAACCCAGAGACAAGGGAACAACAAGTGGATGCACATCCGTGGTGAGGGCGATGTAGGAATCCTGGTAGGGCGTGATCAAGGTTGAAGGAACCAAGAGGATTTACTGAAACCCAAATGAAGACTGAGCATGGCAGTGGGCACAAGAGGGAAATGAAAGGGAATAGCAGAGCGACCTAGGAAGCACGGGCCAGTTATAGAGGTCTAAAGAAAGGCACGCACAGATGTAAATATATTTATCTGTGAGCATGGGGAAATACACCTATGTCCATATCTTTATAGGTTTCCTATTAAGGTAGCAGATGGCCTTTGGCCCTCCACTCAAGGACTCTCTCATTGCAAGAATACCTTGTTCTATTACATTGGCATTCTATGATGCTCACCTTCCCGACACGTTCCCTGAAGTCTAAGCGGTTGCATAAGCAAATGTGGTCAAGAAGCTGATGGTGCCCTGCTATCAAAAGATATGGCGTCTGAGGTCTTAAAGGCCTGAAGGGTAAGCAAGCGGCCATGTAGCTCAGAAACAACAGAGCCCACATGGAATAAGCATACCAGCCTGTGCGATCACGAGGTATCAAAGGGATCAGGCATCATCAGCACAAAAAAATCTCATTGCCAATGAGCAGGGAATGCTGGGTAGAGAGCCAAAGCCCATTTGCAGTACACTGGACATTCCCTTAAGTAAGGTCTTGGGGAAGAGACAAGCCTACACAGGGTACTAGACAGCAACGGTGAAACACAACTTTCCTCTAGCTCCTCAATGCTTCCTCTCCCCTCACTATCAAGATCTCAATTATAACTTACAAATCTGACTAGACCAGAGAATGTACACTGGGACAGATAGGACCTAGAAACACAGGGAATTCAAGGTGGATGAGCCCTTTAGGACCAGTGTTATGAATGGGGATGCTGGGAGGGTGGAGGGAGGGTAGGCTGGCACCAGGGAACCGATGACAAGGATCTACATAAAACCTCAAAAGAAAAGGGGGTGAAGGGGGACATCAGACAGTGCAAGATATGACAAAATAATAATTAGTAAATGATGAAGGATTTTTGAGGAGGGGTAGTGAGAATGGGGGCGGGGGGACTGAGGAGCTGAGACTTGGGTGGAGAGAAGATATTTTGAGAATAATGAGGGCAATGAATGTACAAATGTGCCCTATATCAGTGATGTTTGCACGTACTGTGGTTATTGTTGTATGAGGCCCTATAAAAGGAGAGGAAAAAAAGACCCTGGCAGAGGGCTGATGCTAGGATGATCTCAGGCTGGATTAGACCAGCAAAAGCAGGTGCTGCAGTCGCCTCACCCTGTGTCTATTCCTGTGTGAGGCATGAAGCTTAGGGTCCACAGCCCCGGCAGCTGGACAGTGAGAGAGGCGGGGCTCTGAGGTCATTCCACAGGGGGAATGGCCCTCCGGTTCCAGCAGGGCCCACCCTCCTGGGTAGTCCTGCTGTCTGGGGCACCTCTTTCACGGAGCCCACACCAGGGGAGCTCTTCAATTCATGGGGGATTGGCAGGAAGCCTCTGCTCATGCACACACACCACCACCTAGCTGGAGGACCTCGGTGAACAAAGCCTGAGGCATACA
This sequence comes from Tenrec ecaudatus, assembly GCF_050624435.1. NCBI lineage: Eukaryota > Metazoa > Chordata > Mammalia > Afrosoricida > Tenrecidae > Tenrec > Tenrec ecaudatus. Next base: position 487,626 of record NW_027457668.1, on the reverse strand, counting down.
ACAAGCCCACTAACTGATCCTGTGAGAGTTATTATCAGGATTCTGAAACCGGCAACTGGGAGTAAGGGGCAGCATACCTGGGTCCCAGCCCCTCCCACTGCCCTCTGCAAGGAGTGACATTCCAAAGCACAGTGTTTTCCAAAGGCACTGTCAGGACTTTGGAATGGGCAGCTCATTTGTGGACATGGATACTATTTGATCGAGACATACTACCTCCTCCGATCCTGTCAGCTGAGACTAAAAACCCTTCCAAGCAGAAAGCCATGCATCTGAACAGTATCCACCAGCCACTCACGTCCACTCCTGCTGCCTCCAAAGAGCTTTCCTGGGTTGGTCAGATCTCTCTGGGGACAGATATCCCTCGGTCCTTGGTTCTGCGTGAGAAAGGATTCACGCCAAAGTCTGGTTTGTGATCCAAGTGAGGTTTAGGAGAGTTAGGGAGGTGTGGTGGGCAACCCTGGTCGATCCTAGTGGCTGAATTGAATATACTTGGCCTAGGTGGATCGATGCAGGTGCAGCGCCCACCCAGTGGACCTGCCCTTCCTGGCCGGAAACCTGGACCTCTGAGCACGCACAGTGTGCCACTCCTTCCTGGGCCGCTAACTGGGCCCTCTGAGCATGTGTAATGGACACCCCAGTCCCTATGCTAGCTACCTAACATTTCCACCCTGAAGAGATATGGACCCAAATCTTTGGGGTACTGGGCGACGACATCTCTAGCTACTTCCTGCTGGCAAAACGGGCGAAGTGGGGCTTTGGGTCCACACCCTTCCTGCTCTGCTGGGAGGGGTTGTCCATTCAGCACTAGGATGGATAAGGTTGAAGTGGTCCAGGAGATGGTGGTCCTGGAGCTGGCACACTTGGATTAGGGGCTTTGGTAACTTGAGAACGTCTGGAAAAACCAACAAAAGCACAAAAGGGTGAACAGTTTAACTGAGACAAGGCTAGGATTGTGAGGTGGGAGTGCCCTTGAAAGTAGGTGAGTATCACAGGAAGTAAGTAAAAATCTTAGGATTATCAGGCGTGTGTGTTTGTTCATTCTAAGTACAGTCACGGGGGTAAAAGCATTCACAATTTCCCCTAGGGGGGTCCAGGGTTTGGGCACTACTGGGTGCAGTGGGATCACCGCTTCACTTATGATCCTAAGGCATTGGACCCTCTGATAAGAACAATCCTTCTTTTTAACCCTACAACGCCTCACTTTTAAATTTTTGGGCAAAAAAAAATTTCGTTTTGATTCATTACTTTCATAGTTATCAATATATATACATTTATATTCATTTCATTAAATGTTAGGGAAAGGTCATGCTCGGCGTTATAGGGTTAAATTGTAATATTGGGATGCTACAGGCGGAGTCAACAGGGATCAAAAGTAGAGTAACTGCCTGTGTCATTTTTAATTTTCTCGGGTTCCATTTGAGTAAAAGGCTTGTTAGTTACTCGGGGACCAAATGCCCCTGGTGCCTCTACTAGGGGTAGAATGTTCAGGGAGGGTTCAGGGCTGGGAGAATAGTGACCTGAAGTCCAGGATCCCTTAGGGAAGGGGTCCTCAAATTGTTTACACAGGGGGCCAGTTCATTGTCTCTCCGACCGTTGGAGGGCCAGCCTATGGTTTTCAAAAAACCTATGAACAAATTCCTATGCACACTGCACGAGTCGGCTGCTAAGCAGGACAGGCAGTGGCAGCAAAAACACCCCGAGGGTGGGATAAATGGCATCGCGCCACATGTGCCCCATGGACCACAGTTTGAGGACGCCTGCCTTAGGGGTTCCTGGGTGCACTGGGGATGAAGGTCTCCTACTGCTCCTCGAGAGGAGAAATGCTCTAAGTTCTGGCATCTCCGCCCACTTTCCCGGCACTCTACCGAACTGTTCCCAGCGAATCACGGTTGGAAGGGAAAGCGTACCATTCTCTGCCCACCATTCTCCTTTCTCAAAACGATACTGTGGCCAAATAGAGTTGCAAAGTGAATCTATCAGCTTTTGTTTGCTCAGTCTCTCTGTATCAACTCTATCCCAATTGGACAGGATTCATGCAAGGGGGCAATTCCTGAGCATCAAGCTGCTAAGTCCCATCTAGAAAGCACAAAACAAGTAGGCGGTTGACAGCTTGCTGCCTCCAGGTCAATAACCCCCACTTGAGAGCACACCCCTGGGTTGCCCTGAATCTCATGCCTCAGCCCGAGGGAAGGGGTCAAGGACCAGTCGCCGAGGGCGACCTTTAGGTCCAACCATTTTTCTGGACAACAGGCTAGGAGGACCAATGCTTGGGATGGCCCCAAGGTCCTCCAAGATGCCTGCTGGCGGGGCTGACGCTCAAATCTCTGAAGGGAAGGGACACGTGGCAGCTCAGGGAACCTTAAGGGAAATTGGAATTTCTGGCTGGAATATCATGGCAGAGGAGCTGTGTATTAAGTAAGAGCTGTCCCCCAAAGTGCCTGAAGCAGCATCGCTGAAAGCCTAAAGGTAACAGTGACTCCGCCTAGGCTTCCGAACGCCATTGGCCTAAGCGTGGGCCACGGAAAACCAGCCTGTAACAAGGAACAAACCAAATCTGGAAGAACACTAGCCCTATAACGCCTCAAGTTTTAAATTTAGAAAATATTTTTTTTTGGTTTTTATTCTTTACTTTCATAGTTATCAATATATATGGCATTCAAAATATATTTTAAAAGCATAAAATTTTCAGTGTTTTTGAAATGTGACCAAATTGTCACATTTATAATTTGGGTACCAGATACGTTTTCATTAAGAATTATGACAATTTTGTGCTTGGCGTTATAGGGCTAGAGCAGCTTGTTTGAAAAACCAGGAGAAAGGCAAAGGGAATGGAGGGGAAAAGGGAAACTTTTGGCTCCCGAGACCAGGCAGGGCTAACTCCCAGGCCTCTTCACCCAGCTCCCTAGGCAGCGCCCTTCCACATGTTTGGACTGGTGGGTGCCATCTTGGCCATGGTCACAGCCCCTGTTACCTCTCGGCTACAATGGCGACTGTGTAGGATCTCTGGGAAAAGCTGAAACAACTTTGACAAGAGTGAAGCCATTTGGGGCTGACAGAAGCCACCATGAAAAGAAAATAAAGTAGCTAGGAAGTCTAAATCAACTAGCTGATATTGGGGAGGTAGGCTGTGCAGACGTCGCCCAAGGAAATGTCACAAAGGAAATGGATGTTCAGAAGGCTTGCGAGAACGACCAGAGCAGTTTTGGTTCAACTAAGAATGGCTAACCCTAATACCCCGCTTCTCACTCTCCTAGTCCTGAGGAAGTATCCATGTACCTACTATACAAAACAGTGACATTGGAAAAATCAGTGCCTTGAAAACCCCAGGAGAGGTGGACGAGCCACCACTAGAGAGAACGGGCCTAGTCCTTGCCTAGAAAAATCAAAGCTACAGACATTAATGCTTGAAGCTGAATAAAGGTGTCCAGGCTCTGTTTTACTTGACCCCAAAGAGCCCATGCTCATTCTCCATGAAGGGAGCCAGCCAGTAAATTTCTAGGTGGACAAAGGGGTCACCTTCTTGGTTTCAGAAAAGACTACAGGTGCCTGTCAAAAGGAAAGGCTTTAATTACAGGGGCCCCAGGGCAGACCCAAGGACACCCATGGACAACGGCCAGAATAACAGATTTAGCACAAGAGACAGTTACACGCTCCTTCCTGGTAATGCCTCAATGCCCCTTTCCCCTAATTGATCGTGACTTATTATGAAAAATGGCAGCCATAATTACTTTCTCATCTGCTACAACCACCTTAACCCTTGAACTTGAAAAGCCAAAAGTTTTGCTCACCGCTCCAATGTCAGAGTGATATGTGTTTTATCAAGGAGCAGAAGAGACCTCCTCAAAGAACTTCTTGATAAATGGCTAAAAGATATTCCTTTTGTTTGGGCAGAGAACAACCTGCCAGACCTTTCTGAACTTCAGGTGCCTGGGGTCGTACAACTTCTGAGCTCAGCTACACTGGTGTGTCAAGCTAACCCTACTCCCTGGATAGCAAAGGTGGGTATTTCTGTTCCCATTTGCAGACTAAAGAGGACAGGCATTTTGGTCCTCTGCAAGTCCACATGGAATGCTCCCCTGCTGCCCATGCAGAAGCCGGGAACTGAGGACTTCCAACCGGTACAGGATCTCAGAGAGGTAAATGAGAGGATAGAAACTGGCCACCCCACGTACCAAACCCCGAGACCCTCCTGAGTACTATCCTGTCAAACTGAATTTGTTATACTGTTTTGGACTTAAAGGATGCTTTGTTCTCCATACCCGTGTCCCCTGCACATCAACCAAGTGAAGACTTACAGGAACACAAGGAGGAACACCCCCAAACCACCTTGCTCCAGTATGCAGATGACCTCCTCCTGGCCTCAGAAACCCTGGAGGAATGCCAACGGGCTACCAAGGACCTGATAATAGTCCTTGGCCCATTGGGGTACAGGGTATCTGCAAGAAAGGCTCAACTGTGTGTCCATAAAGCTGTATACCTAGGCTACCAACTGGAGGAGGGAAAACGGACCTTGTCCCCCAGCCGCACTGAGGCGAGCCCCAAAATCCCAGTCCCTGAGACTAAGAGGCAGGTGCAAGAGTTTCTAGGAGCTGTGGGATACTGTCCATTGTGGAATTTGGGATTTGCAAAAATAACGAAACCCCTATATGCAAGTACTGGGGAAAGGAAAAAGAACTTAAATGGACTGAAGTAGAACAACAAGCGTTTGAATCCTTTAAAAAGTCGCTCATATGGGCAACCTCTCTTGCCCTAATAGACATAGTAAAGCCCTTCCAATTGTCTATGTGAGGCCAGAGGCACAGCAAAAGAAGTGCTAACTGACAACTTGCGGCCATGGAAGAGACCTGTGGCCTATCTTTCAAAGAAACTGGACTCTGTAGGTGCAGGATGGCCGAGCTGCATGCGAGCTGAGGCTGCCACGGCCATCCTAGTCATAGAAGCTAGGAAGCTTACACTGGGACAGGATATTGCTGTGGTAGGGGGACCTATGGTTGAACCACTCCTAACCAGTCCCCCGGACCGGTGGATCTCGAATGCCAGGACTATACCACAAATCCCCAAGGTAGTGGCTGTGACCATGCCATCCCCAGTGTTACAGCCACAACCTACATACTCAGAAAATGATCTAAAGATAAGCCAAGAGCTGGCCTGCCAAAAAGACTGGGAGCATCCAGGGTGGATGCTCCATCCTGATGGAAGAAGATTCATGCCAGAAGCTCTGGGAGAGATCTGATTCAAGGACTACAGGAAGGTATGCATTTGGGATCCTCTCTAAACTGTCTCAGTTGCTTCTCAGGCACTTTTACATACCCAGGCTTGGACACTGGGTGGCAGATGTCACCCACCGTTGATTGCACTGTGCTAGGGTAAACAACCCCAGAAAGAAAAGGAGCAACCCCAACCATGAGCTCGAGGTAGTAGTCCTGGAGAATTCTGGGAGGTGGACTTTATGGATATCAAACTTAGAAAGTATGGCTACCGATATTTGCTGGTGTTCGTAGACACCTGTTCTGGATCGGTGGAAGCCTTCCCAACAAAGAAGGAAACTGCTGCCACTGTGTGTAAATTATTAGTAACTAAAATTGTCCCTAGATTTGGCCTTCCCACCACCTTGGGGTCCAACAATGGCCCAACATTTATTGCTCAAATTACTAAAGTCTTAGCAATGCTTCTAAATATTAACTGGAAGCTCTACTGGGCTTAAAGGCCCCAAAGTTCAGGGCAAGTAGAAAAAATAAACAGAACCCTAAAGGAATTGTTCGTTAAGTTGCATTTAGGACCTGGCGAGAACTGGGTTGATCCTTACTTTACCTTTTGCCCTATTTCAAGTCCGATGCACTCCCTATGGGAAAAGCATGACCCCATTTGAATTTATGTTTGGCAGACCTTCCCCAAATCCTCCCAAGATTGAATGAAGTAGAAATAATGGAAGTCACTAATCGTTCCCTCATCGAGTACCTGCAGGCTGTGCAACAGGTGAGAGACAAATCATCTGCTCTGACACCTTCATTTTGGGCCTAACCAAGGGAAAGGGAACAGGCAGCCAACAACGTGCAACCAGGAAACTGGACATGGGTAAAGAAGCACCAACCTGACACCTTAGAACCTAGGTGGACTGGCCCATACCAGGTGATACTTCCAACACCAACTGCTGTTAAAATAGTGGGGAGGGGGCCGTGGATTCATCAGTCATAAGTTAAAACAAGCCCTCCCTGAGCATATCCTGAAAAGATGGACACCCAGAAAGACGGTAAATCCCTCAAAATTAAGGCTTTACAGAACTTAATTGTTTTTCTCCGAGTATTGCTGACAGCACCCACTGTTTCCCCCAAGCACAAACACATCTGTGGCCTGCTATTCTAACCTCCAGCAGTGAATATGTAACCTCTTATACTGGGTATGACCCCCTGTTTTCATTTTGATTTGTTTGATTTGCTAGGAAAGAATTGGCAATCTGGATCCTTTGAAGGTAAAGGGCACAATAGAACCTATACTGGAATCCCGTCCTATGGGTGCGGAATACCCTCTATAGAAAGAAGGCTCCAAACAAACCATTTCTATATATGCCCGGCTCATGGACTCCCTAACTGCCAAGGGGAGGGACATTACCATTGTGCAGCTTGGGGTTGTGAAACTATCATTTTCAGGGTGTAAACTTGTTAAAGACGACCCTATTATTTTTACAAGAATGAGACTCAAGTCAGAAGGGTTTGATCCCACCACGTGTATGGTTTCCAAATGTAACCCAATAAGAATTGGATTCAAGCGTTATTGGGTTCACTGGGAAAACATGGGGAATTCAACATTATGTAAATGATAGAGATCCCGGGACAACCTTTTCTATCCAGCAAAGTAAAATATGGCAACCTGCCATCCGTACAAAGGCCCAAACCTCGGGATAAATCCTGAAGAGCCACAGCTGGGTGTCATTAAGATTCCTTTGCCGCACCCTCCAGACTCTCCAGTAACTTTCCCGTTCACTGCCAGCCCAACTCACAGGGCCCTTCTCATTCAGGAGCCACCTCAAGGTTCTGTGTTTGATTCTCGGGATGCTGTGTTCCAATGTATAAACTCAAATCCTCACCTCACAGCTGATTGTTGGCTTTTTCTGAACCCTGCTTCCCCTTACTATGTAGGCACAGGTACAAATAGCACTATTGGTACAGAGTGTAATCCAATTAGAAATGTTAGTAAAAAGGATTACACGAAGCAGCAGTCTATAGGTGATGTTAGTATGGACTCAAGTCTAAGCTCACTTTAAAAGATTTGCAAGGGCAAGGACTGTGTTTTTATTCATCTAATTATCCCTTTAATATATCAAGATATCGAGATTTTTGCCTTCAAGCTGTTCCCATTGAACCAAATATTGATCCTAATTTGTTATCTGCTCCAATGAGTACTTGCTTTACTTGTTCCACAGGACAAACACCCTGTCTCTTTTCCCCAGTATTAGTAGCGGACCCGGGTATTTGTGTGCTAGTGCATGTTAGTCCTCAAGTGTACCTGTGTTCTGGTGAAGGAGGTGTAGGGATAACTTTGGAATTTCCGGATGAGTTCAAAGAGCCTCAGTATTGGTCCCACTGGTAACAGGGCTTGGGATTATGGGATTAGCTGCAGCCGGGTCAGTTGCTTTAATACAAGGAAACTTAAACTATCAGACTTAGTCAGCAAATTGCTTTAGATCTACAGGGATTAAAAAAAATCTGTCTCCCATTTAGAAAGATCCCTAGACTCCCTTGTAGCAGTTGTGTTGCAAAACCGCCGAGGGCTTGACTTGCTCTTTTGGAAACAAGGAATGCTGTGCACAGCATTGGGAGAAACTAATTCTATACAAAGCTTTCAGGAATCAATAAAGATAGATGAGCCCTGGTTAGGAAAAGATTAGAACAAAGAGTCAAGAAAAGAAATGGAGGAACCAATTGGTTTGAAAAGCTACTTAATTGGTGAGCCTGGCTAACTACCCTATGAACGGCCCTAGCCGGCCCCTAATCCTCCTCCTGCTAAGCCTCACATTTGGCCCAGTAATAACCAATAAGCTAGTGGCATTCCTTACACACAAAGTACAAGCCACAAAACTCTTAGTGCTGAGCCCACCATACACTGGGCTGGCTACCACAGATTCAATGATTTGAACTTGGCTAAGAAAAGGAGGGAATGTAGCAGCTCTGGGCAAAGCTTAAATAGCCTTGACAAGAGAAGTCATTTTGAGCTGACAGAAGCCATTATGAACGGTAAATAAACTAGCTATGAACTGCCAATGAACTCGCTGATACTGGGGAGTTAGGCTGTGCAGACGTAGCCCAAGGGAACGTACAGAAGGAAATGGATGTTCAGAAGGCTTGCGAGAATGACCAGAGCAGTTTTGGTTCAACTAAGAATGGCTAACCACAATACCCCGCTTCTGAGCTCTGCCTGCTTGCACACCTGCACATTGCAAAAGTATAAAAACCTTTGGAAAATTAGACTGGGGGGCCGCTCAGTCTCCCCTCAAGGGAGCTGATGGTCCCTGCGCAGGAAATGAAACTTATTCTGCAGAACTTTCTGGCAATCGGGGCGGTTTGCTGTCTGGGAATGGAGTGTAGCTACAACAGACACAGGTGGCGCCATTCTGCCTGAGAGTGGAGTCACGTGGCTGGGAAAATGGAGGCCGCAGGTTGCGGCCTAGCCGAAAGCCAGCCTGGAGCCGGCCACTCAGCCAGAGTCCTGCCCAAACCAACAGGGTGGACGCAGGCGCCCCCAGGCCTGCTGCTTGCCGGAGCCGCAGCACAACACTGTGTCCCAGTCTTGGCACAACAGACTCCATTTTGAGTCCTGCACCTCCATCTTAGCTCTCAAGGCTGACCCCTAACCGACCTCCCCTCCCCTGCTCAACCCCAAATTCCTGGAAACAGCTCGTCCCAAAGCCAGAATGTTTTCTGAAGATATGGTCACTCCATCCTTCCTTGACATATAGATAAGATTAACGACCTTCTCCCTTCTGAAGCACCTGTGTGTGCAGATCCTCCCCAGCTATGATCCTCCCCAGCTGTGCCTGCCAACAGTGGGCATATAAACGCCGCCAGGATTTTTTTCCCAGGCCCAGCTTCAATAGCTCAATATCCTGAGTTGCTGAACCCGCCCGCAAGCTTCTCAATAAAGCCTGCTTCTAAAACTTCGTTAATGGGGTCTTTCATTCTGTTTTCACATCCAAATAAACCATGTATTTTGGTGCCAAAAACCCGGGATAGGTGTGTGGCTCCCCCCTTCTTTTGGGGTCCCCTAAGAGCCACCCATCTTCCCCAAATCTCCAGGACCTTTAGGCGCAGCGCTTGCCTACGTTCAAAACCAGTCTATGGCTGCCCTGATGAGTCCCTCCCTCTCACTCAGACCTTGTGAAAGAAAAGACTTGTTTTTCTCTCCCAAGTTGCCTGGCCCCAGTCCCAGCTTAACAACCATGCACATTGGCTTCCGACGGGCATTTTTTATTTCAATGTTCTACAGGACCTGGACAGTTTCTGCAGGAGGACTGGTAAGGATTCTGAAGTCCCCTATGTGCAGGCTTTTTGGGACTTGTGTTCCCGCCCTGACCTCTGTAGCCATTGTTCCGCCCGCCAAATACAGTTAGCTCTATCTCCTCAGCAGAAAGAACCTGCCATTCAAACCCCAGAAGAGCCAGCCAAGCTCCTCAGCGCGCCTCTTGCGCTGCCCTATCAGTCTCCCCCGCCCGCTGCGCCACCCCATCGCTCTCTCCTGTCCTCACCGCTTGCCTCTCATGCCCGCTCCCACAACCCTCCAGCTGCCCTTTGTCCATTAAGAGAGGTTGCAGGTGTATAGGGACTCGTTCAAGTCCACGTCCCTTTTTCGTTAAAGGACCTGTCGCAGATAGGTACCCGCCTGGGCTCTTTCTCAGCAGACCCCTCTAAGTTTATTAAAGAATTTACCTACATTTCCCAAACGTATGATTTAACCTGGCATGACATCCAAGTGATCCTTGCTTCTACCCTTACTGCCGAGGAACGTACACAGACAAAAACCACGCTATCGACCCAAATGTCCCCTTGGGGGCACATGCCATCCCAATAGAGGACCCCAGTTGGAGTTACCAGTCCGGCCGGGCGTCTGATCTTCCTTATAGAAACCTCATGCTCAGGTACCTCATTAGAGGTCAGGAAACAGTCTCCAACAAGGTTGTCAACTATGACAAACTGAGAGAAGTTACTGCTCTTTTTCTTAACCGCCTCCAGGAGGCACTCACAAAGTACACTCGTTTAGACCCAGGGTCTAAAAAGTGGGGCCTCTATTTTGGCCTCTCACTTCACCTTCCAGTCAGCCCCTGACTGCAGAAAAAAAGCTAAAGAAGGCTGAGGAGGGCCCTGAAACTCCTATACAGGATCTGGTAAAAATGGCATTTAAAATTTTCAACGCTTGGGAGGAGTCGGCTGAGGCCACTTGCCAGGTGAGGGTCCAACAGATGGTTAGCCTCCATTCCCAAGCCCTGGTAGCAGCCCTAAGGCTGGCAGGCAATCCCGTCCATCGCCACGCTCCCCAGGGGAGCCGGCACCTACCGCCAGGAGCCTGCTTCAAATGTGGCCGGGTCGGCCACTGGGCAAAAGTTTGCCCCAATCCCAAGCCTCCTACCAAGCCCTGCCTGCAGTGCAAAGAGCCAGGCCACTGGAAGTCGAACTGCCTGACCCTGGCTCTGCCACCGACTCTGCAAAGCCGAGGTGCCGAGATCCTGGAAACTCCAGACACATAGCTGCAAGGTATGGAGCTGCTGGGGTTCATGGACTGAAGAAGCCCTGGCTCCTCGACTCCGGTAACCTTCGCTGAGCCCAGGGTTGTGCTCCAGGTAGCGGACTACCTTCTCCATTTCGCCCTCTCACTCAGGCCCTACTTCCCCTTCCCTGGTCTCGGTTATGGGAATAGTCAGGTCCCCTCCCACTCTGGAGATCCTGTTACTGACTTAGCCCAACAACTTTCCCGCTCCTAGCTCAGTATGCTTTTTACCTCCCACTTACACTCCAACTTACACTGATCAGGAAAATACCCAGTATTGCTCTCTTCCTCAACAAAAATGGTGGGTACACAAATAGAACTTACTCATTCTCCCAAAGTTACAACAGGAAACAATCATCACCAATATTCACAATTCTCCACACATCGGGCCAAAAGCTCTCTACACGTTTCTATCCCCATATTTCACCCCACTGGACTATGGAGTAGTATCAACACAGTACATGCAAAATGCAACATCGGTGCCCTCTCCAATAGCCAGAAAGCCCAACACCCTCGTAAACAGCTCCACCAGATATAAGGGCACCTACCGGGACAGGACTGGCAGATAAACGTTACCCACATGCCAAAGCATAAGCGGTTTAAATACCTCCTCACTATGGTTAACACATTTTCAGGATGGATCAAAGCCTTTCCCACCTCCTCTGAGAGGGCAAGCATAGTCGCCACTCACCTTCAAGACATCATTCCTCGTTTTGGCCAGCCTGCTTCAATTCAGTCGGACAACGGTCCAGACTTCATATCTAAGGTGCAGCAGGCAGTTAACGCCTCACTGGGCATCTGCTGGAAACTCCACGCAGCCTACCACACCCAGTCTTCTGGTAAGGTTGAACGAGCTAACGGTCTCATAAAACAACAGCTCACCAAACTCTCCCTAGAACTGCAACTTTCTTGGCCTCAACCATTACCCTTTGCTCTTATACTCGCCTTGGCACAGCCCCTCAGGAGCCATCCGGCCTCAGTCCTTTCAAAATACTCTACAGACAACCTTTCCTTTTCTCGCCTCTTCCTGCAACCGATTGCCCTCTGCTAGCTTTGTACCTTCCATACTTGTGCTTGCTCCGCACCCTTCTTAGACAACACGCCAACTCTGCCATCCCTGAACCCTCTCCGACCTCTGCTGATCACCAAAAACCAGTGCATCCTGGAAATGCTGTGTTAATTAAATCCCTTGCACCCAAACCCTTAGCACCCCGGTGGAAAGGCCTTTACACTGTCCCTTACCACTCCCTCAGCAATCAAGGTTCTTAGACTAGATTCCTGGGTACATTTGTCCCGAGTCCAGATGGCAGTAAACTCTGACCATGGCTCCCAGTGGTCTGCTCAGTCTACTGGTCCTATGTCTCTCTGCCTCACTCACCTCACCAAGCCAGCCAGCTAAACGTAGTATAATTTCCCCTTTTGCCTGGCGATTTTACTTGACTGAAAACTATACCAATTACGCCTGCACTAAGTGTTATGATTATTTGCTGGCCACCGCTAACTGCCCACCCACAGGGGGCAGAGCACCCATATACTTAAATTTCACTGATTTTAAAACGCTTCCTGTATGACCAGAAGGCAACTACCCAATGTGCAAAAAAGTGAACACAGAAAAATGTAGGGTGTCCTTGGTCTTCCTGCCAGATACATTGCCTTTCCCTTCGTCCCCAGGGATGATTCTACTACCATCAGTCTAAATACACTCTCACAATCCCAGACCCCTGGGATAGCCGGTGGACGTCTCCGGTTCCAGGAGCCTTGTGCACCACTCGCCGAGAGAAATTTCTGGACGCCAAACTGTATGTATGCAGGGCGCTACTCCAGGTCCAATCCACCATCCACCGTAATATTCAGATCCAAGACCTTCAACTCACTAACTAAATTTCTAAACCTTCTGAGTCTCCCTTCTCCTGGCTCACCCTGCTACAGCAGGGACTGGCCATCGCCACTTTGCTGGACTAGGCAACCTCTCCACCTGCTTCATGTGTGTGGCCCTAGAACGCCCTCCTCTGGTAGCAGTACCAGGTCCTGCCCTGTCATTTTCATCCAACGTAAAGACCACAAAAGCCATAACCATCCCCAACGTCCCTCTGTACATCCAACCGGAAAACACTCAAGTGCCCTTTTGCTACTCCAATCCATCGACACAGACATGTAATGTCACCCAAATCCCCTCCAAACCACTAACAGGGCCAGAAAAAATTTTCTTTTGGTGCAACCATACACTCACTAAGCATATAAACAACAGTTCTACCTCTACCCATCACTCTGGTTCCGCAGCTCACTATATACACTCCGGCTGAGTTCCAGGACAAATACATCCAAGTATACAGTCGTCAAACTAAAAGAGCAGTTTTTCTCCCGATAGCAGTGAGAATCTCCTTCGCCTCAGCAGCAATTGAAGTAGGACTCAGCGGCGGAGCCCTTGGACACTATCATCACAGCAGACAAGTCAACCGCATGCTTCCAGCTGGCAGTCAATGCCTCTGCCAAGTCTCTAGCCTCCCTGCAAAGACAAATAACCTCTGTTGCCCAAGTTGCCTTGCAGAACCACCGCGCTTTACACCTCATCATTGTTGAAAAAGGAGGAACCTGCCTCTTCCTCAAGGAGGAAGGCTGTTATTATATCAATAAACTGGGGATTGTGGAAACAAACTAGAGTCCAGACCCTCAACAAGCTAAACCGTGAGCTGCAAAACAACAGATTCAGAACAGATGGCTCTTCCTCCTGGTGGAACTCTTCTCTGTACTCCTTCCTAGGCCCCATACTAGGACCCATAATTTTAGTTATAATTTTGCTCTTAATTGCTCCTTGTCTCATCCAGCTCTGGCAAAGTCGACTCAGCGAAATTACCCGTATAGCAGTTCACCAGCAATACCAACCTCTCCACCTTGTGCTAGGCCGCACCTCAAACCAGGGCAGTCATTTCCCACAGATCTACCAGAGTTCAAACCAGACCACAATGCAGGATGACTGAGATTGCCACCAGAATCTGATACTGATGCAGAAAAAAACCTAACTACCATTTTATTGACTCCCACTCATACCGGCCCAATAGGACAAAGAACTGCCCCTTTGGGGTTATGAGACTTTAAATCCTTACAGTAGCAGTTCTCAACCTGTGGGTCGCGACCCCTCTGGGGATCAAATAACCCTTTCACAGGGGTCAACCAATTCATAACAATAGCAAAATTACAGCTATGAAGTCGCAATGAAAATAATTTTATGGTTGCAGGTGACCACACATGAACTGTATTAAAGGGTGGGGGCATTATGAAGGTTGAGAACCACTGCCTTACAGAAATAGACAAACTCATATTTCTCCCACGGACGGGCTAGTCAGTTAAAACACCCGACCTTGCGATTAGCAGCTTAATGCACAGTCCACTACACCACCTGGGCTCCTAATGCTATAATAAGAGATACCATTGTTAGATCTCTCCTGGGAGAGATATACCTCAGGCCTTGGCTTCGCGTGAGAAAGAATTCACTTCGAAGCCTGGATTGTGATCCAAGTGAGTTTTTTGAGAGAAGAAGTTTCAGGTTTACACAGGCACCTCAGGGCCCCTAACGGGGCACAGCCTACCTGGAAGCTGCTGGAGAGGAAGTCACTCAGTGGGCTCCGGGATCCTGCCTTTTTTCTTTTAAAAAATATCGTTTTATTAGGGGCTCATACAACTCTTATCACAATCCATATATACATCAATTGTGTAAAGTACATTTGTACATTCTTTGCCCTCATTATTCTCAAAACATTTGCGCTCCACTTAAGCCCCTGGCATCAAGTCCTCATTTTTCCCCTCCCTCCCCGCTCCCCCATCCATCAAGAAACCTTGATAATTTGTGAGTGGTGATACTGAGAGGGTTGTGGGAGGGTGGATTGGAAAGAGGGAACTGATTACAAGTATCTACATGTGACCTCCTCCCTGGGGGACGGACAACAGAAAAGTGGGTGAAGGGAGACATCGGAGCGGTCAAGATCCTGCCTTTTCAATTCCTCCATAGGGAGGCATGGTTGACGGTCATGGTCAACCCCAATGGCTGGATTGAATTCACCTGGCCCAGATGGGCCAATCCAGGTGTAATGCCCACCTAGGTGTACCACCGCTTCCTGGCCGGAAGTTTGAACCTGAGCATATGTAATGGATGACCCAGTCCCTATGCTAAACCACCTAATTGTATTTGCAAGATGTCAAGCACCGTTCTAAACTTTTTGTGTATAATAATTCAATTATTCCACTTAACAAGCCTATGTGTGGACTCTATTCTGGCCTCATTTTACAGATGAAAAAACAGTGGCAAAGGATGATAAAGTCATGAGCCTAGGACCACACAGTGAGGAAGTGGGAAGGAGAGATTTGGACCCAGGCTGCAGAGCCCATGCCTTGGGTGCCTACAGCTGCCATGTAGGACACAGAAACGCATGGAGCAGACTCGGCGTAAGACATTAGGGAGTTGGGAGGACTGTAGCATGAATGTATGTGCTATGACTTCATGAGAGTAGCTGCTACTCAGATGCAGAAGAGAATACAAGCCTTTTGAAAAAATTATTTTTTCCAAGAGAGGGTGGAAAACTGCATCTTGTGCGAAATCCCCCCAACCTGCACATGTGCATAGCTATTTCAGAAGGTTCCAAACAATGTGTGCTGTGCGGCAAACCAAACTGAGCTCAGGGGGAGCTGGTCTGTGGGTTATGTTAGCCAGAAAGTGAGCAGTTTGAACTCACCAGCCACCACTCCAAGGGAGAAAGAGGAGGCTTTCTGCTCCCATGGACTTACAGTCTTCGAAGTGGCAGGAAGCATTTCCATGCGTCCTATGATTAGGATCTCGGAGGGTGAGGGTGGAGTTGGTTGAGACCTGTCTTCAGGGCATTTCCCAGAAGGGCTTCCTGCAGGTGCTCTGCCTTCAGGAATGTCTGATGACCTTGAGGGCAGCAAAGTCCTAAACACACTCGGGCAGTGGTTCTCAGCCTTCCTAATACAGGTCCTCTTGTTGTGGTGATGCCCCCCTCCCCCAACCCTTAAATGATTTTCTTGCCACTTCATCACTGTAATTTTGCTACAGTTATGAATTGGGTGAGCCCTGTGAAAGGGTCATATGACTCCCAAAGGGGTCGCAACCCACAGGTTGAGAACCACTGCACTAAGGGTTCCCCTCCCAGGCAGCCCTACCAGTGTCTGGTGTGCATAGTCCTGTGAGGTGAGAGAAATGGACTTAGTGTCTGCTTCTGGTGACAGTTGATGTGGGTGGGCTTTCTCCCTATGTCAAATCCCTCTCAAGCCATTTGTCACCACAACAGAGGGAGCCATGCACAAAAAAGCAAGAAGAGGATGCAGCACAGCAGGAAAGCAAGCAGAACAAAGATTGAATAAGCACAATTCACTTCAATCATGAATCGGGTGCCCTTGAGATGTGAGGAAGACCCCAGTCTAGTGACATTAGATCAGGTTTAGGGATTGAGTGAAGCGACCCCTCTTGGCTCCCCTCAGCCCCTATTTTGCTTTCCCATTGACCCTGACCCTTGCATCGTGATTGGTCCTTATTCCAGCATGATGGTTGGTTTCATAACCACGGCATATGGGAATGTGTTAGTCGATAGGTTATACAGGCACAGCCTCTGGAATGGGTAAGTGAGGAGGCGATTTGGGCTCGCTCATGCAGACCTCTAGTTGTCCTTGACATGACTGGTAGAATGGATCATGTGAAGTGATTTGAGATCGGCGTTGAGATCTGATAGGTCATGCAGACTTCTAGCTGATCCTGGCAGTACCCTATTTTAAGGAAACAGAATGTTTGGCGTTTAAGTCGTATTTGAGCTTAAATTTTGAGCAATAGGCTGTGGCTCACAGTGAGAGTCTATGTGGAGACCCTACATCCATTTTGAGCGGCCACAGATTCAGCCGCCATTGAGTTCTTTCCTACTGCTGACTGGCAGTGGAAAGCTTGTCCCTCAGGCAGTGTGCTTGCGTCCACTCCCCGGGCCAGACTCAACGATATACGGTAGTGTGCACATCCCAATGAAGGTCCCGCTCATGCTCTCACAGGCCCTCCTGAAACTCCATGAATTGATCTGTCTTCAGTCACAATTTTGTGACAAAGTTGTTTGTTTTCTATGTCTTATTTAAGTTTTCAGAAGCCCAGCTGGTAATGCTGGATAGTGTTGGACTATTAAGAGCAAGGTCGCTGGTTCAAAGCCACTAGTCATTCCACAGGAGAAAGATGAGGTTATTGCTTCCTGTAAAGGTAGCAACCTCAGGATCCCTACACAGAGTCACTATGAGTCAGAGTCAGCAGGACAGAATGGGTGTCATTTTATTTAAGTCACTGTGGCTGTGGGTCCTTCCGACACCATTATGGCCTCATGCGGATACTCTCCTTCATCCAGAACAGCAGTTTGTGCCTTTTTCTTGTGTAAAACTTAGCAAAGGAGTTCCTAATAAAATATAGTTGAATTGGGAGTCTTTTCCCCCTAAAAACAAAGTAAAT
Organism: Tenrec ecaudatus; assembly: GCF_050624435.1. Taxonomy (NCBI): domain Eukaryota; kingdom Metazoa; phylum Chordata; class Mammalia; order Afrosoricida; family Tenrecidae; genus Tenrec; species Tenrec ecaudatus. Next base: position 470,384 of record NW_027457668.1, on the reverse strand, counting down.
ACATAAATAGAAACGAGACTATGGTGCTAATAACCAGTTGGAGAGTTGAGAGAGCTGAACTCTCAATCCTGATAGAAACCCATTGTGACTGAGCACCTGCTCAAGGTCATCCACAGGCTATGAGGTTGAGCCTATGTGTTGGGGAGTAATTGTGTACATAAAGTTAACAATTTATCTTTCTAAAGATTCTGTCTAAAACTTACTTTAAATAATAAGTTTTCCCCTGGGCAAGGTAAAGTTCAGGGAGTTTAACCCCCTAGTATCCACCCCCTCTCAGCATTCATCATGTTAGGTCAGAGGAGGCAAATCACACCCACTACCCAGGGAGCACTGCTTCCAAAAGCACATTGCCCGTGCCGGGGCAGAGGGGAGGTACCCGGACCAGAAATGCTGACAGAGTGGAACCAGAGAGCTCAGCCCCCAGCTTCCCAAGGGAGCAGCTGTGATGGTTCACTTCTGGATGAATATGTTTAAGCAAAGGCCAAGGGCATGACTTGGGCAGCACGAAAAGCAGATGTGCAGAGGTTGTTCACTGCATTCCAGAAGTTAACACACTCTCCGGAGGCTCCTTGGCTCAATGGCAGGAAGTCATTGGTGGCTTCCACCTTCAATCCCAACAGGTCACTGCCCTCCAGTGGATTCCAACCACAGTGACCCTATATGGAGTTTTCAAGACTGTAAATCTTCATGGGAGCCAGCAGTCTCATTGTCCCCCTTGGGACAGGGAGCTAGCAGCCCGTTTTGCCACCAGGGCTCCTTCCTCTCTAATTCTGAATCCAATCCCTCCGAATATCCTGCCCTGCCCTTGTCTAGGCTTCTTAAATGCGTTCCACGCTGCTTATGTTAGTCTGGGTGCATTCGAGAAACAAATCCACAGAAACACGTATGTATAAGAGAGTTGCATGTAAAGGGTGAGTGCACATCAAGAAAACATGCTCGCATGTGCTTATGCACCCGCTTTGTCTTCAGCGATCATGTCGGGGTAGGCTGGTGTGCTTTTTCCATGTGGGCTTTGTTGTTTCTTAGCTAGATGGCCCCCTGTTTATCTTCCAGTCTTTAAGACCCCAGACGCTATATCCTTTGATAGCCGGGCACCATGGTGCTTAACTACTACACCACCAGGGTTCATTAGCATGTGACTTATCTCCTGTCATTCACACTAGATGCTCAAAATAGCAGGAGACCAGGTTTCTCCTTTGTGGCCACACCAGGTACTGACAGAACCAAGAACAGAGACACAGTTATATATCTTGACTATCATTTGCATATTATATGCCAGGAATCCCTAGGAAGTGTCTTGAAATTATTCTACTCTGGTTCAAATTTCACACACCCTCCCAGTTTCCATACTGACTCTGCCAAACCCCTAGTAACTGATTTGCACCTCCTATCAACTTGGCTAAAACACCTTATGCCAGATATAGAAGTGGACATACTTGGTACCCAGAAAACCTCTTCAGTGTTTTGAGGGCGGCTCAGCAAACAAAATGGGCACAGTGATTAAGCATACAGCTGCTAACACAACGGTCAACTCTGTAGTGGTTCTGCAAGAGAAGGATATGGTAGTTGACCCCCCAAAAGAGTTACAAACTTGGAAACCCTACGGGTATTTGTATAGGGTCGCTATGTGTTCCAATTGAGATGATTGTCATAGGTTGGGTTTGGTTTAACCCGTCTTACTGAGGAGACTCCTTCTTTACACGCGATCAGTTACTTCAGAGGAAAAAGACATGCCTGTCCCAGAACAATCCAAGGACTGGTAAAGGCAACACCCACAAAGACACTCCCTCTGCCTGCCTAACTCTAAAATGCTGCCCATAAAACACTCTGCCTGGTAATATCTGGGCAGCACACTGGGGAGGTGCAGCAAATGTGTGTTGAATGTATGAGGCCATTTCATAGTTTGGTTGCACGATCAGGGTGTCTGTCATAAAGCCCATCTCTTGGACTCCACCTCTCAGCAGATATGAACACAAGCTTCCCGTTGTTTTCTCGGCAATGTGCTTGTCAAATAAAAGTTCCTTGTAGATCAGTAACTTGCCACAGAGCAAAAGATATGGGAAGAGGCTCATCTTTCTCCTGGCTATGAAATAGAATGGCAAGCCCTTCCCTTTAACACACACACACACACACACACACACACGCACACACATGCACACACACGCGCGCACACACATCCCTGCCTTACAACTACATTCGGTTGATTAGCAAACAAAGCTCTACAACCCAACTATGTGTTTTTCTTCTCCAGAGGAATGATGGACTTATATACCCTGCATTGTCTTTTTTTAATGGAATTGCCCCAGTTCTCCTCACCTTTCCTTAGATAGTGCAGTGAACTATTAGATAACTGCAGGTATTGAAAACTAGTATTGATTTCCAGTTTGTGTCACCTTTGGCTTTGAGCACCCTCCACTTCTCTAGTAAGCTTTCCATTGCTTTGGGGAAATTTTCTCTCTCTGAATTTATTATGTGAGGGGGGTAGTGTAATAATCAATGTGCCTATGGAGGACTATCCTTCATGACCTAAACTCATTAAGGGGCAGTGCCTGATGGAGCATCAGGTTGGAGGAAGGCTTATTAACAACCTGCATTATACAGATGACACAATTTTGCTGAAAATGAGAAGGACTTGATTCACTTGCTGATGAAGATGAAGGATTAAAGCCTTCAGTTTGGATTACAACTCAATGTAAAGAAAGCCCAGACCCTCACAACTGGACCTATTGATAACATCATGATAAATGGAGGAAAGATCGAAATTGTCAAGGATTTTGTCTTGCTTGAATCCACAATCAATTCTCATGGAAGCAGCAGAGAAGAGAACAAATGACACATTTCACTAGTCAAATCTGCTACACGAGACCTCTTTAAAGTGTTGAAAAGCAAGAGATTACTTTGAGGACTGGGGCGGGTTGACCCAGGCCATGGTATTTTCAACTGTCTCATATTCATGTGAAAGTTGAACACTGAATAAGGAAGACCAAAGAAGAATAGATATATTTGATTAGTAGTGATGTAAAAGAGTAATGAATGTACCATGGACTGCCAAAAGAACAAACCCATCTAACTTGGATGAAGTACAGCCAGAATGTTCCTCAGGGCAAGGATAATGAGACTTCGCCTTAACTTTGACATGTTGTCCAGAGAGATCAGTCCCTGGAGCAGGACATCGTGTTCTGGAAAGTAGAGGGGCAATGAAAAAGAGGAAGGCCCTCAACAAATGGGATTGACACAGTGGCTGCAACAATGGGCTCAAACTTAAGAACAACTTTGAGAATGGTACAGGACTGGGCAGTGTATGATTATGTTGTATGTATGGTCACAATGAATCCAAACCCTCCCTATGACACTGAACAACAACAACAACAACAACAACAACAACCTGACTGAATCCTCTGGGAGGACTCTTGAATGTGAGAAAAATGGAACGAAGCCAGAGGAAGGATTGGAGGATGTCTTAAGTTCTTGTCTTAATCTCCTTAACCAAAAATTATCCAACAAGTCAGTAGCCTTAAAACACTTTTTCCCCCTGCTTTGGAGCTTACAGGTTCAAATTTGGGGTACGACTCTAGGTCAGGGTCCTTCTTTGTGGATACCAGAAAGTTCCTTGGCATTCCTCGCTATCTTTCTCCCATACTGTGTGTTAGTGGGTCTATCCTGGCCTTTAACTCAGAAGTGTTTAGGTTTAGGCTCTAGCCTATTCTCATATGGCCTCATTTTTTAAAAACATTTTATTAGGGACTCATACAACTCTTATCACAATCCATACATATACATACATCAATTGTATAAAGCACATCCGCACATTCCCTGCCCCAATCATTCTCAAAGCATTTGCTCTCCACTTAAGCCCTTTGCATCAGGTCATCTTTTTTTCCCTCTCTCTCCCGGCTCCCCCCTCCCTCATGTACCCTTGGTAATTTCTACATTGTTATTTTGTCATATCTTGCCCTATCCAGAGTCTCCCTTCCCCCCCTTCTCTGCTGTCCATCTCCCAGGGAGGAGGTCACATGTGGATCCTCGTAATCAGTTCCCCCTTTCCAACCCACTCACCCTCCACTCTCCCAGCATCGCCCCTCACACCTTTGGTCCTGAAGGTATCATCCACCCTGGATTCCCTGTGCCTCCAGCCCCCATATGCACCAGTGTACAACCTCTGCCCTATCCAGCCCTGCAAGGTAGAATTTGGATCATGGTAGTTGGAGGGAGGAAGCATCCAGGATCTGGGGGAAAGCTGTGTTCTTCATCGGTACTACCTCGCACCCTGACTGACCCATCTCCTCTTCTAAACCCCTCAATGAGGGGATCTCCAGTGGCCATATGGCCTCGTTTATATTACAAAAGAACTCCCTTCTTTTCAAACAGGATCATGTCCACCAAGGTTCAAATTTCTCACATATTTTGAGGGGGCTACAGATCAATCCTTATGGTTCTTTTGGGTAGCTGTAACAAATGTCTACCAATTGAGTGACTTAAACAGCAGGCATTTGTTCTCTCACTTTTCTGAAGGGCAAAGGGTTAAAATTAAGGTGTGGGCAAGATTCATTCCTTCTGAGAGCTCTGAAGGAGAATCAAAGTAGCCTCTCTCTGCTTCCGGTCACTGCTGCTAATCCTTGATATTTCTTGGCTTATAGATGCACTGATCCAATCTATGCCAGTGTCTTCACACGGGGTCTCTGTGTGCCCACTCCTCTTCTTATAAGAACACACCAATCAGTGCATGTAGCATCCATCTGAAATCTAAACCCAGAAAAATGGAGCTCTTGAAATCCTTAACTAAGCACATCTGCCAAGACCTCCTCTCCAAGTAAGGCCATAGCCTCAGGTTCCATGTGAACATGAATGGGTGTGTGTGAATGTGATTTAATGTACTACAGAGAACATGCTTTGGCCTCAGGAGGAGTGTTTCACCAGTACCTGCTTCACAGCCCTGAGATTGCCCAGGCATTTGCCACATTTTCTTCTATTCCCACCATTTATCCACCATTAGGCCTTTTTCCCTAAGTTAGTCAAGCATCAGTTTCTGTCACTTGTGATCATGACCCTCCCTCCCGCCCAGGTCACAAATTTAAACTGATACAGGCGGTTTCTTTAATGGGCACTATGTTATCCTGACTAGCAAGCATTGCTAAGGAGGGAGGATGAATCAGCGAGAACCCGCTTGCTTCATCTAGCTTCGGGGCAGTCCACAGAGGATTGTTCCCTGAGCCACTAACAAATTTTCCAACTGTCGCAGAACAATGCAAATAAGTAAGATCCACATCTGCTGAACTCCATCATGAGGTCAAACTGTGCGTAAATAAATGCCTGTTTCAAGGAGTGAGTAAATCCTTAGGTAAGGAGTGACAGGGCTTTGTTGGCATAAACCCAGCAAGGCAATATGGTTCGGATATTAATGAACTCATGCTCCTGGGCCTCACAGAGCCCCAGCTCAACTGCTTCAGCTTGTTGACAAACTGAACTCAGGGTACCCGGAGAGAGCACTACCATTTTGATGAACAGGGTTTGTTGGGGATGATGCTTCCTAACTTGCATTTTAATATAAATTTGATGCTTCATCTGAGCAATGTGGAAAGAGCATTCAGATAAAAGAGAGGGACAAACATCAAGTGACCAGAGGATGAAACTTCTATCTAATCTGTGCCCACTGGAATTGCTTCGTGGGAAGGTATTTTTGGGGGGTGTGGGGTTGTTCCCCTACCCTGCTCCAAGCCTTCCTCCTCATGCCCACCCCCACCCCAGCATACATCATACTGGGAGAATGTCTCTGAATAATGAAGTTTTAATAAATGAAGCTTTAATGAGCCTGGTTGTCTGCCTAAGACCCCTTCAAACTGTAGTCTTTCATTTGTATTCTTCCATCCTTTTTGAAGAAATGAACCTGATGGCAGGTAGTAGGTTTCCTTTCCAGGATGAGCTGATAGAGACCCTCGCTGCTGCAGTGGGAGGTGAAACATTAAAAGGACCTCTGTGGCAATGAGACATGCCCACACTCCAAGAGACACTGGGCAGGTTTGCTGAAGCTCCTCATAATTGACTAGTGGCCCTGGTCCACCCATCTCAACCAACCCATCTCAACCAACCCAGTCTTCATTTGCACTGCATGCCCTCTCTGAGCTCCAACTGCATGCTTCATTTGAGGATGACAAAGCCTCTATTGTCTGAGAAGATGCGCAGACATATGAAATAATCAATGCTCTCCCTGTCCCCGGGGAGTGTGAAATTCTCCCATCATGACCCACCAGCTTCCCTTGACATTCCTGTCTTAACTCAGGCACTTAATAGCAATGGTGTCTCTGCTTCCTTCCTTCTTGCACACCCCCCCCCCCCAGCCATTAACTGTCATCCTTCCTCTCCCTAAAATATACTTTGAATCTATTCACTTCATGCCATCCCTACTGCCCCAAGGTGTGTCTTGCATTGACTATGAAACTAGATTCTGTATCCATTTTCCAGGGCTGTCAAAACAAAGCATCATAAATCAGGTGGCTTTTAAGAACAGTCTACCACCTGTCTATCAGTTCGTGGTGCAGTGGTAGCTAGAGTGTTGCTGTGAAATTGAAAGCCGTGCCACCGATAGGACAAACCCCAGAAGGGTCAGCAATGATGGGCAGGCTTCAGTGGAACCTCGAGCCCTGTGGTGCTCAATCTTCCTTTAATACAATTCCTCATGTTGTGGTGACCCCCAACCATAAAATCATTTTCCTTGCTACTTCATAACTGTAATTTTGCTACTGCCATGAACCGGGTGACTCGTGTTAAAAGGTCGCTGGACCCCAAAAGGGGTCACAACCCACAGATTGAGAACCGCTGCTCTAGCCTAAGGCAGACTAGGAAGAAAGACCTGGTGATCTACTTCCAAATATTAACAAATGAAAGCCTTATGGGTCACAACAAAATATGGTCCTATAGAGTGCTGGAAGATGAGCCGCTGACCTGCACACAACAGCTACAAAAATAGACTCAAACACACCAACAAAGGCCTGCTGAACTCCAAAGCCCTAACAAACCCACTGCCCTCAAGTCCATGCCAACTCATAGCGGCCCTATAGGACAGGGGCGAACTGTGTATTAGTCTGGGTATGCTAGAGGAAAATTGAGGGAGACTCATGTGTATGAGAGAGAGTTGGTGGTTTTTAAAAATCATTTCCCTATTATTTAATCATTATATTAGGGATTCATACAACTCTTATCACAATCCATCCATCCATCCATTATAAAGCACATTTATACATTCATTGCCCTCATCATTGTCAAAACATTTGCTCTCCACATAAGCCCCTGGCACCTGCTCATTTTTCTCCTCCCTCCCCACTCCCCACTCCTTATGAACCCTTGATAATTTTATTGGGGGCTCATACAACTCTTATCACAGTCATTCCATCCATCCATCCATCCTTCCATCCATCCATCCATCCACCCATTGTATGTCAAGTACATTTGTACATGTGTTGCCCTCATCCTTCTCAAAACATTTGCTTTCTACTTGATCCCTTGGTATCAGCTCCTCATTTCCCCACTTCCATCCTCCTCCCCCTCCCTCATAAATCCTTGATAATATATAAATTATTTTGTCATATCTTACACGTCAAACATCTCACTTCCCCCACTTTTCTGTTGTCCATCCCCCAGGGCAGAGGTTTTATGTAGATCCTTGTAATCGGTTCACTCTTTCTACCCCACCTTCCCTCCACCCTCCTGGTATTGCCACTCTCACCACTGGTCCTGAAGGGATCATCTGTCGTGGATTCCCTGTGTTTCCAGCTCCTGTCTGTACCAGAGTACATGTTCTGGTCTAATTCTACCTTATAAATCCAGAGAGAAAGTTTTATATCAAACAGTAATTGTACATTAAGCAAACATCCCAGCCCAGTGCAGATCAAATCCATAAGTCTGATATTAGCCCATATGTCTGATACCAATCTATAAATTCCTATTCAGACCCATAAAACATGTGCAGTGATGCTGAATGCAGGATAATCACAGGCCAATGGGTGGAAAGTCTTGTGGATCCAGTGGCATTGTAAGCATCTCAGTGCTGGCAGCGATCTCTCTGAGGCTTCTTTGGCTTCAGAGGTCTGGTCGCATCCATTTGGCTTGCCTTCTGCAATGTCTCCCAAGGAGTAGCAGAGAGAGAGAGAAAGAGAGAGAGAGAGAGAGAGAGAGAGAGAGAGAGAGAGAGAGAGAGAGAGAGAGAGAGAGAGAGGTGTCTTCCACCTCCAAGGAGGAAGTACCAGATTTCTCAGAGTTCTCAGAAGGAGGCTATGCCCACATAAAAATCTCACTGACTATCTCCAGATTGGCAGCCTAGACTCCACGCCTACACTCCTAATCCTTAACTTGACACATGATTAGGTGACTACCACAGGCTCCTAATCCATAACAAGCCCATTTATTTTTTCCCTGCATACCGACACCAATCCAATACCCAAAGCTTTACCCAATGGGTGGAGATCTACTTCTAAAACATGAATATAGAAAAATCGCTTTTGCTTGAAGGCTCTCAAGGAAATGCTCACTGAAACCTCCATTCCTATTATCTCACCTCCCCCAAATTAGTCTTCTTCTGGGCTTTCAGTCACACCAAGGTCTCTCCTGCCCCAAGGCCTTTACATGCACTGTCACCTCTTCCAAGCCCTGAAGTGCCAAGTTCAAAGTTCCAGTTAATCTCCCTGATCCTGAATTTTAAGAACTGTGTGTGTGGGAGGGAAGGGGTTGGGCTGTTTGTTGAACTGCTGGGTTTTGGAGCCATTTGTTATGCAACCTCATTTTGTCAATGACTGGTTAATTAATGCAGCATTCATTTGCCCTTCTTCCACTCACAGCACATGGCTTGTATCTTTGGGATCACTCTTCCACCATGCTCCATCTCCATGCTTCTGCTGGCATTGACCCAATCTGCCAGCTCCAGGCCTGGCTAGTCAGGGCATGACTTTCCTCTGTCCAAAGGGACTGGGTCAGTCTCAGTATGTGACTCATGCTAGGTTAATGATATCTAACCCTAAAAAATGCCCCAGAAACAATTATCCCATTGCCAATGAGTCCATTTTGAATCATAGAAGGCCCCTGTGGGGTTTCTCAGACTGTAAATATTTATGTGAGCAGAAAGTTCCATCTTTTTCCCTATGAGGTAGCTGGTAGGGTAGCACTGCCAACCTTGCAGTTAGCAATCCAATGCTTACCTGATAGTACCACCAATGATTAGAAAGGAAAAGAGCCTCTCTCTAATAGAATTCCTGAGCTTCTAGATAAAACTACAGCTGTCATCAGGAAGCCTGCGTGAAACTCAAAAGGAAACAGCACTGAAAGGACAAGGTTCAAACTCTGATGGTATCAACTGAGTGCCAGAACCCAGCTATTCCTGATGCTCTGGCCCCAGACTTACAAATTCCATAAACCTACCCATTAATTCCTTCTCCTGTTCCTTCCCTTCTCACGCCCCAAGGTACTTTGACTTAGCCTTGAAGGCACTCACAACTTCACGGGTTCTGCCTTGCACAGGTGTCTGCTTGCTTCCAGTTCAGTCCTGACATTGTCCCTATCTTTAGCCATGTTAGGCTTGCGTCCTAGAGCTTTCCTTTGCGTGTCTCCCTATTGCTCTTGTCCTATGAAGTCTGTGGCTTTATCTTTAAGTCTAAGTCCTGCCCTTTCGCTTTCGTAGAAATCTGTCTCTGTATCTTGGCTCCTGGCAGGTTGTGTCCTTCAAAGATGACTGTCCTAATGTTGCACATCGCACATTCTCTTGTTACAAGATGAGTTTGTGTTCATTTTTCCAGAAACAGGGCCTGCTTTCCCTCTTCCTTGCATCTTGGCAGGCCTTTGACTATGGCAGAAGTGTTGCTCTGTGACTTCCACCTGGTCGTATTGGGTTGTTCACCATTGGGACCCTGTCAGGATATTGCAAGGAAGACCAAGCCAAATGAAAATGTCACATATAGGGTTCTTCTTGAGCTCCAACCAAAAGAAGTATCAGTCGTGTGAGGGAGTGAGTCTTAAGAGAGCTGCAGCCTCTGTCCTTTGAGCTACTCCAGCTAATGCTTGATGAAGCCAAAACTAGTGTCCTCACTGAGCTCTGCCCAGATTGCAGATTTGTGAGCAAAATTGATATTATCATTACTTTAAGATGTTATTTGTGGGGATACTTTCTGTTAGCAGGAGATCATCAGAATACTGCCTAATCAGACTGCATTGCCAGTTTTACTCTCTCTCTCTCTCTCTATATATATGTAGATATGTAGATAGATAGATAGATAGATAGTTAGATAGATATAGAGATATAGAGATATAGAGATATGGAGATATAGATATATAGATATATAGATATCCTCCACTCATCTGTCAGTTGGTTGTACTATAATGGTTTGTGTATTGTTATGATGCTGGAAGCTCTGTTCCAAGAATTTCAAATACCAGCAGGATTGCCCATGGTGGACAGGTTTCAGTGAAGCTTCTAATCTAAGACAGACAAGGAAGAGGGGCTTGCCAGTCCACTTCCAAAAATTACTGAAAGAAAACCTTATGGACCACAAGAGAACACTGACTGACTAATGTGTTTTGGACACAGTATCAGTGGACAATTCCGAGAGGAAGACATCATATTTGATGAAATAGAGGGACAGGGAAGATCCTTGTTGAGGCAGATTGACCTAATCGCTGCAACAATGGACTTCAACATTCAGGAATGTGTGACAATGGTGCAAGATCAGACAGCACTCCATTCCATTTCATATAAGGTCTCCATGGATCACAGTAGACTTGATGGCACTCTCTATATGTTTGTCTTCAGTGACTTCCCATAGGGCTGCTCTGCCTGGCAGCCTCTATTCTTCATGCTTCCAAATGGGGAGCACAACAGGTCCATAGTCACTGATATTCCCCTCAATCCCCAGGTAAAGTAAGGAGGCATGAAGCTAACTAGGTTGTTCTCTTTGCCTTGTCTCTCTTCCTTTTCCCCTCCTCCAACAGGGCTAGAGGGGGTAAATACTTACCTTGCAGTCTAGAAGAGAATTTCTTCCACACCAAAATCTTCTCCTTCCTCAAAAGGCACATACATGCTTTCTCCTTGTTTTGAATTAAAATGGCAGATGGGATGGTAGGAAAGAAAATGAACTAGTCTAACAGAATGGCCAAACAGATTTACCTTCCACATAAGGATGCAAATAACTCCTCAATCTTGTTATAGAGTCATGATATGATGAGCTCCATCAAAGCAGAGTAGAACACCACGGAGGTCAGACCAGAAAGACCATATTGAGTTGATTTTGTATGAGAGATTCTAGTTGCTAATTATACTTTTCATAACAGACAGATGGCAGGTATAGAAGCCCAGACTTAAAATGTCTTTATCTAATTGCCTGCCTAAATATATATTTGCAATATGGTCTTCAAAGGGAATACTTTCTTTACCTTAAATTCCATTTCTTTTTCTGCTCTTTTATGTAATTTTATTTAAGTATCATTGATGTACAATAAACCATAGTGTGTTTTGCTCTTTGAGGTTTTTAAAAAGAATCATTTTATTGGGGGCTCCTACAACTCTTATCACAATCTATACATACATCCACTGTGTACATTTGTTGCCATCATCATTCTCAAAACATTTGCTTTCTACTTGAGCCCTTGGTATTAGCTCCTCATTTCCCCTCCTACCCCCTCCCCCTCCCTCATGGACCCTTGATAATTTATAAATTATTATTCTGTCCTATCTTACACTATCAGACATCTACCTTCACCCACTTTTTTGTTGTCCCTCCCTCATGGAGGAGGTTATATGTAGATCCTTGTAATCAGATCCCTTTTTCTACCCCACCTTTCCTCCACCCTCCTGTTATTGCTACTCTCAGCACTGGTCCTGAAGGGGTCATCTGTCCTGGTTTCCCTGTGTTTCCAGTTCCTATATGGACCAGTGTATATTCTCTGGTCTAGCCAGGTTTGTAAGGTAGAATTGGGATCACGATAGTGGGCGCGGTAGCATTTAGGAACGAGAGGAAAGTTATATGTTTCATCGTTGCTACACTGCATCCTGACTGGCTCATCTCCTCCCTGCGACCCTTCTGTAAGGGGTTGTCCAGTTGCCTACAGATAGATCTTGGATCTCCTAACTGTACCTGCCCTCATTCACAATGATATGATTTTTTTGTTCTTTGATGCCTGATACCTGATCCCTTCTACATCTTGTGATCACACAGGCTGGTGTGCTTCTTTCATGTGCGCTTTATTGCTTCTGAGTTAGATGGCCACTTGTGAACCTTCTAGTTTTTAAAACCCTAGACTCTTTATCTTTTGATAGCTAGGCTCCATAAGCTTTCTTCACCTCATTTGTTTATACACCCACTTTTTGTCTTGAGTGATTGTGTCTGGAAGGTGACCATCATAGAATACCAGTTCCTTAAATTCCATATCTATAGGCTTAAGTCTTACCCACAGGAAGCCTATTTTTATTTTATCCCTGGAACAAAATCTTGCAATAATTTTCTCTTTTTGGGTAAGTCCATCCTGAATCACTTATCCTTTAACATTTAAAAGAATTTATCTGTAACCAACCCCATTTATATAGTCTCATTCATGCTATTTCCACAATAATTGCTAATAACCCTATTTTTTAGAATCGGCAGAAAGCATCAGCATCAATATCCCATTGCCACTGAGTTGATTTCAACTCATGGGTACCCTATAGGACAGAATAGTATTGCCTCATAGGTTTCCAAGGCTGAAAAAAATCTCTTTATTGTGAGTTGGGTGAAGGTTTACAGAATACATCCGTTTTCCATTTGACAGTTCACACATATTTTGCTTCATGATATTGACTGCAGTCTGCTCAACGTAATATCACTTATCGCACTTCCTCCTTGTATTTCCTGTTTCCATTCCCCCTTCTTTCCTGACCCTTCTGAACTTTATCTTTGAATAAATTATATCCTTTTGATTCAAATAGTTGATTAGTGTTACTTTTTACCTTATAGATCTACCTATTGTTTGGCTGAAGATTGAGCCAAGGGAGTGAGTTCAGTTCCAGATCTGACGGTGCCTAAGGACAACAGTCTTGTGGGTTCCAAGAATCTCTCTCTGAGCAATACCCCTGAACTTTTAAAATAAGTTTAAACTTTGTTGCACATATTTCTCCTATTCTATCCCAAAATTTCAAAGCAAACTCATTATCATTGTGTTGAAGCTGACTCATAGAGACCCTACAAGATAGAATAGAACTTCACCCTTTCATTTTCCAAGGCTTAAATCTTTACCAGAGCAGACAAACTCATATTTCTCACATGGACCAACTGATAGGTTAGAACCACTTACTTTGTGGTTAGGAGCTCAATGAGGAGTCCACTCTGCCATTAGAGCACGTTAAGAATGCTATCCAGGATTCCCTAATGCTATCCCTCTCAGATCAGTTGGTAGTGGTAACAAATGTAAATCTTAAGGGGGTCAGACTGCCACATCGTAACTCTTCCTTGGGGAAGATGGTGGGTTTGAACTGCTGATTGATTAGCCCTTAAGTGATTAATTACTGCCTCACCAGGGTTCTCCTTAACATCAGAACAGTGGACATTTATTGGTTTATCTTGCTGGTCTCTGTTCCCTAAAAATTGCACTTCATCCACAGGGTTTTCTTCCACAACACACAGCTGCTAGTGTTTTTGTTTTTTCCCACATGACTTCACCTTCCTGGTCAAAGCTGATTTGTCCAGTGCTAAACACACAATGAAAACGTAGCCATATTTGCACACTACAAAATTTGAAGTGAGACAGCAAGCTATTTGTTGAGTTTTTTGAATGACAGAAGTCTAAAAGGAAGTGTTATGATACAGGAAACAGTGAGTTTTGATGTCCAGGATCTATGCTGAGGACCAAGTTGGCACTCTGAATGACTATTCAAAGTGATGGTATGGATTGTCCTCTTCCATGACCTACACATATAATAGATATAACCACTAAGTCCATGATTTGACAAATGTCTTGTTTGATTGAGTTTGGGTTCCCCATAGTATTAGATTCTGAGACAAAGGTTTTAATTAAGCCATTTTTGGGGGAGATATCAATAAGGAAATGGGAAATAGAAAAGGGAAAGAAGGCAGCCAATGAAAAGTACATTATCAAACAATTTAAAATTGTGGGCAACTGGAGGTTAATCTTACTGGAGACACTGTAGAAAATCCACTAGTTATTCTGCCCAGAATGTGAGGGAGTGTAGCTATTTGTCCAACAACTCCTATGGGTCATTGGTTAAGGGTTACTCCAGGAAGCAAGAATTAACTCCACAACCTCCTAAGCCATGCATGCTCAGGTACAGTGGTCTACAGAAACTAGAGAAAGCAAGAAGAGAGATGTGCTGGCCATTCGGAATTAGGCTAGCATGCCAACTTGTCAGACATGTCAGGTTCTTGCACTATCATAACTTGAAAGTCACCATGATCCTGTGAGATATACCACTGGTATTTCAAACACAAGCATAGTTACCCGTGGTGGAAAATTTTCAGAAAAGCTTACAAGCTAAATAGACTAGAAAGAATAACCTGCCAATCTACATCTGAAAAAAATAGTGGTGTTTGTGGAGCACATTGATAGCAGTGGAATATTTTTTCATATAGTGCAGGATTATGAACCCCTCAAGTTGGAAGACACTCAAAATATAATTGGGGAAGAGCTGTCTCCTCAAAGTAGAGTTGACCTTAGTGATATAAAGTTTTCAGGACCTATATTTGTTGATGTGGCAATGACTCAAAATGAGAAGAAGCAGCAGTACTGCAATAACCACTAACAAGAAGATGGGATGCATGAAATATGGATCTAGAAAAATTGGAAGCCATGAAAAAATGGAACACATAAAGATCAAACACTTTAGGTGTTATTGAACTGAAATAGACTGGTATTGGCCATTTTGAATGTCATAATAATATGGTTTACATACCAGAGTAACAAATTTGAAAGGAATGGATGACTTTCATGTTAAAAAAGAGAATGTTTCAACATCGATTCCAATGTTCACCATTGTTAGGTGTAGGATATATTATACCTACAAGGATGAATAATTAATAAAGTTATTATTCAAATTTACACACCAACCACTAATGCTAACAATAAAGCCATTGAGGATTTTTACCAACCTTTTCAGTCTGAAATTGATGAAACATGCAATCAAGATTACTGATGACTTGAATGCAAAAACTGGAAACTAAGGAGGAGGATCACTAGTTAGAAAATATGGCCATGGGGATGGAAGCCACATGGGAGATCTCATGATAGAATTTTCCAATAAGGATGGCTTATTGATCGAACATTTATTTTTCAGTGATGTAAACAGTAACCATAGACATGGATCATGTATATTGGATAGAAATACACAGGAATTAAATCAACTACATCTGTTGAAATAAACTACTATATATACTCGAGTATAACCCAAGGCAACTACTTTTACCCCTCAAAACTGGGGTGCTTTTTCAGCATAAAAAATGTGCTGAAAAAAACTCGGCTTATACTCAAGTATTTACGGTATAAAGAAGTTCAATATCATCAGTCAAGAGACTGGAGACCAACTGTGGAACAAGCCATCAATGGCAAATTGAACTCGAATTCAAATAAAATTAAAACAAGTCCCCAAGAGTCAAAGTATGAATTTGAGTATATCTCATCTAAATTAGAGGATACTTCAAGAAGAAAGTTGACACATTGAACACAAATCACCTGAGATGATACGAGTTCTGCAATAATATCAAGAACATAATAAATAAAGAAATTCAAAGATAATTAAAAAGATAGAAACTAAAGAAAAGACAAAATGGATGTCACCTTGAATGTGGAGTAGCTGAAGCCAGTGAAAGAAATGATGAAGTACGAAAAAGAGAGAGAAATATAGAAATAATTGATGAAGTAAAGACGCTGAATAAAGAAGCTGAACACAAAATTTCAAAGGGGAATTCAAAAAGATGGAATAAAGAATTATATTAAAAGTTTCAAAGACCTGGAATGAGCACAGCAAAAATGAAAAGCATGTGCATTTCACTAGCTGAAAAAATTGAAGAGAAATTCAAAATACAGAATTACACAGATAGCATCAAAAGAAGATGAAAGGGATTCACTGACCACATGAAGCCCAGGCTCCACAGCGCTGAGTCCAGAAGACCAAGATAGCATAGGGTTCTCACTGCAGATTGCTCTGAAAGTGCTCACAGTAGTAGGCCCTTGATCAACTGGGGAAAATGTAGAACTCAAAATAAGAAGACTAACCTTAGGATATGATAGGCACTAGTGGAATTCCCATTTGACACCTGAACTCACCTCCATGGCTCAACTTTCAGCCCCCAAATAGGAGACCTATACTGTCAACGATGTACAATTCAGAGCCCAGCATTTGTCAGGGAGTTACTCAGAAGGCAGGAAGGAATGGGAACGAAAGACCAATGGAAACGGCAAACAAAGTGAGGGAATAGGAAAAGTAGTATTGCGTTGTAGGTATGGCAATCAATATCATAAAACATTGCATCAATTGTAAGGAAAATCAATTTACTCTGTAGATTTTCCCTCACATCACAATCAAAACAGTGTAAAAAGAAAATAAGTCATATGACCGAGTACACTGGTAGATCTTGCTGAAGACCAATGTCCAGTGTTAAAAGATGTCACTTTGAGGAATAAGGCACAGCTGAGCCCTAGTGGTATAGTGGTTACAAACATAATGTGTCAGAACCAACCCAGTTGGGTTGCTCAACACAAGATCAGCAGTTCTGCTCTCATACAAAGTTCCAGTATTGGAAACCCACAGGGATATCTCTCCCCTGTCCTATAGAGTTGCTAAGGGTTGGAATCAACTTGATGGCAGTGAACTGGATGTAAGCCAGGCTGACTAGAGACACAAATCAAGTGCCACTCATATATGTGCAATAAATAGTTTTCTATCAAGAAGTCATTATAGTATTTCTATTTCAAGGAAATATCCCAGGCCAGTCCAACTCAAGTCCATAAGTCCAGCACTAGCCCATAAGTTCCTTTCCAACTTACGCAGTTACATGCAATGATGCAGAATGCAGAATCGCTGGAGGGCTTCTGACTTCGTGTCTTTTTACAAACACACACACACTCACACTCAGACCCTTGCAGAACCTCTAGAGGGCTTCTGACTTCGTGTCCTTTTTACACACACACACACACACACACACACACTCACACATATGCAGAATCTCTTGAGTGCTTCTGACTTCGTGTCCTTTACACACACACACACACACACACACACACGCTTGCAGAATCTCTAGAGGGCTTCTGACATCGTTTAATTTTTATACACACACGTACTCACACACATACCCTTGCAGAATCTCTGCAGGGCTTCTGATTCTTCTCCTTTTTACACACACACACACACACATACACACCATTGCAGAATCTCTGGAACGCTTCTGATTTAGTGTCCTTTTTACACACACACACATACACATAAACACCATTGCAGAATCTCTGGAATGCTTCTGATTTAGTGTCCTTTTTACACACACACACACACACACACACACACACACTATGACGCACCCTTTCAGAATCTCTGGAGGTCTTCTGAATTCGTATTTTTTTAGTCACACACACACAAACACTCACACCCTTTCCTAATCTCTGGAGGACTTCTGACTTTGTCCTTTACACTCACACCCACACACAACCTTAAAGAATCTGTAGAGGGCGCCTGTTATCGTGTCCTTTTTAAACACACACACACACATACTCACACTCATACCCTTGCAGCATCTTAGGAGAGCTTCTGACTTCTTCTCCTTTTTACAGGCACACACACATACACACCGTTGCTGAATCTCTAGAAGGCTTCTGAATTGGTTTCCTTTTTACATAAACACACAAACAATCTTGCAGAATCGCTGGAGGGCTTCTGACTTCGTGTCTTTTTACACACACACACACACACACACACACTCACACTCAGACCCTTGCAGAATCTCTAGTGGGCTACTGACTTCTTATTCTTTTTACACAAACACACACACACACACACCATAGCGGAATCTCTAGAGGGCTTCTGACTTCGTGCCCTTTTTACACACACACACACACACACACACACACACACACACACACACCCTTTCTGAGTATCTGGAGGGTGTCTGACTTAATGTCGTTTTTACAAACACAAACACTCTTGCAGAAACTGTAGAAGGCTTCTGACTTCGTGTCCTTTTTACACACACACACACACACACTCACAGACCCTTGCAGAATCTCTAGAGTGCTTCTAACTTTGTGTCCTTTTTACACACACACTCACACTCATACACTTGCAGAATCTATGGAGGCCTGCTGACTTCGTGTCATTTTTACACACACACACACACACACACACACACACACACTCTCAGAATCCCTGGAGGGCTTCTGACCTCGTGTCCTTTGTACACACACACGCACACACACCCTTGCAGAATATCTGCAGGTCTTCTGACTTCGTGTCATTTTACACATTCGCACACACACATGCATACTTGCACGCACCCTTGCAGAATCTCTGGAGGGCTTCTGACTTCTCCTTTTTACACATACACATACACACCATTGCAGAATCTCTAGAAGTCTTCTGATTTACTGTCCTTTTTACACACACACAATCACGCACCCTTGCTGAATCTCTGGAGGGCTTCTGAATTCATGTCCTTTTTTGACAGACACACACAAAACCTCACACCTTTGAAGAATCTCTGGAGGGCTTCTGACTTCGTAACCTTTTGAAACACACTCATACACTTGCAGAATCCGTTGAGAGCTTCTGAATTCGTGTCCTTTACACTCACACCCACACACATCCTTGCAAATCTCTAGAAGGCCACTGATTTGGTTTCCTTTTTGCACAAACACACACACAATCTTGCAGAATCTCAGGAGGGCTTCTGACTTCGTGTCCTTTTTACACACACACAGACACACACACATACACTCACACTCAGACCCTTGCAGAATCTCTAGAGGGCTTCTGACTTCGTGTCCTTTTTACACAAACACACACACACACATACACCATGGCAGAATCTCTAGGGGGCTTCTGACTTCGTGTACTTTTTACACACACACACACACATACACACTTTCAGAATCTCTGGAGGGTTTCTGACTTAATGTCCTTTTTACAAACACAAACACACATACACACACACTTCCAGAATCTCTATAAGGCTTCTAGTTTCGTGTCATTTTTACACACACAAACATACACGCACCCTTGCAGAATCTCTGTAGGGCGTCTGATTTCATGTCCTTTTTACACACACATACACACAAAAACACTTGCAAAATCTCTGGAGGGCTTCTGACTTTGTAGGTTTTACTTACACAAACACACACACACACACACACACTCATGCCCCTACAGAATCTCTGGAGGGCTTCTGACTTCGTGTCCTTTTTAGGACACACACACACACACACCCTTCCAGAATCACTAGAGGGCTTCTGATTTTGTTTCATTTTTACACACACAGACACATATATGCACCCTTGTAGAATCTCTGGAGGGCTTCTGACTTCGTTCTTTTTACACACACACACACACACTCATACATTTGCAGAATCTCTTGAGTGCTTCTGACTTCGTGTCCTTTACACACACACCCACACACAACCTTGCAGAATCTCTAGAGGGCTTCTCACATCGTGTCATTTTTATACACACACACATACTCACACTTATACCCTTGCAGAATCTCTGGAGGGCTTCTGAATTCGTGTCTTAATTAGTCACAAACACACAAACATTCACACCCCTTCCTAATATATGGAGGGCTTCTGACTTTGTGTCCTTTACACTCACACACACACAAAATCTTCAAGAATCTCTAGAGGGCGCCTGGTATCGTGTCCTTTTTAAACACACACACACACATACTCACACTCATACCCTTGCAGCATCTTAGGAGAGCTTCTGACTTCTTCTCCTTTTTACAGGCACACACACATACATACCGTTGCTGAAACTCTAGAAGGCTTCTGAATTGGTTTCCTTTTTACACAAACACACAAACATTCTTGTAGAATCGCTGGAGGGCTTCTGAATTCGTGTCTTTTTACAAACACACACACACTCACACTCAGACCCTTGCAGAACCTCTAGAGGGCTTCTGACTTCTTGTTCTTTTTACACAAACACACACACACACACACACCATGGCAGAATCTCTAGAGGGCTTCTGACTTCGTGCCCTTTTTACACACACACACACACACACACACACAAACACTTTCTGAATCTCTGGAGGGTGTCTGACTTAATGTCCATTTTACAAACACAAACACACACACACACACTCTTGCAGAAACTGTAAAGGGTTTCTGACTTCGGGTCCTTTTTACACACACACACACAAACACACACACACTCACACTCATACACTTGCAGAAACATCTGGCACAGTCTGGTCTGGAGATTCAGATCCTGAGACTGTGGTGTGGGGGCACCAGGCTCACGTGGCTGAGGATGTTTCGGTGCAGGGTGGAGCCATGCACCCCAGAGCTCTCTGTATTCCACAGGTGGATGGTGCTGTCAGAAGAGCAGGTGATAAAGGAGTTCGGGGGCAGGCAGGCCTGTTGACTGTCCTTCACCTCAGGGTAGACCTGGAGGAGCACAAGGACCAGAGGGACCTGGGTCAGACCTTGGCTGCCCACAGAGATGGGACGGGATGAGAGTAGAGAAAAGGTTGGTCAAGACTTAGCCCCAGGCTTATCCCAGAGCAAGCAAGTCATAATGATTAGCTCTTGTCTTTAACAAGTAAAGGAATATACATTAACCAAGCACCTAGTAAGTACTAGGCATTCTAAATCTCCCACTTACATTGTCTCCTTTTCGTAAAAATCAAATGCATCAGGTATGTCATTTCACAATTGCAGAAACTAAGGTTTGGTCAAGTTCAGGAACATGTCCAAAGAGGCCAAGCTAAGACTGCACAGGGGCATACTGAAAAACGTCTGAGATGAGTCAGCACTAAAATCCCCTCCCATCCTCAGAGCCAATTAACAGATACGAAGGGACCCAGGGGCACTGGGTGCTGGAGAAAACAAATTCCACACTTGAGGAACTCCAGCTCCTAATGGTAGCCCAAGAAACACGGTCAGTCTCAGCAGTCCTGGCCCACGTAGCTCTACACTCCAGAAGCAGGAGGAATGATACAGAGCTGAATACACCTTGCCCACTTTCTTGGGGTCCTTCACATCCCAGACATAAATACTATGGTCATTGTAAACACAAGACAGCCACTGGTTTGCAGGATCAAAGGTCAAGGCGATGGTGTCCGGATACTTCGCATTGGCCACTCCAGCGAAAAGGCGACTGAGGAAAGAGGGGGGCAGGGTGTCCAGGGCAGACAGGGCAAACTGGTGTGTCAGCGCTAATGAAATGGGGCACTCAAGGGAGGAGCAGCAGGTTGGCCAGCAGTCACTGGAGAAAGAACGCAGCGGCTGGCCTGGCATTCCTTGCCATGGGGCTCTCCAAAAGAACACAAGCTATTTCATAGCCCCCAACGTCAGGCGTGGACAGTGTGTGGCCGTGATGCAGCCAAGCAGATGTCAGGCCCTTCTAGACTCACGTCAGAGGACAAGGAAGGACACTGTGCAAGCCACAACCATGGTCATATCTCATTTCCTACCAAATGCAGATTTAGTCTCCTCCTGCCCTGAAAGAGAAATTAATCTACCCAACTGCATAACTGCCCCGCTTCCTGACAGCACTGAAACCAGAGCAAAACTTCACTTCCTGCAAACACCTAACCCAAGGCCCGAGGCTACAATAAGCCCCTCCTACCGCAGCTGCAACCCAGGACCACCCTGAGGGAGAAAGGCCTGCTCCATCAGGTTTCCAGTCTCTCTCAGAAACCCTAAGGAACTGCCTGTATGTCCTAGCTGTGGTCTTTACAGGACAATGCATTACCACACGGCAGACTCAGATTACCATGGATGCCCACAGTGAGCAAGAAATGCTGAAAGAACCACCTGTGCTTGACTGCAAGGGTCTTCCCAGAGTTCTATGTGTGCCCTCCTCTCCTTGCAGCATGCCAAGGATGGCCTGGCACAGAGTGGGGCTCTGACAGGACTCAGGGGCCCACCCACACCGCTCACCTGGCCTCTGTGATGCTGGCAATGTCTGTCCCCAGGGCATGGGGCCGGGGCAGCGTGCTGAGGAAGTGCAGGTTGGAGGGGTTGAAAAGGCACATGGTGCTGTCAGCACAGCCACAGAAGATGTAGTCCTGGCTCACCGAGAATGCAGTGGGCCACTGTGATCTGTGAGCACAGAAACCCCAGTCAGCAAGGGCGTCTGCCCACTCCTTCACCCGACACCTCAACAGCCATGAGCCAAGAGGTAAGGACAAGTGCAAGGCAGGCCAGCTGCCCTGGCCAGAGCCCCTCAATGCCCCTCCCTCTAACAGCAGCTGGCCAGAGGGCCCACAGCCCCGTGCAATTAGGGGGAAGGAGTCAGCAAGCCTTATAAGGCACCTGAGGTTTAGGCAAAGACACACTCAGAAAAGGCCGGCCAAGAGAAAGGCAGCAGAGGCAGCGGACAGGGCCAGCACACTTACTGTGATGCTGTCTTTATGCTGAGCAGAAGAGGAAAGCAGAGGAAGAGGCAGAGACAGAGAGCGCGAGCGAGCAGAGAGGTTCCCAAACAGCTTCCTCCGCCTGGGGCCTCCCCCAGCGTGCATGCAGACCCTGCAGCTAGCCCCAGGACCCCCGGAGCCTGGAGGTGACAGACGGGAGGGTGCCGACAAAGCATTCACTTACCCTCAGCTCCACCCCCTTGTCCAACAGTCTCTGGTCACTGAACTCACACAGCTGCCCCGAGGATGTGATACAGAAGGTGCTGTCAGCCTTCTTCCTGCGGCCACAGGCTACATCAGTGAACAGGTTGTTCCGCAGGTCCCCCAGCAGCCCGGAGTGGCCCAGCAGGGGCACAGTGGCATTCACCTGTGGAGGCACACCACAGGTGCCACCCACCCACCCACGCTGCAGGCTACCCCCTGAAAAGCAGGCCCTGGGGAGAGAGGGAAAAGGCTTCCCTTGCAGATTGACATAGCACCTGGCCCAGCTGAGACTTCCAAGGGGCTTTTGAGCATGCAGAAGTGGGCGCAGGTGGAACAGATCTGGGCAGACCCCACCCTGGTGGCTACTTGCTGCCTCACCTTTGAGGTCTTGCTGTCATCAAGGTACCAGAATTTGATGTGCCGGTTGCCTGCAATGACAAAGTAGCTGCAGTCCTCAGAGAAATATACTGCTGTCACCCGACTGGACACCTTGTTGGAAGCCACTACAATGTTTTTCTGGAGAGAAAGTCAAGGGAAATCAAGGCTCTGCTTCTAGGAGCTGAGGGAAAAGAAACTTACACACTGAAGGAGGTTAGACAAGCTGTGAACTTGACCTCTCCTTCTGCCCCTTCTTCAGCATCCTAGATAACCAGTTGCTCCTTTCTGCTCAGAGTTCTCTAGAAAGGGACTGAGGCCAGCAGGCGGAAGTGAAGGCCACCTGTCAGCAGTTTCTTGGCTCCCCTCCCGGCCCTGCCTGTCCTGAGGCCAGCAGCCCACTCACCTTCCAGGCCCAGACATTGAAGATCATGTCATGCTGGTAGCCCACTGAGATAATGTACTTGGCGCTGGGTGAGAAGGCCACACACGCCACACCATACTTATGCTCCTGAAGCTCCACCACCTGGCTGCGCTCCGACACGTCCCATACCCACACAGCAGGCATGTGTCCACTCTGCGGGGACGAAGACCCCGAAGTAAAAGCCAGAGGCAACCAGCTCCCTCCCCATCCACGGAGGCCTGGCCTTCCCAGCCACTGGACAAGAGCCTGCACATAAATGAAGGACACCTAACCTAATGTGCCTGCACATGAATCAAGGACACCCCCGGAGGGAATGTGATCAGTGTTGGGGAACAGGGACTCTCAGGGATGGGCTCCTGGCGTGATTTGCATGGGCAAGAACCACCACTCCTGCGGTTTGCTCCCACAGCCTCATAGGGCAAGTCTATGGGAGGGCAGCCCTGTTCCACACTGTGACCAGCAGGGATAAGGAATGTTTTAAGGAGGTGTTTTCCAAAATGTGGTTCCCAAATTGGCAGCTTCAGCCTCATCGGGAACTACTTGTTAGCATTGCAAACTGAAGAGAGCCAACCCAGACCTGTTGAGCCCGAGAGTCAGCAGTCTGTACTACGGGGCCACCATAGCACTTCTGACGCAGGCTACAGCCTAAGAACACTGCTCTAGGGCAGACCAAACACCCAAAGTGGACACCAGTACAGAAAGTCAAACTTGGCACCAGTCCTATGCGGGCCGCAGGCTGTCACTCTTTGCTAAGGCCAGGCCACCCCCTCTGCAGTGCCTGAGCTTCCTTCCTCACTCACCTCGCCGGTGACCAGGTACTTGCCATCAGGAGAGAAGGCAAAGGCAGTGATGGTTTTCCTGAAAGGAATGGGGGCAGGCTCAAGAGGGGCACTGGCAGCCTGGCCCAGGCCTGGCCTCTCAGAGTCCCCTCTCAAAACAAGGGCAGCAAACCCGCCCTCCCTGTGCTGCTTCCCTTGCAGGCCTGGGGCCCAACAGGGCCCAATGCCACAGAGAAGCAGGTGGCACTCCTCTGGCCGTCCCTGGGAAATGGTGGCACTCCCCAAAGCCCCAGAGCCCATTTACCTGGAGCTGTTGAGGATGTGGTGCTGCTTGTGTTTCCGGGGATTGAAGAGCACAACCACACACCTGGGGAGAGGGAGAGGGGAGCACAGCCTTAGCACCCCACCTCATTGGCACAGCCCAGAGGACCCCATGTTGCCAGAGTGCAGGTGGCTCCTGGCAGCACTCTTCTGCCTTTCTCCCCTTCTGTAGCCCCACACGGTGCAAGGGCCTATAGGGAGCCCTGCCTGCCCAGTGCTCTGTGCACCAGCACCATCGGGCCATGCCCCATAGTGATGGGGTGGCCGGTCTTCCCAGAGCCCTTGTCTCTACCCCAGGGCAGAGGGCAGAGAGAAGGATGCACATGATTTGGGTAAGAACAGGCCTCAGCTGTGCCCTTGTTTATAGACCTCCTGGTTTCCAGGAGAGAGTGGGATCTCTCATGTCTGCACCCATGTGTGTACTTGGCAAGAGCCAGCCCTCCACATGTTGGATGAGGAAGCAAGTGGAAGGTCAGGGCCCAGGGCCAGGCCTGCAGGGAGACTAAGGGGGATGGAGAGGCAGAAAACTGCCTGAGGGAGGGAACTTCATGGAGCTGCTGGCCCACGTCAGACTCTTTAGCCCAAAGAGCCTGAGCAGCGCCATTCTAACAGCCTCCAGGCTCCCTCTCCAGTCAGGCAGCAAGGCTGGGTGAGATTGCATGGAGACTGAAATTCAAGAGTGAACTCGAGAGAGGGAGGCAGGTAAGAGTCAGGGACAGGGAGCTGGGAGCCAACAGCTCGCCAGTGTCTCAGGGGCCATGGCGCTCAGCAGGTTTAGGCCCTCTGCCCAGCTGTCCCCTATCTTCATTAGCGCTATGCCTACTACTTGCTATTAGCTGGCCACAGCAAGCCTGGAGCCTGCTCCCCCAGGTAAGGGGGTCGACTGCGTAGACGGAGGAGAGACTCAGTAGAAGGCTACTTGTCCCAACACTGCCTTTTACAACAGGAAGCAGACACAGGACCCGCATCTGGACCCCACTGCTTGCAGATGGGAGCAGGAGCTGCAGCACAGGGCTTGGTCTCTTCTGCAGACAGAGGCCTCTGGCTCGGCTCAATGAGCCAGTTCGCTATGCAAATTCCACTGTCAACTAGGGATTCTGGGATCTTGGAGGTGCACCAGGTAAGCTCACAGCTGGCTACCAGGCTGATTGACAGCCTTAGAAGCCTGAGCAACGCCCTCTTCTCCTCAGACCCCCCGCTCCAATCCTTTTTCACCCTCCTTTTCTTTGTTCTCTTTTTTATCTCCTTTCTCTCTTTAAACCGATTTGAAGAACCCTGCTCTCCACATCCCTTGAATGAGAAAAACAAGATGACGTTAGAAACACGCAGACACACACCTGCCCAGTTGCTCTGAAGGAGAGTCTAATACATGGGACTGACCTAACTCTGAAACAGAGATGCCTGCACAGAGGATGAAAGGAACTGTGCTCAAACACTCAACCACATTCACTGTCGCTGAGTCGATTCTGACTCACAGTGACCCTACAGAACACAGCAAAATTGCCCCCTGTGGGTTTCTGATACGAACTATCTAGTGGACCACAAAGTGTCATCTTTCTCCTTTGGAGTGCCTGGTGTGGCCTAACTTCTGTCCTTGCTGTTAGAACCCCAACACAGAACCATGACACCCTCAGGTATCTGGGCATCCAAAATTGAGAGATAAGGAACACTAAGGAATAGAGCCAGGGTTCACAAACAGGGCTTCTGATTTCGGTTCCTTTTTACACACACACACACACACACACACACACACACACACACACTCACACACACAGCCAAATGCATCCCCATACCCTTGCAGAATCTCTGGAAGGCATCTGACTTCATGTCCTTTTTACAAACACACACACACACACACACACACACACACACCCCTTGCAGGATCACTAGAGGGCTTCTGATTTTGTTTCCTTTTACACACACACACACACACACACACACACACTCACACTAACACTCATACCCAGGCAGAATCACTAGAGGGCTTCTGACATCGTGTCCCTTTTAGACACAAACACACATACACACCGTTGCAGAATCTCTAGAAGGCTTCTAATTTACTGTCCTTTACACATACACACACACACACTTGCAGAGCCTCTGGAGGGCTTCTGACTTCGTGTCCTTTTTACACACTCACACACACACATATACACACATGCACGCACCCTTGCAGAATATCTGGAGGGATTCTGATTTCCTGTCCTTTTTACACGCACACACCCACACAGACACACACACCCTTGCAGAATCTATAGAGGGCTTCTGAATTCGTGTTTTTACACACACACACACACACACACACACACACACACACACACACACACACACTCACAATCATACCCTTCCAGAATCTCCTTAGGGCTTCGGACTTCATGTCCTTTTTCCAAACACACACATACATGCACCCTTGCAGAATCTTCAGAGGGCTTCTGACTTCGTGTTCTTTTTACACACCCACTCACACTCATACCCTTGAAGAATCTCTAGAGGGCTTTTGACATCTTGTCCTTTATACACACACACACACACACACACACGCGCGTGCACACCCTTGATGAATCTCTGGAGGGTTTCTAAAGTCATGTCCTTTTTACATACAAACACACACACCCTTGCAGAATCTGTAGAGGGCTTCTGACTTCGTGTCCATTTTACAGACACACACACACGTTCACACTCATACCCTTCCATAATCTCTGGATGTCTTCTGACTTCGTGTTCTTTTTACACACACACACACACACACACACACACACACACACACTCACACCCTTGAAGATTCTCTGGAGAGGGTTTGAACGACCCTGTTGGTCATGGTATGTCGTGTGACTAGAAGTGTATATGAGCAGAGAATCCCTCAGAGAACAATTACTGAACTCTATAGAGCAGGAGTCAGGGATACACTGCGGGTCTCTCGGTCCATGCATGTGGCTCTGAAGTAAAATGGAAACCTTTTCAAGGACAGTGATTATTCAGATAATGGTGATTGAAGTTGCAAAAATATATTTTTTTATCTCAAAGAATGTTTCAATTTTTGTGAGAGAAAAAGTAGGCTCTTCTATCTCAAAAGTTTGCCTCCCCGATGTAGATCAAGATGGCGGCTATGTCTAGAAACAGTCACTTCACATTTTGATATTTTTGTTTAATAAAGTGTCTGTGGTTTTAGAGCAATACTTTCTGACTTACCCTCACATACTTTTACAGAATAAGTGATGAAGCAGCTGCTTGGACTGGGTGGGCACAGGGAAGCTGGGAAGGGTGAGGACCAGGAACAATCACTAGATAATAAATTATTTAATACATCTGCATCGGGACTGTGGCTCCAGAGCTACAACTCCGGTGCTGTGCAGCACATTTCTTCCAGTTTGAAACAAAATTGAAGTCAATTATTATGTTCCTCATCAGTCATCATTTCCTATGGTTGTGGGGATTGGCAGTACTAAGCTAGCAGATTCTTCTGTGCGGTTGCCGTCTGTCAATGGCTTATGATGGAGACATCTCACACAGCTTCCCAACTGGTGTACTTGACAATGGCCACTGGTGTTTGCTGGGACTTTAAGAGGGACTTGTGTCAGCATCTGCATGTGGCCTCTTCATCACACTTCCTCACAGCAAGGGGACTGGACTCCGAGGGTCTTCTACAGAGAAAGAGCCTGGTGGGAGCTGTATTACCTCAGAAGTCACACCGCACCTCACCTGCCAAACTTGACTCCTGGAGAGCCATAAGGCTGGCGTGGGTTCAAAGGAGGAAACATAGACTCCAACTTGGGATGTAGAATGACAAGATTCTGGAAGAGCTTGTAGGGAAGAAACAATCCCTTGAAGGCATTTTGTGAGCTACAGTCTTCCCCAGGACATAAAGCTTAACTGGGCAACTCAGTGGGAGCCTTGCCAACTCTGGCTGGTGAGTTCCAGTGACTTTCTTTTGAAGGGAGGGAAGGCAAATTTGGAAGGGAACCCTCAGAAGCCCCCAAGTGGCCTGGAACCTCACCTTTGCAGACACCCACTGAGAGATCCTTCCTCCTTCAGGGAGTTAAGCTGGGCGAGAGGATGGTAGCTGGAAGGACAAAAGGAATTGACTAATACTCTGGAATTACATCACTCGCTCTCTTTGTAAGTATTTCACTATTGTTCTAGTCCTGTGTTGAATCTATCTTTTCCTTACTCTCCCCTAGGACCTTCCCCTTAGATATGGTGCTGCGGGGACGGGTTGATTGATCTGTGCTGAAATCAGGGAGGTAGGTAGTAATAGAGGGAACCCGTTACTACTCCCATAGTTCCCATAGTAACTTGGACCAACTGGTGGGAGGAATGGGCAGATAAAGGCTGCATTGGGGGTTTCGGTGCTTGGTGGAGGTGAAGGCTGACGTGTTTAGAGTGGAGAGAGGAAAACAGCCTGTTGGGGAAATGTTATTGGAGATGGCTTTGAGACTAGCCTCTACTGGTCTCTTGCTCCTCACTCTCCTCTTGGTAGCAGCACGTGTGTTCCCCTCCCCACCATCCCCTCATCCCAACTTGGAGCCCTTCTGGCTATTATTTCCTTATGGAAAAGCTGTCAGCTCATCATCCTGCTTTCTTCCATTCATGCTTCTTTAGTTCCGTGTTGACTTCTAACAGGAGAGAATCAGAAAAGTTAAGTCCCCACCCCACAGGGCCTTTGCTGAAGGAGACTGCAATCTGTGTACGGAATATCTCCTAGCTCACTCTCTCACTTCTCCCTAATAGATTTTTCCTGCCACTGCTCCTGGCTGGAGGGGATGGAGAGTTCAAGTGATGCCACAGAAGTCACAGCAAAAGAACCAAGGCACTCGAAGGACCATTCATGAGCTGGAATATGATAGAAGCTCTTGAATGGGAAGCCACCGTTCTGGCAGTAAACATGTTCCTATGGACCCTCCCAGTTCTAAGGCTTTAGTGCAGTCCCACCTGAATGAGTTCTCCCTGGGTGAGTTCCTCCTGAAAGCGAAAGAGGGTTTATCCTTCTTTATCTTTGAAGCTACGCCTTCCATACCTACTGGATCCAGATATTGAGGATCTTTGCTTCCTGATTCCTGAACTCAACTGTGCTGATTGATAGCTGCATGGCCAAGGACCCGGACACAGCTCCGGATTCTCTGTTCGCTCTCTTTAGCCACCATTGGTTTCCTTTTGTCTAATTGTGCAACAGAAATCTCGGGGGATGCTTTATTCTAAAGTTCTTCCACTTCCCTAAAGGCGGGTATGGAGAAAGGCAAAGTTAACTGGAGTCTCTCCAGCACACACTAGAACACCAAGAGGGCTGCATAGGTCTCATCCAAAAGTGGAGATCTGCTGCCTCACCCCTAGACTGGGAACCCATCATGGGTAGGGGTCAAGTGCTGTTTCTATCTGGACCTTCAGGGTCTTCTCAGTGCCTGGCTCATAGAGGAAATGAAAAATGCTTGTTTCTTCTTAACAAGTCAGAGATTTACTATTGTTGTTAGGGTCGGTCCTGTTGGTTCCCACTCATAACAACCCTATGTCAAACAGAACACAATGCCACCCGGTACCATCATCACAATTGTTCTTATGTTTGAGCCCATTACTGCAGCCCCCATGTCCATCCAGCTCATGAGAGCCTTCCTCTTTTCCATTGCCCTTCCACTTTACCAAGCATGATGTCCTATTCCTGGGCCTGGTCTCTCCTGACAACATGTTGAAAGTACATGTCCAAAGGGTGACAAAATCTGGCCATCCTTACTTCTAAGGAGCATTTGGCCTGTGCTTCGTCCAAGACAAGTTTATTGGTGCTTCTGGTAGTCCATAGTACTTTCTATGGTTCTTTTTTCCTAGCACCATAATTCAAATGCATCGATTCTTCTTTGGCCTGCCTTATTTAATCTCTAAATTTTACATGCATTGGAAGTGTTGAACATACTATGGCTTGTGTCAGATGCCCCTTAGTTCTCAAAATAACATCCCTGCTTTTCAATACTCTAAAGAGGTCTTGTGAATATTTAGCCAATACAATGTAATGCATTTTTTAAGCTGTTGACTGCTGCTTGCATGAGCGTTGATCATGGATCCAAGGAAGAGGAAATCCATGACCACCTCACAATTCTACATCTAAGCATATACCTCAAAGAATAACAAACAGAGACTCAAAGAGATAGTGGTATACAATTTCACTGCAGCACTACCCACAATAGCTGAAAGGTGACTATTACCAAAGTGCCCAGGGCCCGAAGAATGGATAAACCAAACAATATCTAAGTCATACAATGGAATATTATTCAGCCTTTAAAAAGGAATGATGTTTTGGAACATGCTACACCATGCAGGGACCTTGAACACCTTCTGCTGAGTGAAACAAGTCAGACCATAATGAAATTGATATAAAATATGCAGAATCCATAGGGAAATCCATAGACAGCAAGCAGAGTCACGGTTGATAAGGATTGGGTGACGAAAGCAATGGGGAGTGACTGGTTAATGAGCATTGACTGTGTCTCCATTCAGAGTGATCCAAATGTTGGCCTGATCCTATATTCGATTTGCATGGAGCCCCTGCCCTCTCCTGAGGGGTAGCCTCAGCAAAGGCACTGACAGGCTCAGAATCTTGGTTTCCTGACATGTGAGTGTGCTGGAAAGATTAGATGGAGTAATAAATAATGACACTGATCACAACCAATAATTATAAAGCACTTACTATGGGCCAGACATTGTTCCCCAGCCGTGCTTCTAGCAGGCACACAAATACAATGCCCTTGGGGCCTAACAGAAACTCAGATTCCACTTCAGCAGATCTGAAGCAAGCTGCGAGAAATGGAGTTTCTCATTGGGACAACAGTGAGGACCAGGATTCTCAGAAGGATTGAGGCATTTGAATGGCAGTGATGGCAAAGACCGTGTGTGGAGTATACTGTGTGTGGCCAGGAGAACGAGCAAATCAGTCCTGGAGGAAATTGAGCCAGGACACTCTTCACAGATTGTTCTTAGAAGAGAGAATGGCAAAATGTTGTCATGTCGTTAGGAAAGACCAGTTGCGAGAAGAGGACATCATGTGGATCTGGGGAAACTCTTCATGACACGGACTGGCACCATAACCGCAACAATGACCTCAAACCTGCCGATGGGCAGGAAGATGGCATAGGATCTGGCAGTGATTTGCCCTATCAGACCTACGGTCAGAAGGAGTCAAATTTGTCTTACTGGAGACTAACAACAACAACAAGGTCTTTCTATCTATTGATGCATTCAAACTCAACCTCGAACACACAACCTAAGCACTATTTTTCACTTCCCTTCTACACACAGCAGCGCAAAGGGGGTTCAATGATTTGTCCCAGGTCATGGAGCTAGAAGGACATAGAGCCAGGACTGGACAATGGAGCGATCTGACAACAGAAACATTAAACATAAGCAGGGCTTTGTCTCCCACAAAGATCATAGGCATAACCATAATGGACTTGGCACAAGTCCTGCTGCATGGCAACCTTTCAGCAGATAGGTGCTATCTTAGTGCCATCCAGTTGACAGCAAGTCAGCGACTGTATAGGACAGGGTAGAACTCTCTGTGGGTTTTTGACACGAAATATTTACAGCAGTACAACTCCTAATCTTTCTCTCACAAAAGTCCCTATGATTGTTAGTAATTTGGTCAGAAGTCAATTCAATGGTGACAAAATCCTTCCTTTTTTGGGATTCAACATTATACCCCAGTGCTTTTAAAAGCTCCTCGCCCCAAACCAAAACAGGCATGAGAGAGTTGATTCTGACTCATGGTGCCCCCATGTGTGCATTGCATAGGACTTTCAAGACTATAGGCTTTAAGCAGGTTGCCAGGCGTTTCCTCCATGGTGTCCCTGGGTGGGTTCCAACGGCAAATGATTTGGTAAATAGTTGTGTGTGGAACTGTTTGCCCCCCTTCAGGAACTCCAATATCCTTCAAGCCCTCTATTCACAAAGGACTGTCCTTCCAACCAAGAGCTCAGAGTGCTTGTTCTCTCTCTCTTATTTTCTTTACATCAAGTTGTTTGGGACTCCCCAGGAGCTGGGTCCCAGGGACATATTTATATGTAATTATGACCCTGTCATCTACAACATGATCATGATAAATGGAGAAAAGGCTGAAGTGATCAGGGCTATCTTCTTTCTGGAGTCCACAATAAATGATCGTTCAAGCCACGGTCAAGAACTCAAGGGATGTATTGTATTGGGTAAATCTGCTGTTTGAGATCTCTTTCTTTTTTGCAGCTGGGAAAGAGAAAGGGGAGATGGGCTGTTCTCCCAAGTTGGGGTCCCTGCCAGGACACCCCCCACTCAAACCTGGCCAACTCCACTCTGGAATAGAGTTCCCTGCCACTTCTGTAGAACTGCCTGTGGAAGGACCAATGTCCTAAAGGTTCAGAATGAAGAACACAAATTTCAAGAGCTACAGCCTAGCCCCTTACAGCCAGAGTGATACTCAACAAGGGCCCCCACAGGCACTTTCTAGGGATCTTAAAGGAGAGTGGCATGGGGCTCTAGCAAGCTAGGAGCCCATCCGAGGCTGGGGTTACATATCCCAAGCCCTCGATGGGGAGGCCTCAGGTAAGCAGTGGGCCCAATGGAGTTCTGGGTAAGTGGGCCTGGGGGATGGGAGCCACCTTTGGGGCTGGACCAACCCAGGGCATCGCAAGTGGGATGGGATGCAGGGGCCTGGGCAGGGTCCCTCTTCCTCTCCATCCTCCATGGGCAGTCAGGCTAACACAAGATCTTGGGAAGGCAGGGGGCCTGGGGCAGTGCCCAGATGAGCCAGGGGCTAGCTGGGCAGGGGGTGTTTCCTGGGTAGGCAGAGGGCCTCGGGCAGGGACTTTGTGGCAGGCCCAGACCTAGGTGGGCAGGAACCTGGAACAGGGATCCCAGGTGTGTGCCCGGCCTGGACTGGACCCAGGGTTGGCAAGGGCCCTGATGCAGGTTCCTGGGTGGGCAGCGGGCCCAGGGCAGAGTCTTGGTGGTGAGCAGGCCCAGGGTTGGGGCAGGGGGTCTGGAGTGTGGTCCTGGGTGGGTCAGCTGGGCAGGGCGAGGATCCTGGTGGCTGGCCAGGTGCCTGGTGGGCTGCAGACCCACATCAGGGGTCATGATGGCAAGGCCCTCCCTGGTGGGCAGGAGTCTGGGAAGGGGTGGGAAGGCTGCACAGGTCACACCTGGTCTTTGAAGTCCTAGACCTTGCGCATCAGGGCATTATGGCCCATGGAGGCAGTGCGCCTCCGAGGCTGGCTCACAGCCTACAGAATTTGGCTCGCTCAGCTCCTGAGCCCCTGACCTCTATAGGAAGTGCTGGCTGGCCTCCTGTCATGTTCTCAAATGGCTCCAGCTGCTGGCAAGTAGGCCAAGCCTTAAAGGGGCCATGGGCTTCCACTTGTGCGCCCCTCCTCCTTACACTTAAAGGGGCCGCGTGCTGCCGCCATAGACCTCTTTCAAAAGTGTTCTTCA
Organism: Tenrec ecaudatus; assembly: GCF_050624435.1. Taxonomy (NCBI): domain Eukaryota; kingdom Metazoa; phylum Chordata; class Mammalia; order Afrosoricida; family Tenrecidae; genus Tenrec; species Tenrec ecaudatus. The sequence continues at coordinate 436,260 of NW_027457668.1, read as the reverse complement.
AAGTGTTTAAGAACAAGAATGTTACATTAAGGTGCACCTGACTAAAACCATCTTAGTCATATTTTCGATGGCCTTCTATGCACGAGAAAGTTGGACATTGAAAAGGAAGATCAGAGAAGAATCAATGCATTTGAATTGGGAGGCTGGTGAAGAATATTGAAAGTACTATGAACTGCCAAAGAACAAACAAATGTGGGTTAGAAGTACAGCCAGAATACTCCTTAGAAGCCAGGATGGTGAGGCTTCCTCTCACGTACCTTGGACATACTGTTAGGGAGAGACCAGTGGCTGGAGGAGGAAGGACGTCCTGCTTGGTGAAGCAGAGAGGCAGTGAAAATGAGGAAGAACTTCGGCCAATGGTTTGCCACAGTGGCTGCAACAAGGGGCTCAAACATAACAACAATTGAGAGGATGGGGCAGGACTGGGTTGTGTTTCATTCTATTATCCATAGGGTGGCTAGGGGTTGGAACTGACTCAATGGGATTTAACAGCAGAAACAATGTCTACACCCAATACTAACAGGACAGGACATTTCCCAACCCCTCTCATATCTCAACCCCAGGAACAGAGATGCCACCTTCCTTCTAGCTGTATTCCCAATATCTAGAACAGAGCTCAGCAATGAAGTACCTAACAAACCTGAAGTAGCTGTTACTTAGCTCATTGCCTCAGAGGTCTCAGTTCCCAAGTCCCAAAACAATGACATCAGTGTTGTTGTTTGTTGCCATCAAGTCGACTTCCAGTTACACCTGCGTCACACCTGCCTACCTAGAATCCCACCTTATGAAAATAAGCCAGAACAATGATTCTCGCCCACGGTGTCTGCAGACTATGACTCACCACTCTGAAGGGATGTCATGTAAATGTTGAACTGCTAGCTCAAAGGTTGACTGTTCAAACCACCAGCTGCTTCAAGGAAAACGATGAGGCTGTCTGTTCCAGTAATGTTGGACAACGTTGGAAAACTTACATAGGGTCTCCATGAGTTGGAATTGACTGGACAGTAATGGGTTTGCTGTACCTGGAATGATGATGCGACCAGAGAAAGAATGAGAGGGAAGTCTGAAAAAGAAGCACTGACCTGCCCTCCATCGGGCTGTTTTGTGACTTTTTTTGCAGCAGATGGTTCGAAGGGAACAAGGAATGAAAAGGCGGAGTGCATGGCACAGTTGAGGGCTATTTGCCATTCTGACCAAGAGCCTCTGTGAGAAAAGGGGGAGGGGAGGCTTGACCTGGATCTTGATCAAAGCCCAAGAAAATATATGAATTTCCAGAATGAGAGAGGTTTACCAGGTCAGGGTAGTAACAGGAGCTGACAGCTCTCACCTCTGACCCTGTGGGCCCTGTTCAAAGAATCTCCTGGACTGGGTGGGAGGGGGGTGTTTAGGCAGAGAGACAAAGAGTGAGTCGAACTAGGAACTCTGGCTCTTTCCCAGCCTGAGACTGAGCCCCTGAGCCTCCTCAACTCCACTCTCCCCCTTCCCGGCCCCCCACAGGGACACCTTCCAGAGGTCTTCCTGTACCCATATGTAGGTTTTGGCTCTTCCTGCTTTTGGCTCTGCTCAGTGGCAGGGCATTTGAAGGGTGGTTGTGGGATTTGTACAGTTGACATTAGGGTAAATGTGTGATCATTTCTTAAATTTATCCTACTGCAGCTTTAGGCTGTGTTTCCAAACTCCCTGTCCTCACAGAGGCTCTGCAGAGGGGACAGTGACTCTGATTCCACCTGGAAGTACCTGGTTGAGCACATGGATTTCCCATCCCAGTCTAGCCATGGCACCAGGGATCAGGGTGCTAGGAGAGGGGCAAATGGGTCCCCAAAGGAGATGTGTGGTGACCACAAAAGTGACACACTGGTGGTCACCTACTAATTGTACATGGTGGTGCTTGCCCCTCTCAAGGTGGAAACATACAATTTCGCCTATGCCTCTTCTCTAAAAGCAAGTAGACCTGCTTGTGACATGAGGTTTGGGAAAGTTCTTTCATGGGCCACAAAGAAGTGTGGCTGATCCAGTGTCTCAAGCTGATTTCGAGTAGTGTCCAGAGAGTTCGTTGTGAAAGGGGGTAGGGAACTGTGGGGGGCTGGCCAGGGAGTGAACACGAAGTAATTTGAGCCAGACAGAGTAATGAATGGGAGGCAGAATGGCTAGCAGGATGCTTAACCCACAGCATCACCAAAACTCCTTAGCAAGAAGGGTATTACCACAACCACAGCCACCACCCCTTTTTCCTAATTTTCTGAGAGATAGAGAGGCAAGAGTGCTGTCCAGCGTTCAACTCCCTTTAAAGAAAATGGGAGGGCCAGGGTGATGACAGCAGGTGGCTGGAACATACCAGCCTGGCATCCAGGGCCACCCGGAAAGATCCTCCCTTGTGGGCTCTGTGAAGCAGGCACACTCAAAGACCACAGGACCTCGGTCTCAGCTGTCGTCCTTGGGGCTTGGGTTTCTTAGTTCCTGCTGCTTGGGGAGGGGCTGCTCAATGGAGAGCCTCGTCACTTAGCATCATGGCTGCTCAGACGTGATACCCCTGAGTCGTGTAATTTACATTTCATGCACAATTGAAGCAGCTAATGGTGTTATTCTCCAAGGGGGGAACAAGTTGTCATAATGTTAGTTACTTTGCAGGCGTGCGCCCTCTCCTCTGTCCCCAAGTGCTCCATGGGAAGTTCCTAGGTAGCAGTCGAGTGGGTGTCCAAGAGAGTGGCTTTGGCTCTCTCCAAGGTGTCAGGGCTGAGGAGTGGTTACAAGGCCAAGAAATCTTTCTCTGACTTCGTTGTGGGTGTGTTGGCGCAGTGCGAGTAGAGGTAGCAGCTAAAACAGCCCAGTGATCTCCCCATCCTTTTTTCCCCTGCGCGTGTGCAATCGGGCAGGGCTGGAGGGTGCCTGTTCAATGCTCAAGCTAATTTTGCTTGATAGGGGACAGTGGAGATGATGTGTAGGGAAAAGGAGGCAAAATCCAACCACTCTTAGTCCAGATATCAGCAGACGGTAGAGCTAAGCCTGTAGTCTCTGAGGCTGGTCTGCTGGGATTTAAATTCCAGCTCCCCCTTGGATAACCTGGTTACCCCTGGGCCAGATGGCTCCACCTCTCTGTGCATTCGTGTTCTCACCTATAGACGGAAGCTGATGCACTACCAATGGGTCAGTCGATTCCAACTCATAGTGAGCCTGGAGGACAGAGTGGAACCATTCTATAGGCGTTCCCATAGGCTGTGACTGATACTGGAGGAAATTGACGCATCATTCTCATGGGAAGCTGCTGAGGGTTTCGCTGAGCTAGTGGTAAATAGTCAAGGGCTTCTCTATTGCCCCACCAGCGCTCCTCATATAGGGGTTGCAAAAGTCACCAAAACCCCACTTCTCTAGAGTTCATTCAGACTCATAGCAACTCAGCAGGATAAAGTAATAACTGTCCCTGCAGACGTCCGACCCTGAAAATCTTTATGAGCTCAGACAGCCCCATCTTGATTCCGAAAAACAGCTGGTGGGTTTGAACCACCAACCTTCTGGTTAGCAGTTCTAATGCTTCACCCACACCACCACTCGTGGGATGAAATGAGTGAATGTACATGCAATGCTTAGAACACTAGTACATAGCATGCACTTAGTAATTTTGAGCTATTGTGGTAGGAGGGGAGTCCAAACACCAAACCAAACTCACTGCCATCGAATCCACTCTGACTGCCCATGACCTGAGTTCTACCCTATAGGACAGGGTCCAACTGCTCCTGTGGGTATTTGAGATTGTAACTTTATAGGATTGGAAAGTTTCATGTTTTTCCCTGAGAGTGGCTGGTAGTTTTGAACTGTTGGCTTTGGGCTTAGCAGCCCAATATGTAATCACCCACGCCATTATTAAATGAGAGCTACGAGTTTCTGACATTTTCTGTGAGGTGGTAGAAGTATATGTCATTCCTATATTTAAAGAAGGTAAATCTACTGAAAGAGAACAATTGTCATGGCTTTCCAAAGAGAGGAGAGATGTCAGTTTTAAGGATATATAGAGCTGTGAGTCATCCCTGGAGAGTACAAATGGTTAAAACACTTGGCCATTAACAGAAACTGATGAGGTTCAAGCGCACCTAGAAATACCTTGGAAGAAAAGCCTGGCCATCTGTTTCTGAAAGGTTATGCCCATTGAAAGCCCTATGATTCACCATGAATCGCAATCAACTCAGTGTCAAATGGTCATTTTAAGTTTCAGGATGGTTCCTGGGCACAAAGCAAACATTCTAAGTTGTCTATTGAAGAGGAAGTTTGTGAGAGCACCTGGCCCATTCAAACACAACTGATGATGAACCTCGGTGGGGCCACTGTACACAGACCAGGCCATGCTTTCTCCACATCTGGTTTTGTTGGATGCTGTCAAGTTGGTTTCAACTTGTGGTGACTCTACATACAACCGAAAGAAACACTGAGTGCTCCTGTGCCAGCCTCACAATTGTTATGTTTTAGTGTGTTGTTGTAGAAACTGTGTCCATCCATCTTGGTGAGGGTCCTCCCCTTTTGGGCGCCCCTTTACCAAGCATGATGCCCTTTTCCATGATGTTGCTCCTCATAGCTCCTGATGCCCAAGGGTGTGAGATGAAGTCTAGCCATCCTTGCCTCTAAGGAGCAATCTGGATACACTTCTTTCAAGACAGATCTTGCTCCTCAACTGAAATTCTTGCAGAGAGAGTGAAAACACACCTGATTTTCCTAGAGTCTCGTTTCCCAAAGTGGGCAACACCACCCACCTACTGGGCACAGAAAAATCCAGAGATCTACAAAGCAGATATCTACATTTTATCCTGAATGGTGGGCTATAGTACAAAATTCTTTCATTGCTGGGGGGTCCTGAGTAATTTCTTTTTCTGAAAAGAGGGCAGTAGGCAGAATACTTTTGGGAACCTTTGGTCTGGAGCAGGAGCTGGAAACCTGTTTTTCTGCCAAGGACCATGTGGTGATTTATAACATCATTCATGGGGCCATACAGGTCAAATATTTAATGAACTCACCCCTAAGGTGATGGCTACAAATGCTTCTCGTTGGTGAGATGTGTTATGCTGGCAGCAATTGATTATTTGGGGGGCCCTATACAGCCCTCGGGCCATACGTTGGTCTAAGGTAGTGGATCTCAACCAGTGGGTCACGACACTTTTGAGGGTCAAATGACACTTTCACAGGGGTTGCCTGGTTCATCGCAGTAGCAAAATTACAGTGATGAATTAGCAATGAAATAATTTTTATGATCGGGGTAAACACAACCTGAGGAACTGTATGAAAGTATCATGGCATTCGGAAGGTTGAGAAACACTTGTCTAGGGAATGGTTGGGATCTCCATGTAGGCTACACATGAACTTCATAGGCAGTCAGGCAGCGTATCACTTGGGTTTCATTGGAGAGGAAAGAACTATTGATCATGTTTCAAGGACAAACAAATCTGGAAGGAAATGCTATTGTGGATGAAAACAAAACATAAAACAAACTCTTGAAAGATTTCTGTATGCTAGAGTTGAATTGCAATCCAGAAAATTAAATGATATCTCTGAGGGTTCCAGCAGAAAAGAAACCATGCAGAAGGTTTAATTAAAGAGAGTTTAATGAAGACTATTCACAGTGGTGGGGATGGGCTTAAGAAAGCCAACAAAAGATAAGGAGGCCCCGAGGGTCTAACAAGAGCATAAAGCTGTTGCCACGTGTCCTATGGAATTTTCTATTCAGCTCTTTGACTTTGTCATTTCTTCTCATTGTCTTAGCTACTCTATGATATAGAGAAATTCTGACTCATAGGAATTTGATACTACTGTCCTCTCCCAATTTCCTTTATTTTCCAACTTCATGTGTGTTAAAATATGCAGTATTGCATCAGATTTCCTATGCTCTAAACCAGTGGTTCTCAACCTTCCTAATGCCTTAGCACTATAATGAAGTTCCTGATGTTGTGGTGAACATCCATTCGTAAAAATATTTTCATTGCTACTTCATAACTGTAATTTTGCTACTATGAAGAAGAGACCGACCCCTGTGAATGGGTATATCAACCCCCAAAGAGGGCCCGATCCACAGGTTGAGAACCGCTGCTCTAAACTAAGAGGTGTTTCTTTAAGATGTAGTTCAGTATATTGTTAGACGCCCAAGTCCTGTTGTTGTTGTTGTTAGGTGCCGTCGAGTGGATTTTGGCTCACAGCAACTCTATGTACAATGTACTGAAACACTGCCCCGTCCTGTGCATTCCTCACAGTGGTTCTTTGCTTGCCCTCATTGTTGCAGCCACTGAGCTATTCCAAATTGTAGGGGCTGCCTCTCTTTTGCTGCCCTTCTACTCTACCAATATCTGTGTCTTCCTCTAGGACAGTGCTTCTCAACCTTCCTAAATCCATGGCACTTTCATACAGTTTCCTTTGTAGTGGTAGACCCCCAATCATAAAATTATATTCTTTGCTACTTCGTAACTCGTTTTGTTACAAGTTATGAATAGTGCAACCCTGTAAAGGGTTCGTCTAAGCCCCAAAGGGGTCACGACCCACATGGTGAGAACCGCTGCTCTAAATTGAGAGGAGTTTCTCTTCAGGTCTATTTCACCATACTGTTAGAAGCTCAAGTCCACTGGTTGTTGTTGTTAGGTGCCGTCGAGTGGGTATGTCTCATAGCAACTCTACGCACAATATAATGAAATGCCGCCCTGTCCTGTGACATCCTCACAGTGGTTCTCTGCTTGCGCTCATTGTTGCAGCCACTGTGCTAATGCATCTTGTTGGGGACCGCCTCTCTTTTCCTGCCCTTTCATACCAAGATTTGGGACTTCCTCTAGAACAGTGGTTCTCAACTTTCCTAATGCCATGATATTTTCATACCAATTCTCATTTAGTGGTGACCCCCCCAACCATAAAATGATTTCATTGCAGCTTCATAACTGTAATTTTGTTACTGTTATGAGTCACGACACCCCTGTGAAAATTTCATTCCATATCCACAAAGGGGTTGCGACACACAGGTGAAGATCCCCTGCTCTAAACTAAGAGGAGATTCTCTTAAGATAGAATTCAGCATACTGGTAGATGCACAAGTTCTGTTGTTATTGGTGTTATGTACCATTGAGTGGGTTTTGGCTCATAGTAACTCTATGTACAATATAATGAAACGCTTTCCCATCCTATGCCATCCTCACAGTGGTTCTTTTGCTTGTGCGCATTGTTGCAGCCACTGTGCTAATCCAACTTTTGGGTAGCTGCCTCTTTTTTGTGGCCTTTCTACTGTACCAAGACTTGTGTCTTCCTCTAGGGCAGTGGTTGTCAAATTTCCTAATGCCATGACCCTTTCATACAGTTCCTCATGTAGTGGTGACCCCCATCATAACATTATTGTTACTTCGTAACTGTAATTTTCCTACAGTTATGAGTCATTTCACACCTGTGAAAGGGTCATTTCGATCGCCAAAAGTGGTCGCGAACCACAGGTTAAAAACCGCTGGTCTAAAGTAAGAGGAGTTTCTCTTAATATCTACTTCATCCTATTGTCAGAAGCACAAATCCTATAGTTATTGTTAGATTCTGTTGTGTAGCTTTCGACGCCTAGCAACTCTAAGCACAATATGATGGAAAGGTGTCCTGTCCTGCGCCATCCTCCCAGTGGTTCTTTTGCAGTCACTGTTGTATTCCATCGTGCTGTGGGCTGCCTCTTTTTGCTGCCCTTCTACTGTACCCAGATCTATGGCTCCCTCTAGGGCAGTGGTTCTCAACCTTCCTAATGTCATGACTCTTTCACACCATTCCTCATGTACTAGTGAACCCCCAATCATAAAATTATTTTCCTTGTTACTCCATAACTATAAATTTGCTATTGTTATGAATCAGGTCACCCATGTGAAATGTTCATGGTTCCCTCCTAAGACGTCGTGACCCACAGTTAGAGAACTGTTACTCTACACTAAGAGTTTCTTTTAAAGTCTTCTTCAGCATATTGTTAGAGGCACAAATCCTGTTGTTTGCTGCCTTCGAATGGGTTTAGGCTCATACCAACTCTATGCACCATGTAATGAAATGCTTTCCCGTCCTGTGCCTTCCATACAGTGGTTCTTTTGCTCACACCCATTTTTGCAGCCACTGTGCTAATCCATCTTGTTTGGCACTGCCTCTCTTCTCCTGCCCTTCTGTACCAAGATATGTGTCTTCCTCTAGAGAAGTGGTTCTCAACTTTCCAAATGCCACAACCACTTCACACCATTCCTCGTGTAGTGGTGACATCCAACCATAAAATATTTGCATTGCTACATCATAATTGTAATTTTGCCTCTGTTATGGATCATAAAATTATATTCATTTATATTTCATAACTGTACTTTTGCTACTGTTATGAATCAGGCCATCACTGTGAAGGGGTGATTCGAAACACCCCCCACCTGAAAGTGTTCACGACCCAATGTTGAGAACCCTGCTGTAAACTAAGAAGAGTTGCTCTTAAGATTTACTTCAGCATATTGTTAAACACACAAGCCCTGTTGTTATTGTTGTTAAGTTCCGCGGAGGGGGTTTTGGTTCATCGCATCTCGATGTACAATATCATGAAATGCTTCCCAGACCTGTGCCATCCTGCCAGTGGTTGTTTGCTAGTGCTCATTGTTGGAGCCATATTTGGGGGGGCTGGCTATTTTTGTTGCCCTTCTACTCTACCAAGATTTGTGTCTTCCTTTAGGGCAGTGGTTCTCAACCTTCCTAATGCCACAACATTTTCATACCGTTCCTCATATAGTGCTGACTCCCAAATCATAATATTATTTTCATTGCAACTTTTTAACTCTAATTTTTCTACTGTTATGACTGGGCGACCACTATGAAAGGTTCATTCATCCCTCAACAGGGCTCGTGATCCAAAAGTTGAGAACCGCTGCACTAAACTAATAGGAGTTTCTCTTAAGGTCTACTTCAGCACATTATAAGAAACACAAGTCCTGTTGTTTTGTTGTCAGGTGCAGTCGAGTGAGTTTTGACTCATAGCAACTCTATGCTCCATATAATGTAACGCTGCCCCATCTTGTGCCATCCTCACAGTGTTCCCTTAGCTTGAGTTCATTGCTGCAGCCACTATGCTATTCCATCTCTTTGGGTGCTGACTCTATATTGCGGCCCTTCAACTGTATCAAGACTTGTGTCTTCCTGTAGGACTGTGGTTTTCAGCAATCCTAATGCCACGACCCTTTCATACAGTGCCTCGTCTAGTAATGACCCCCAACCAAAAAATTATACTGTTGCTACTTCATGACTGTAATTTTGCTACTGTTACGTATCTGGCCACGCCTATGGGAGGGTCATTCGAACACCCCCAAAGGATTTACCACTCACAAGTTGAGAACAGCTGCTCTAAACTAAGAGCAGTTTCTCTCAAGGTTTAGTTGAACATACTGTTAGATGTATGATTCCTCCTGTTATTGTTGTTCGGGCCGTGGAGAGGGTTTGGGCTCATAGCAACCCTGTGCACAATATAATAAAGGCCTGCCCAGTCTTGCATCATCCTCACGGTGGTTCTTTGCTTGCGCTCATTGTTGCAGCCACCGTGCAAATCTGTCTCGTAGGGACTTCCTCTCTTCTGCTGCCCTTCTACTGTGCTTGCGTCTTCCTCTAGGACAGTGTTTCTCACCCTTCCTATTTCTACGACCTTTCCATACACTTCCCAATGTGTAGTGGTGGTCCCCAAAGCATAAATGTTTTTTCTACTGTTATTCCATAACTGTAATTTTGCAAGTCTTATGAATCTAGTCACCCAGTGAAAGGGTTGTTCAACCAAACAAAGTCGTCACAAATCACAGGTTGAGAACCGCTGTTCTAAATTAAGAGGAGTTTCTCCTGTGGTATAGCTCAGTATATTATTACACGCACGAGTGCTGTTCTTATTGTTGTTAGGGGCTGTCGAGTGGGTTTGGCTCATATTTGGCTCATAACAACTCTATGCACAGTATCATGAAACACTGTTCCATCCTCTAACACCCTCACACTTTTCTTTTGTTTTCATTCATTGTTGCAGTCTCTGTGCTAATCCATCTTTTGCGGGACTGCCTCTCATTTGCTGACCTTCTACTGAACCCAGATTTGTGTCTTCCTCTAGGGCAGTGGTTCTCAAACTTCCTAATGCACGACTCTTTCACACCATTCCTCATGTATTGGTGACCTTCCCCCCCCAATCATAAAATTACTTTCCTTGTTACTTTATAACTAAAATTATGCTACTGTTATGAATCAGGTCACCATGTGATATAGTCCTTCTCCACCCCAACCCCCAAAAGGCATCACAACCCACAGTTTGAGAGCTGCTATTCTACACTAAGAGGAGTTTCTTTTTAAGGGATGTTTCAGCATATTGTTAGAAGCACAAATCCTGTTCTTGTTTTTGGCTGCCTTCGAGTGGGTTTTACCTCATACCAACCCTATGCACAATGTAATGAAACATTGTCCTGCCCTGTGCATCCTCACGGTGGTTCTTCTGTTTGCGCTCATTGTTGCGGCCACTGTGGTAATCCAACTTGTTAGGGACTACCTCTCTTTTCCTGCCCTTCCGTACTAAGATTTGTGACTTCCTCAAGAATAGTGGTTCTCAACTTTCTGAATGCCACTACTATTTCATACCAGTCCTCATGTAGTGGTACTCCCCAACCATAAAATATTTTCATTGCTACATCATAACTGTAATTCCGCTTCTGTTATGGATCAGGCCACCCATGTGAAAGGTTCATTAGTCTTCTAAAGGCACTGTGACACCGTTTGAGAACCACTGGTCTAAACTAAGGGGAGTTTCTCTTAAGGTCTACTTCAGCATATTCATAGATGCACAGTCCTGTAGTTATTGTTTGGTGCCTTTGAGTGTGTGCTGGCTCATAGCAACTCTATACACAATATAATGAAACGTGACCCCATCTCGTGCCACCCTCACAGTGGTTATTTTGCTTGTTGTCATTGTTGCAACCATGGGCTAATCCAACTTTTGTGGGGCTGCCAGTCTTTTGCTGCCCCTCTTCTGTCCTTTCATTCATTTCCTCATGTAGTGATGAACCCCCAATCATAAAATTATTTTCATTGCTACTTCGTAACTTTAATTTTGCTACAGTCATGAATCAGGCCTCCACTGTGAAAGGGTCATTTGACCCTCTCAAAGGGCTCGCGACCCACAGGTTGAGAACCACTGCTCTAAACTAAGAGGATTTTTTCTTAGGATCTACAGCACCGTATTGTGAAAAGCATGAGTCCTACAGTGATTGTTGTTAGGTGTTGTCCAGTGGGTTTCGATTCTCAGCAACTCTACACACAAGATAATGAAACGCTGCCCCGTCCTGTGCCATCCTCACAGTGGTTTCTTGTCTGCACTCATTGTTGCAGCCACTGCGCAAATCTATCATCTGGGGGTCTGCCTCTCATTTGCTGCCTTTCTGCTCTGCCAAGATTTCTATCTTGCTTGAGGACAGTGGCTCTCAAACTTCCTCTAATGCCACAGGCCTTTTATACCACTCCTCATGTAGTGGGTACAATCCCAGTCATAAATTTATCGCCATTGCTACTTCATAACTGTAATGTAGCTACTGCTATGAATTGGGCCACGCCTGTGCACGGGTAGTTCATCACCCTAATGGAGTCATGACCCACAGGTTGAGAATCTCTGCTCCAAACTATGAAGAATGTCTCTTAAGATATATTTCAGCACATTGTTAGAAGCAAAAGTCATGTTGTTATTGTATTTAGGTGCCTTCAAGTTGGTTTTGGCTCATAGCAACTCCATGCAAAATATAACGAAACGCTCCCCCATCCTGTGCATTCCTCACAGTGGTTCTTTGCTTGTGCTGGTTGTTGCAGCCACTGAGCTATTCCAACTTGGAGGGGCTGCCTCTCCTTTGCTGCCCTTCTACTCTACCAACATTTGTGTCTTCCTCTCGGACAGTGGTTCCCAATCTTCCTAAATCCACGACCCTTTCATGCAGTTCCCAAAATAGTGGTGGACCCCCAGTCATACAAAATTTTCGCTGATATTTCATAACTGTAATTTTGCTAATCTTATGAATCAGGCAACCCTTGTGAAATGGTCATTCAACCCACTCACTCCCCAAAAGGGTTCGTGATTCATAGGCTGAGAACCCTGCACTAAACTAAGAGGAGGTTCTCTTAAGATCTACGTCAGCATATTGTTAGAAGCTCAAGTTCTTTTTGTGTTGCTGTTAGTTGCCGTCGAGTGGGTTTTGACTCTCAGCAACTCTACGCACAATATAATGAAACGCTGCCCCGTCCTGTGCCGTCCTCACAGTGGTTCGTTGATGGCATTCATTGTTGCAGCCACTGAGCTATTCCATCTTGTAGGGTCTGCCTCTCACTTGCTGCCCTTCTGCAGTACCACGTTTTGTGTATTCCTCTCGAGCAGTGTTTCTGAACCTTCTTAATGGCATGGCTCCTTTATACAATTCTTAATGTGGTGATCCTCCAACAGTAATTTTTTTTCATTGTTACTCCATTACTGTGATTTCACTACTGTTATGAATTGGGCAACACCTGTGAGAGGCTCGTCTGAAACCCCATAGGGGTCACGACCCACAAGTTAAGAACCACTGCTCTAAATTTAGAGGAGTTTCTCTTAAGATCTAGTTCAGCATATTGTTAGAAGTACACGTCCTGTAATTATTGTCGTTAAGTTCCGTCGAGTGGGATTGACTGTTAGCAACTCTATGCACAATATAATGAAACGCTGCCCTGCCCTGGGCCACCCTCACCGTGCTTGTGTGCTTGGCCTCAGTGTTGCAGCCACAGTGCTAATCCAACTTGTTGGAGACTGCCGCTCTCTTCCTTCCCTTCTGTACCAAATTTGTGTCTTTCCCTAGAGAAGTGGTTCTTAACCTTCCTAATGCCACTATCATTTCATATTGATTCTCATTGAGTGGGGACCAGCAACCATAAAATTATTTTCATTGGTACTTTGTCACTGTAATTGAACTACCGTTATGAATCCGACCACCTCCGTGAAAGGGTCATTCTACCCTCCCAAGGGGCGCGACCCACAGGTTGAGAACTGCTGCTCTAAAGTTAAAGGACTTTCTCTTAAGTCCTACTTCACCATATTGTTAGAAGCACAAGTCCTGTAGTTATTTTTGTTGAGTGCTGTCGAGTGGGTTTATGGTCACAGCAACTCTATGCACAATATAATGAAATGCTGCCCAGTCCAATGCCATGCTCAGAGTTGTTCATTTGCCTGTGCTCATTGTTGCAGCCACTGGGCTAATCAATCTTGTAGGGGCTGCCTCTCCTTTGCTGCCCTTCTACTCTACCAAGAATTCTGTCTTCCTCTAGGGAAGTGGTTCTCAACCTTCCTAATGCCACGACTCTTTCATACCATTCCTCATGTAGTGGTGACTGCCAAATCATGAAATTATTTTCATTGCTACATCATAACTCTAATTTTTCCACTTTAATGAACGGTCCACTGCTGTGAAAGGGTCATTCATCCCCCAAAAGGGGTCACGACCCTCAGTTTGAGGCCCGCTGCGCTAAACTAATAGGAGATTCTCTTAAGGTCTACTTAGGTACATTGTTAGAAAAACAAGTCCTGTTATTTCTTCTTGTGGGTTTTGACTCATAGCAAGTCTATGTCAATATAATGAAACACTGTCCCGTCTTGTGCCATCCTTGCAGTATTTCTTTGGCTTGTGTTTATTGTTGCAGCCACTGTGCTATCCCATCTATATTGGGGCTGAGTCTATTTTGTTGCCCTTCAACTGTATCAAGAATTGAGTCTTCCTCTTGGACAGTGGTTTTCAACATTCTTACTCATGACCCTTTCATACAGTTCCTCATGTAGTCGTGACCAACCAACCATAAAATTATTTTTGTTGCTACATCATAGCTATAATTTTGCTACTGCTATAATTCAGGCCACCCCATGAAAGGGCTGTTTGACCCCCTAAGTAGACACGACCCACAGGTCGAGAGCCGCTGCTCTAAACGAAGGGGAGATTCTCTTAAGGTCTTCTTCAGCATATTGTTAGAAGCACAAGTCCTGTTGTTATTGTTGTTGGGTGCAGTCGAGTGGGTTTGGCTCATAGCCACTCTCTGCACAATATAATGAAACTCTGGGGGTCTTAAAGGCTTGAAGGCAAACCGGCTGAAATGTAGCTCGGAAGCAACAAAGCCCACAGAGAAGAAGCACACAAGCCTAAGTGAACACGAGGTGTTGAAGGGATCAGGTAGCAGACACCAAAAAACAAAAACCATCATTGTGTGCTCACCTTCCCCACATAAACGCTGAAGATGAATGTGTGCATAAGTAAGTGTGGTGAAGAAGGCAGATGGTGGCCGGCTATCAAGCGATATAGCGTCCCGGGTCTTAGAGACTTGAAAGTAAACAAGCTGGCCCAGAAGCAACAACGCCCACATGGAAGCATCACACCAACATGTGTGATCATGAAGGGCTGAGGGGACCAGTTTTCAAGCAACAAAGGCGGGAGGGGGATTATATCATCGTGAATGAGGGGAGTGCATGACGGGGGAACAATGCCCACCTGTAGACAACTGGACATCCCTTACGGAGGGGTAGTGGGAAGGAGATGAGTCACTCAGGGTTCAGTGTAGCAATAATGAAACTCACAACCTTCCTCTAGTTATTAAACGCTTCCTCCCCCCACCTCTCATGATCCCAATTCTACCTAGCAAACCTGGTTAGACCAGAAGATACACAGCGGTACAGACGGGAACTGGAAACACAGGGAATCCAGGACAGATGAATCCCCCAGGACTAGCGGTGAGAGTGGCGATACTGGGAGGGAAGTGGGTGTAGAAATGGGAAACCGATCACAAGGATCTACATATAACTTCCCCCCTGGGAGATGGGCAACAGAAAATTGGGTGAAGGGAGACGCCGCACAGTGTAAGATAAGAGAAAATAATAATGTATAAATTATTAAATGTTCATGAGGGAAGAGGAGCAGGGTGAGAGGGGGAGAGGGGAAAGGGGAAATGAGCTGATTCCAGGAACCCAAGCGGAAAGCAAATTTTGAGAATGATGAAGGCAATGAATGTATAAGTGTGCTTTATACAATTGGTGTATGTATGGATTGTGATGAGTTGTATGAGCCCCAATAAAATGATTTTAAAAAGGAAAAGGAAAGAAATGTCTATAAATGAATGAAGGCAACATATGTACAAAAAGCCTGATGCAATCAATATGGATTGCAACAAAAGTTGTAAGAGTCTCCAAGAAAAGATTTTTAATAAAAATGTATATATAATAAATATTGTCCTAACTTATATAAATGATTAATAAGAATAAAATTAAGCAGCCTGGGTTTTTATAGGAAAAATGATAAAAGAACAAATGAGAGATACAGCAGGAAGCAATGGATAGGAAAATATTATAAGGAAAGTTTTCTCTTATATGGAATGTACATTTTCTTACATGACAACAATCAGAATATGCGGTAAGAACCTCAGACCAAATACTAGAATAAAATAGAAGAAAAAATCCCCAACCCTTCAATAAAATGCTATATGCTTTCTATGATTTTCACAAAAGTTCAAATTCTTTAACAAAACATTTTGTTCATTCAAATTTTTAATTATGCATAAATTTATGTCTACACTCATTACATCTCATAAAAAGGCATAAGAATTGTTTTTGCACTATCTAACACTAAATAGAAGATAGTGAATGTGAAAAAATAGCTTTCATGAATGTTGCTTTGAAATACAAATGGCATTGTCCTAAGAAATTTAAATGATTTAATTTTTTTAAATCATTTTATTAGGGGCACATACAACTCTTATCACAATCCATACATACATCAGTTGTATAAAGCACATCCGTACATTCATTGCCCTCATCATTCTCAAATCATTTGCTCTCCACTTAAGGCCCTGGCATCATGTCCTCATTTTTCTCTTCGCCCTCCCTGTTTCCCCCTCACTCATGAACAATTGATAATTTGTCAGATCTTACATATTTTGTCTCCCTTCACCCACTTTTCTGTTGTCCATCCCCCAGGGAGGAAGTTATATGTAGATCCTTGTAACTGAGGTCTCAGAGCAGCTGGGTGTGATGTAGGGGAGGCTCTGGAAGCAGCTGCAGACACTGCGGGAGTTGGCATCCCAACAGTGAGGGTCACTGCATCCGTGGGTACCAGAAAACTGGCTGGGGTTGCTTATTCCCCTAGATGCTACCCCTGCCTTGAAGAGAACCGTGACGGAGGCCTGTAGACATGTGTCAGGAATAGATGAGTCCTTCACAGTTTCCTCTTCCCACAAACCTTTGAGGAGAGCCTGCAGGGCAGGGGCTCGGCTCCCTGGCTCCAGTCACCTGCCCTTCCCCACAGCCACACCCTCGCCAGCCCCAATTCTCCCTGGCCTGGGTTTGCTTCTTGAATCCAGAGGAGCAGCCTGGGCAAAGACCATGAAGAACCTTGTCCTTCAGGCAGCCCCTTTGATTGGGTCCCTTGTCCTGCAGAGTGTGGACACATGCACACTAACTGTTGGGGGACTCAGGCTGTCACCACAGGGGCCAGGATCTGAAGAGGATGCTGGCACTGCGGGGCTTCCTGAGGGAAGCTGAGGACTTGCAGAGCTGGCTGAGCAGCCAGCAGCAGGTGGCCAGAGGAGAGAGGACTATGAGCACACCCTAGTGAGGAAGGGGCTAGGGGCAAGGAAGGTGCCCTGGAGCCGAATGAAGACGGGTGGTGGAGGGGGGGCTCAGTCTGGACTGAGGACAGCTGTGGCTTCCTATTCCCCTCTCTGCGTAGAGGGGCAAGTTCTGTGGCTGTCCAATCCTGCCCTGCCCAGTCACTCACTGAGGTGTCTCACAGCCCACCAGCCAGGGCCCCCTGTGACCCCTCTCCTCTCTTCTCAGCTCCTCTTAACTTAGTTTGCAATGTTTCGGCACCAAGTGAAGATGGGTGGCCACCAGGGGGCAGCCTGCCCCACTAGCGGAGAGCCTGCTGGAGTGGTGGCCCAGCACTGCCCCCAGGGCCCAGCAGTGGTGACAGGACCTACAGTGAGTACCAGCTGCCTGGAGCAGGGATGAGTTTGGGGGAGGTGCTGGGCATGGGGTGGAGGGGCTTCCAGGGAGACCCTTGCTGTGCTGCGGCTTTGCCAAACCCCTGAGAGGTGAACTGGCTTTCTGTGTTCCCACATTGGGGGCCCGGGCCACGTGTTCCAGGGAGCAACTTGTGCAGCCTGTAGCTTGGGACCCCTTACTTAAGCTGAGAGGCCATGTCGGACGACCTTCAGCAAAGCTCAGCCTTTGAGTCCTGGGATTCTGGCTTCAGGGCACGGTGAGGGCAGCTGCTGGTTCTGGCCCAGCTGCAAGCAGCCTGGCTGTACCTGGCCCTTCTGGGGACTCCAGATAGCACTGGGGAAACTGGGTGCACCGAGAGGCTGGGTTACTTGCTAGAGACCACAGCTAATTAGCAGTGGAGTTGAGACCCGATATGGCCCTCACCATAAAAAGGAAGTGTTTTCTGCCCTGGTGACCCTTGGCCTTCCCTGAGGTCAAGGGTGACCATAGCAGCCACATGAAGAGTGTCAGAAGCAGGGCACAGTGACTGCCTCAACCTCCCCACTCTCCCCCCGCTGGGGCTCTTCCACTCTTGGCCTAGTGCCTCTATTGCTGGGGAGCAGGCTGGAGAGTCCCCCACCCCTGCAGGGCCCACAACCTTCCTAGCAGTGCCAGCGGATCTGAGGAGGCACAGCCTGGCAGTGTGTGGCCAGGCTCCCTGGAAATGGTCCCATTGAAGATCTGGAGAGCAGACCGATTGTTTTCCTTTGATTGTGTTACAGACACCTTACAGGAGAGAAGGATGTTTATAGATCACTGTCTACAGTTTCTGACCTTCAAAGCACTCAAATCATTGCCATCGAGTCGATTTCTATCATCGAGGCCCTGTAGGACAGCACACGACGGCCCCTGCGGCTCTCTGAGGCTGTCACTACGGGAGCAGACAGCTGAGCCGCGTCTTTCTGATGGGTTTCAGATCACTGACCTTGCCACGATAGCAGCCCGGGGCATGCCTTTTTCTGACCTTGGGTTTGACTAATATATATATATATATATATATATATATATATATATATATATATATATATATATATATATATATATATATATACACACATATAATGCACATATATATGAATTTTAATATAGAGGGTTTTTGTTTTAAGTGGAAACATGCAGAGCAGTTTAACAATTTATACACATTTTGTTTGCACCCCTCATAATATAACACAGCACTCTTCTTGCCTCCTCCCTGACCCCTCCCTCCCTCCTGATTTTTGAGGGCAAATGCTCCCATTTGCTCTGGGAAGCACTTGCCTCACAGGTGCCATGCGTTCACTTCATCAGCTCGACTGTTACTTGGGTAGGGGTGATTCCCGGAGCTGGGCTCTGTTTTGGATTTGAAGGGCCCTGGTCTCAGGGTTCCAGCAGTCCCTGTCAAACTTGTAATGCCCTCTCTTCATGAAGTCAACTTCCATTGGCTTTCAAGCTGTGCCCAAGTTGCCAGTTTGAGCTCAACCAGAGCAGTTTGAGGCGGTGGCTGGGCACCATCTAACTCTCCTGGTCTCCAGGACAAGGATGGAGGGCTGTGGTGTTGGTGGTCCGTTAGTCCTGTGGACTGCTTTGCTTCAGTTTTTGATTTTCTTCACTCGTCAACTCCAGATGGGGAGAGAGGGGATCCTAGTTGCTAGAGGTGGCTTTGCAATGGAGACAAACATTTTATACTAAAGTGAGATTCTTACGTGACATTTGCGTGACTGCAGCAGCCCCTGCTCATCTTCCTCCGTGCTCACCCTAGCTGACCACCTTCCTACCTCAGAGGATGGGGCACTCCCTCTGCCCGTCCACCCTCAGGTCCTCACTTTCAGTCCCACAGGATCCTGTGGTATCAATCCCCCCCACCCCGCTATCAGCCCCACCCCCAGCCTACACAAGGATTACAAACCCTCGCTCCACTCAGATTCTCTGTAGCTAGTGTGACCTCCCCTGTGTTCCTCAGAGTGTGCTCTGCACCCATGAGATTATTGATTGGTTTCCACCCATAGTGACCCTCTGTGTCCCACAGGGCTTGCTCTGGGGGCATCTCTCAGAGGGGGAAACTAGGAGGAGGTGGAGAGGGAGCAGTTGGGCAAAGAAGCTGTGATGGACCCCACAGAGCCAGACTGCCCATGGAGGACAGGACCCTGCGGCTGTTTCCCCGAATGGGTGCCCCTCACGGCAGATCAATGCTCTGGAGACCCCACCGCAGGTGGAGGCCCCTCGACCCCTCCTCAGTCCCGCCCTCCACACCCTCACCTACATTTGAAGCTGGGTGAGCTTCTCCTCCTGGGCTGCCAGCTGCCTTTCCAAGTCCTGGTGCCAGGCATGTGGCCCTCTAAGGGGCGGATCCCTGCTCACCCCACAGTCAGGATCTAGCAGGAGGTCCTCTCAGGAGGCCAGCCAGACCTCGGCCTGACCCAGCATTCCCCGCAGCTCCTCCTGGTCCTGGCTCACCTGGCAGTGCTCCTGGTTAAGGGCCCAGGCCGTCCAGAGGTCCTGAAGCTGCCTGTCCAGCTCCCGGAGACACTGTGACCTGGGGGGCAGAGGGCTGTTGGGAGGGGCTCAGGGTGTCGCCTGGGTGGGGCAGGGCTGGGTTACCGTGGAGCAGGGAGAAGCAGGAAAGGGAGCTCTGGCCACGCACCACACTGGCCCTAGCCCTCAGCACGCACATCTCTGGGGCCATGACGTGGCTGGTGTCCAGCAGCTTCTACCCCGCCGGCCGCACTGCCTGGGCTCTCAGGCAGAGCTCCTGCCCCAGTGTCTCCTTGGCCCCAGCTGGTCTTTCTGAGGATATAGACTAGCGCCTGCTTCTCTTGAGCCCGAGTGCTGGGTGGGGGACAGGGCATGGGAACAGGTCTCAGGGCCAGAGGGCAGAACAGGGAGGAGATAGGGAAGAGCTGGGTGACCCCACCCGCATGGAACAGAGCGAGACCCCATCCAGGTGGGGTGGCACATACAGCAGTTCCTGGCAGTGCCTGAGGAAGGCGTGGCCATGGGCTACCCACTCCAGCTGCTGGCCCTGCTCCCAGGCCTTCATGTCCAGGTGGCCCAGGCCTCCTGCACCTCAGCCAGCTGCCCGGCCAGGCTCTCCTGGACCGCAGGGTGTACCTGGATGGACTCCATCCCCATCTGAACCACCACCTTGTCCACAGCCACCAGCTCCCTCTGCAGCTGGCAGAGAGCAGGCTGAATGCTCCTCTACCCAGGACTCTGCAGGCCATCCTGGCTGTACCCCAGCCTAGGTCAAGCCCAGGCCCGTCACCCCCCATCCCAGAGGGGGCAGAGGCAGGCCGCAGTCCTGCCTGGGGTCAGCTGGGGTGAGGGCTCCTCATCCATCCATTGCCTAGAAAGAGGGTTCTTGCGGTGGGGAGGGACTGGGGCCCTCCCCTGCAGGCGGCGGTGCTGGCGCTGCAGGACCTCCACAGACGCCAGGTCGTGGCCAAGGACAGCACCCTCCACCAGGACCACCTTCTGCATGTGGCCCCACAGCTCTAGCGCCGCCTGGTGGAAATCGAGGGCACAGCGGGAAGGAAGGCCAGCAACTTTCTCCCTGAGAACAGGGCCACCTCCTTTTGAGCAAAGACTGTGGCTTGGGGATTTGTGGGGTGTTAACACGGAGGGAAATGGGACGAAGACTCTATTCCATAACTTATAACAGGGAGAATCTGGAAAGCTGGTATTCCACGGTAGGAAAGCCTCTACTTTGGTAAGTTAGAGGTAAAGTCCAAGTACATTATCCTGCTTTAAAAATCATTCCCACGGATTCTCCGTTAACAACTAGGCTGCCTTAATGTGAGCACATGACTGATTGTATCTCTGTGTAGAAGCAGATATGGTCCTTTTGCCCTCTCTTCCCACCGTGACACCCAGCCCCCCTTGTAGCTTCCCCCAATGCAGGTATTAGCTTTCCTCACCTTGGTGAGCTCAAGTACAGGGGCCTTACGATAGATACCGCCCACCTTGTGACCCATGTCACTACTGAAGAGGTGTGTCTCCAGGCTCCCTATACACGTCCCAAGATAGCAAAGGTTCCACTTCTCCCAGTTCCACGTGGTCCATCAAGAGGAGCTGAAGTGAGCATGCCTAATAAAACATGTCTGACTCTGTATTGTATTCTCTCACCACTGTCTTTCCTGTCCTCTATGACTTTACCATGAACTTTACCTATTATCATCGCTGTATATTCGCGCCTTCTTGCCCTTCGGTGGTTAGAAGATGGATGGTTTCCTCTGATCACAGCAGGTTCCTGAGGAGGCCCGGGGCCCACAGGCAGGGCCCGAGGGAGGAAAGGGTCTTGACACGCATGTTGGGAGGAAGGCAAAAAGATGGGGAGCCCTGAGCACATGAGGATTGCGGCTCAGGGAGCGAGTGGGCTGCCTGTCAGGGGGTCTGCCTGTAGCAACTCCAACAGTCAGTGAGGAGAGGGCTGGCCCCGGAGCCACCCAGCCCCAGGATTTCGGTTGCAGGACCTGTCAGGTGCTCAGTGCACTGAGACACCAGATCCCGAGAAAAGAGGGTGTGGGGAGGGGAGGCAGGGAGCTCTAAGAGTGGCGGTTAGCAAGAAGACCAGCAGGACCTGTGCCCCCAACGAAACTGTGGACCGTGCTCAGGGAGCATTGGGAGAGCCCACTTCGTGCTCCTGCCACAAGGAGTGACCTGCGCTGAAGGACTCCAAACTGGGTGCAGGAAGGAGCGTGGTTGGACGGGGAAGGCTGAATGATGCTGGGAGCTGGAGTCAGCCATGCCCCTTAATACACACATGCGCACACGAGAATACACACAGAAGTACGCATGCACACACCCACATGCCCACCCCTACACATGAGCACACACACACAGGCACACACACGCACACACATCTGGGGTAGGCCCCTGTGTCCCGAGCCCTTTGGCTGTCGCTGGCCTGTCCCTCTGGGCACCCACCTCTGTGCGGGCTTTCATTGCGTTGTCCAGCCTCGCCCATGTGGCCTCAACGCAGCTCCTGTGGACTTGACTCTGGGCCACGGTGCTGAGTGAGGCGAGTTTCAGGGCACCTGCCAGCTCCCTCATGGCCTGAACCCTGGCAGCCCCACACTCTGCCCTTTCTCCTGGAATACCTTGAACTTCTCTGCCAGCATCTGCCAAAGGTGGGGCTGGAGAGGGTCAATGTGGATGGGGTTCAGGCAGCTCCTAAAACTCACGAAAGGGCCAGCTGGCCCCAACAGCTCCCACATCCCTCAGCCCTGGTTCTAGAACTCTGCAGGGCATCTCCTGCCCCCTCAGCCCACGCAGCATCTACCCTACCCTCCGTTCCTCCATCCACTTTCCTGGCACGACTCACTTCCAAACCCTCCAGGTCCTGTCCACACTGTCTCTGGAGAGGGCCCGAGTTCAGGGAACCCAGGGCAGCCCCTGCTGTCTGCGGCCTGTGGAGGAGGCAAAGCTAGGTCGGTGGATCAGGGAGCCTGGTCACAAAGCCCACTTAGCAGGGTCACTTTCCCAAGCCAGGGGCTCCCTGCACCTGCAGGGGCGTTCTGGGAAGAGTTGAGCTGGGCTGAGGATGCCCTGCACAGCCCCAGACTGACCCAGGTCACAGTAGAAGCTACTGCGTTTCCAGCCCACATGGAGCTTAGGCGAGATAACGATTTGCCCATGATCCTAGCCCAGAGGCTGGCCCGGAGTCTCAGGGGCCCTGCATTTGCTGCATGCAAGCACCATGGAGGGGTGCAGCTTTAACCTTTGAAGGGTGTGCAGTCTCCTCCAAACACACAGCATGCCTGGGTAGCACACAACGTGGCTACCTGTGGAGTGCCGGGCTTTAGAATGACCCCACCTATTGACTCATGGGGATCCTCCAGAGGGTTTGCAAGCCAGTTAATCTTTCCAGGAGCAGGGAACCTCTTCTATCTCCTGAGGAGCAGTTAGTGGGACTGAACCAGGCAACAGCCCAACACTTCCCAAGCAGGCCTCCTGGAGCATCGTTAGAGCAAGGGGTAAACTGCTAGTGATAATGGGCTCCTGGGAGGAGAGTTTGCAGAAAGGCCTGAAGCGCTGAGTAAGATCTCAGGACGGTGGCCCTCTGGGAGCTTAGGACAAGTTCTAAACCTAGCCAGGAAGCTGAAGGGCTGACCAGAAGCTGAGGGGGAGGAATGAGCATGCTGGGATAACTGCTGACCCCCGCCTGGGGCAGGGCTTCCAGGTTGGAGCTGTGGGAGCTGACTCAGGCCAGACCCCACCTGCTCTGAGACGCTGAGGCCACCCTCAAAATTCACAGCCAACTGTCTCACGTGCTCGTCCGTATCCAGGTGGGTGCCTGGGGGAGGGGGTGGCTTCTGCAAGTGCTGCCACCCCAGGCCCAGAGTCCCACCCTCAATGCCCGGGCCCTTGGCCACCATGCTATCTCAGGAGAAAGCCACAAGCCTCCCAGATGCTGTGTCCCACTGGGTGGAGGCCCCCCTGAGGAGACATGGATCGCACCAAAGAATCACACAATCTGCCTCTGACCCCTTGAGGCCTCCTCACCCCCCAATATCATCACCCCAGTGACGCTTCCCACTCTGGACTAGACTGCATAGGTATTAGCAAGAGATAAAACTCACAACACATGGAACCCAGGAACAGGAATGGGAATAGAGATACCAAAAGGGTAGGGGGAAGGGGGGTAGAGGATGGGAGGAAGGGGAACCAATACCAATGAATGACATATAACAACACACCCCTCGCAGGGAGAGGAGCAACAGAAAGCTGGGGATAAAAGAGACAATGCTCTATGTGAGATATGAAAATAATAACAATCTATAATCTATCAAGGAACCACGAGTGGGGGAGGAGGAAGGAAAGGGGAGCTGATCCCAAGGGCTCAATAGAAAGTAAATGTCTAGAAAAGAATGATGGCAATATACGTATGACTATGTCAGATACAATTGGTGTATGGATTGTAACAAGAGTTGTAAGAGCCCCCAATAAGGACACACTGAGGATGACGAAATACACCACTGAAAACCTTATGCTAATCATTGATAAACTGTCAGGTAGTGGAGGGCTAGTAAAACTAGGCAGAACCTTGTCAGAGAGAGGACCAGATGACGAACACTTTTGGTCAGATTAAAGGGGAGGGCCAGTGACAAAGAGCCAGGCCGTTTGAAGAATGCATGGCCAAGGGAGCTGCAATGATGGGTTCAAACATCAGAAAGAAATGAGGGTGGCCCAGGACTGGCAAGCTTTTCCTTGTCCTGTACATTGAGGTTGCTTTGAAGCAGACCAACAAGACAGCACCTACCAACAAGACCAACCGAGGAAGAGGAAGCCACTATGATCCCAGAAACAGACATCACTAGGAAGTGTCAGGAGACTTCTATAAAGGTAACCAATGTCCTGGCCCTTCATCCCAGAAAGCTGGAGAAGCACCATTGTCATGGTTTACCAGACGTTCCCCAGATAAATTACTGTCCAGCTGCCCATAGGAAGGAGAAATACCTAAAGACATGACGGAAGGGAGGTTCACTCCGCTATGGGAATATGCTAATCTGTGCACTTAAATGTTGAAATTCACAGACACACGTGTATAAAAGAGAGTTGTAAATAAATATTAAATGCACATCAAGAAAACTTCGCTACAAGATTTTTTTAACCTCATAAGCCCACCATTATGCCATAGGCCCCCCAGAATCCACAACCATCTACAAAAGAGATGGAATGAGGTTGAATGCTAGTAAGAGCCAAGTCAGAGAAAGCAAAATAATCTCATGTTTGGTGGGCATCTGCATATAGCTGGGGAGCACCCAAAGCTGTTTCACGTAGATAATGTGGCTTCTGCTCAGATATGTCTGAGTGTACGTGAGGTTTGGAAGGAGTAGCATTTAACTGGCTAAGGCATCATCTCCCTTTACTGAATTTCAAAATCAAGATGCTCATGAACTTGCAATGCTAAAGTGACCAAAACATGAATCATTCTGCTCTTCAATTAGCACCACCTGTGCATCTTGGACATTTGGCGTGATAAGCTAACAATATGAGTGAGCAAAACCTGTTGTGAAAAACAGGAAGATACAGAAAGCTCCATTGTTTAATGTAATTATTGTATACGGGAACCTGCAGGATGTAAAATTTCCCATCAACAACTGATGATGGAAAATGATAATGCTTCTTAACCAACCCGCCCCAAAAAAAAACTCGTGTTGAGGCACTCTAGAAATGAAAAACGTAAATCTGGGTGAGGCAACACTGAAGACAGCCTATGAAATGCGGCATGTTAAGATTTCCTTCACATTCAAATAGTTGAAAATCTAAGGCATGAGCTGAGAACAGTAAAACTCTTTGACGCTTCATAATCTTTGCAGGGGAAACACCAGAATAATTGCCTCTTCCTTAATATACTTGAATCTGCTGGAGTTACATTTGGAGGTGAGATATGGGAAACTGTTTGAATTACAATAGTATGAAAGTAAGAGCAATTTTACACAGTGAGAAGCTCAAGTGTACTCATTGGAATCGGTTGTCTGAATGACACCCACCTGGAGCTTGTTTTTTTTTTTGTTTTTTTTTCAGTTGTAGCTTTTGATTATGTGTCTTCTCTTCTGCAGGCTAGGTTTTCAAGGTATAACTGCTCTTTCTAGACTTTTGACAAACATTTAGTCTGCAGGTTTAACGTCTGGTGCTGGCTGCAGTTTTGTCTATGGGAAGGAGAAGGACACAGAATCAAAGGGTTTACTCAGATGGTCTATGTGTCCTAACATAGAAGTCAGACAGAACAGGCTCAGGCTAGGGCACCCGTAGGCTTAGGCTAAAGCACCCCAACGCTTAGGCTAGGGCACCCCTAGGCTTAGGCTAAGGATAGGGCTCCCCTAGCCTAAGGTTAGGGCACCCCTAGGCTTAGGCTAGGGCACCCTTATGCTTACGCTAGGACACCCCTAGACTTAGGCTAGGGCACCCCTAGGCTTATTCTAGGGCACCCCTAGGCTTAGGCTAAAGTTGGGCTCCTCTAGCCTAATGCTAGGGCACCCCTAGGCTTAGGCAAGGGCACCCGTAGGCTTAGGCTAGGACACTCCTAGGCTTAGGCTAGGGCACCCCTAGGCTTAGGCTAAGGTTGGGCTCCCCTAGCCTAAGGCTAGGGCACCCCTAAGTTTAGGCTAGGGCACCCCTAGGCTTAGGCTAAGGCTAGGGCTGCCCTAGCCTAAGGCTAGGGCACCCCTAGGCTTAGGCTAGGGCAACCCTAGGCTTAGGTTAGGGCACCCCTATGCTTAGGATAGGACACCCCTAGGCTTAGGCTAGGGCACCCCTAGGCTCAGGCTAAGGCTAGGGCTCCCCTAGCCTAAGGCTAGGGCTCCCCTTGTCTTGGGCTAGGGCACCCCTAGGCTTAGGCTAGGGCACCACTAACGTTAGGCTAGGGCACACGTAGGCTTAGGCTAGGGCACCCCTAGTCTTTGGCTAGGGCACCCCTAGGCTTAGGCTAAGGTTAGGGCTCCCCTAGCCTAAGGCTAGGGCACCCCTAGGCTTAGGCTAGGGCACCCCTAGGCTTAGGCTAGGGCACCCAGAAGCTTAGGCTAGGGCACCCCTAGTCTTTGGCTAGGGCACCCCTAGGCTTAGGCTAGGGCTCCCCTAGCCAAAGGCTAAGGCACCCATAGACTTAGATGAGGGCACCCCTAGGCTTAGGCTAGGGCACCCCTAGGCTTAGGCTAAGGCTAGGGCTCCCCTAGCCTAAGGCTAGGACACTCCTAGGCTTAGGCTAGGGCACCCCTAGGCTTAGGCTAGGGCACCCGTAGGCTTAGGTTACGGCACCCCTAGGCTAAGGCTAAGGCTAGGGCTCCCCTAGCCTAAGGCTAGGAAACTCCTAGGCTTAGGCTAGGGCACCCCTAGGCTTACGCTAAGGCTCGGGCTCCCCTAGCCTAAGGCTAGGGCACCCCTATGCTTAGGCTAGGGCACGCCTAGACTTAGGCTAGGGCATCCCTAGGCTAGGCTAGTGAACCCCTAGGCTTAGGCTAAGGCTAGGGCTCCCCTAGCCTAAGGCTAGGGAACCCCTAAGCTTAGGCTAGGGCACCCCTAGGCTTAGGCTAGGGCACCCCTAGGCTTAGGCTAGGGCACCCAGAAGCTTAGGCTAGGGCACCCCTAGTCTTTGGCTAGGGCACCCAGAGGCTTAGCCTAGGGCACCCCTAGTCTTTGGTTAGGGCACCCCTAGGTTTAGGCTAAGGCTAGGGCTCCCCTAGCCTAAGGCTAAGGCACCCCTAGGCTTAGACTAGGGCACCCCTAGGCTTGGGCTAGGGCAGCCCTATGCTTAGGCTAAGGCTAGGGCTCCCCTAGCCTAAGGTTAGGGCACCCCTATGCTTAGGTTAGGGAACCCCTAGGCTTAGGCTAGGGCACCCATAGGTTTAGGCTAAGGCTAGGGCTCCCCTAGCCTAAGGCTAGGGCACCCCTAAGCTTAGGCTAGGGCACCCCTAGGCTTACGCTAAGGCTCAGGCTCCCCTAGTCTAAGGCTAGGGCACCCCTATGCGTATGCTAAGGCACGCCTAGACTTAGGCTAGGGCACCCCTAGGCTTAGGCTAGTGAACCCCTAGGCTTAGGCTAAGGCTAGGACTCCCCTAGCCTAAGGCTAGGGCACCCCTAGACTTAGGCTAGGGCACCCCTAGGCTTAGGCTAGGGCACCCTTAGGCTTAGGCTAAGGCTAGGGCTTCCCTAGCCTAAGGCTAGGGCACCCCTAGGCTTAGAATAGGGCACCCCTGACCTTAGGCTAGGGCACCCCTAGGCTTAGGCTAGGGCACCGATAGGCTTAGGCTCAGGCACCCCTAGGCTTAGGCTAAGGTTAGGGCTCCCCTAGCCTAAGGCTAGGGAACCCATAGGCTTAGGCTAGGGCACCCCTAGGCTTAGGCTAGGGCACCCCTAGGCTTAGGCTAGGGCCACCCTAGGCTTAGGCTAAGGCTAGGGCTCCCCTAGCTTAAGGTTAGGGCACCCCTAGGCTTAGGCTCGGGCACCACTAGGCTTGGGCTAGGGCACCCAGAGGCTTAGGCTAGGGCACCCCTAGTCTTTGGCTAGGGCATCCCTATGCTTAGGCTAAGGCTAGGGCTCCCCTAGCCTAAGGCTAGGGCAACCCTATGCTTAGGCTAGGGCACCCCTATGCTTAGGCTAGGGCACGCCTAGACTTAGGCTAGGGCACCCCTAGGCTAGGCTAGTGAACCCCAAGGCTTAGGCTAAGGCTAGGGCTCCCCTAGCCTAAGGCTAGGGAACCCCTAAGCTTAGGCTAGGGCACCCCTAGGCTTAGGCTAGGGCACCCCTAGGCTTAGGCTAGGGCACCCAGAAGCTTAGGCTAGGGCACCCCTAGTCTTTGGCTAGGGCACCCAGAGGCTTAGCCTAGGGCACCCCTAGTCTTTGGTTAGGGCACCCCTAGGTTTAGGCTAAGGCTAGGGCTCCCCTAGCTTAAGGCTAGGGCACCCCTAGGCTTAGGCTAAGGCTAGGGCTCCCATAGCCTAAGACTAGGGCACCCCTAAGCTTAGGCTAGGGCACCCCTAGGCTTAGGCTAGAGCACCCCTAGCCATAGGCTAAAGCTAGGTCTCCCCTAGCCTAAGGCTAGGGCACCCCTAGTCGTAGGCTAGGGCACCACTAGGCTTACGCTAAGGCTCGGGCTCCCCTAGCCTAAGGCTAGGGCACCCCTATGCTTAGGCTATGGCACGCTTAGATTTAGGCTTGGGCACCCATAGGCTAGGCTAGTGAACACCTAGTCTTAGGCTAATGCTAGGGCTCCCCTAGCCAAAGGCTAGGGAACCCCTAAGCTTAGGCTAGGGCACCCCTAGGCTTAGGCTAGGGCACCCCTAGGCTTAGGCTCGGGCACCACTAGGCTTGGGCTAGGGCACCCAGAGGCTTAGGCTAGGGCACCCCTAGTCTTTGGCTAGGGCATCCCTATGCTTAGGCTAAGGCTAGGGCTCCCCTAGCCTAAGGCTATGGCAACCCTATGCTTAGGCTAGGGCACCCCTAGGATAAGGCTAGGGCACCCCTAGGCTTAGTCTAGGGCATCCCTAGGCTTAGGCTACGGCACCCTTAAGCTTAGGCTAAGGCTAGGGCTCCCCTAGCCTAAGGCTAGGGCACGCCTAAGCTTAGGCTAGGACACCCCTAGGCTTACGCTAAGGCTCGGGCTCCCATAGCTTAAGGCTAGGGCACCCCTATGCTTAGGCTAGGGCACGCCTAGAATTATGTTAGGGCACCCCTAGGCTTAGGCTAGTGAACCCCTAAGCTTAGGCTAGGGCACCCCTAGGCTTAGGCTAGGGCACCCCTAGGCTTAGGCTAGGGCACCCCTAGACTTACGCTTGGGCACCTCAAGGTTTTGGCTAGGGCACCCCTAGGCGTAGGCTAAGGCTAGGGCTCCCCTGGCCTTAGACTAGGGCACCCTTAGGCTTAGGCTAGGGCACCCCTAGGCTTAGGCTAGGGCACCCCTAGGCTTACGCTAAGGCTCGGGCTC
Organism: Tenrec ecaudatus; assembly: GCF_050624435.1. NCBI lineage: Eukaryota > Metazoa > Chordata > Mammalia > Afrosoricida > Tenrecidae > Tenrec > Tenrec ecaudatus. Next base: position 406,810 of record NW_027457668.1, on the reverse strand, counting down.
CCATAGCTTAAGGCTAGGGCACCCCTATGCTTAGGCTAGGGCACGCCTAGATTTATGTTAGGGCACCCCTAGGCTTAGGCTAGTGAACCCCTAAGCTTAGGCTAGGGCACCCCTAGGCTTAGGCTAGGGCACCCCTAGGCTTAGGCTAGGGCACCCCTAGACTTACGGTTGGGCACCTCTAGGTTTTGGCTAGGGCACCCCTAGGCGTAGGCTAAGGCTAGGGCTCCCCTGGCCTTAGACTAGGGCACCCCTAGGCTTAGGTTACGGCACCCCTAGGCTTAGGCTAGGGCACCCCTAGGCTTAGGCTAGGGCACCCCTAGGCTTAGGCTAAGCCTAGAGCTCACCTAGCCTAATGCTAGGGCACCCCTAGGCTTCGCATAGGGACCCCTAGGCTTCGGCTAGGGCACCCCTAGGCTTAGGCTAGGACACCCCTAGGCTTAGGCTAGGGCACCCCTAGGCTTAGGCGAGGGCACCCCTAAGCTTAGACTAAGGCTAGGGTTCCCCTAACCTAAGGCTAGGGAACCCCTAACTTAGGCTACGGCACCCCTATGCTTAGGCTAGGGCACCCTTAGGCTTAGGCTAGGGCACCCTTAGGCTTAGGCTACGGCACCCCAAAGCTTAGGCTAGGGCACCCCTAGGCTTAGGCTAAGGCTAGGGCTCCCGTAGCCTAAGGCTAGGGCACCCCTAGGCTTAGGCTAGGGCACCCATAGGCTTAGGCTAGGGCACACATATGCTTAGGCTAAGGCACCCCTTGGCTTAGGCTAGGACACCCCTAGGATTAGGCCAAGGCTAGGGCTACCCTAGCCTAAGTCTAAGTTACCCCTAGGCTTAGGCTAGGGCACCCCTAGGCTTAGGCTAAGGCTAGGGCTCCCCTAGCCTAAGGCTAGGGCACCCCTAGGCTTAGGCTAGGGCAACACTAGGCTGAGGCTAGGGCAAACATAGGCTTAGGCTAAGGCTTGGGCTCCACTAGTGTAAGGCTAGGGCACCCCTAGGCTTAGGCTAGGGCACCCCTAGGCTTAGGCTAGGACACCCCTAGGCTTAGGCTAGGTCACCCGTAGGCTTAGGCTAAGGCTAGGGCTCCCCTAACCTAAGGCTAGGGAACCCCTAGGCTTAGGGTAGGGCACCCCTAGGCTTAGGCTAGGGAACCCCTAGGCTTAGGCTAGGGCACCCCTCAGCTTAGGCTAGGGCACCCCTAGGCTTAGGCTCGGGTACCCCTAGGCTTAGGCTAGGGCACCCAGAAGCTTAGGCTAGGGAACCCCTAGTCTTTGGCTAGGGTAGCCCTATGCTTAGGCTAAGGCTAGGGCTCCCATATGCTTAAGCTAAGGCACCACTAGGCTTAGGCTAGGGCACCCAGAGGCTTAGGCTAGGGCACCCCTAGTCTTTGGCTAGGGCACCCCTAGGCTTAGGCTAAGGCTAGGGCTCCCCTAGCCTAAGTCTAAGGCACCCCTAGGCTTAGACTAGGGCACCGCAAGGCTTAGGTAGGGCAGCCCTATGCTTAGGTTAAGTCTAGGGCTCCCCTAGCCTAAGGTTAGGGCACCCCTATGCTTAGGCTAGGGCACCACTATGCTTAGGCTAGGGCACCCCTAGGCTTAGACTAGGGCACCCCTAGGCTTATGCTAGGGCACCCCTAAGCTTAGGCTAAGGCTATGGCTCCCCTAGCCTAAGGCTAGGGCACCCCTAGGCTTAGGCTAGGGAACCCCTAGGCTTTGGCTAGGGCACCCCTAGTCTTAGGCTAAGGCTATGGCACCCCTAGCCTAAGGCTAGGGCACCCCTATGCGTAGGCTAGGGCATGCCTAGACTTAGGCTAGGGGACCCCTAGGCTAGGCTAGTAAACCCCTAGGCTTAGGCTAAGGCTAGGGCTCCCCTAGCCTAAGGCTAGGGAACCCCTAAGCTTCGTCTAGGGCACCCGTAGGCTTAGGCTGGGGCACCCCTAGGCTTAGGCTCGGGCACCCCTAGGCTTAGGCTCGGGCACCACTAGGCTTAGGCTAGGCCACCCAGAGTCTTAGGATAGGGCACCCCTAGTCTTTGGCTAGGGCACCTCTAGGCTTAGGCTAAGGCTAGGGCTCCCCTAGCCTAAGGCTAGGGAACCCCTAGGCTTAGGCTAGGGCACCCCTAGGCTTAGGCTAGTGCACCCATAGGCTTAGGTCAAGGCTAGGGCTACCCCAGCCTAAGGCTAGGGCACCCCTAGGCTTAGGCTAGGGCACCACTAGGGTTAGGCTAGGGCAAACATAGGCTTAGGCTAAGGCTTGGGATCCCCTAGTCTAAGGCTAGGGCACCCCTAGGCTTAGGCTAGGGCACCCCTAGGCTTAGGCTAGGACACCCCTAGGCTTAGGCTAGGGAACCCCTAGGCTTAGGCTAGGGCACCCCTAGGCTTAGGCTAGTGCACCCATAGGCTTAGGCCAAGGCTAGGGCTACCCTAGCCTAAAGCTAGGGAACCCCTAGACTTAGGCTAGTGCACCCCTAGGCTTAGGCTAGGGCACCCCTAGGCTTAGACTAAGGCTAGGATTCCCCTAGCCTAAGGCTAGGGCACCCCTAGGCTTAGGCTAGGGCACCCCTAGGCTTAGGCTAGGACACCCATAGTCTTAGGCTAGGGCACCCCTAGGCTTAGGCTAGGGCACCCCTAGGCTTAGGCTAGGGCACCCCTAGGCTTTGGCTAAAGTTGGGCTCCTCTAGCCTAACTCTAGTGCACCCCTAGGCTTAGGCAAGGGCACCCCTAGGCTTAGGCTAGGGCACCCCTAGGCTTAGGCTAGGGCACCCCTTGGCTTATGCAAGGGCACCCCTAGGTTTAGGCTAGGGCACCCCTAGGCTTAGGCTAGGGCACCCCTAGGCTTAGAATAGGGCACCCCTAGGCATAGGCTAAGGCTAGGCCTCCCCTAGCCTAAGGCTGGGGCACCCCTAAGTTTAGGCTAAGGCTAGGGCTCCCCTAGCCTAACGCTAGGGCACCCCTAGGCTTAGGCTAGGGCACCCCTAGGCTTAGGCTAAAGCTACGGATCCCCTAGCCTAAGGCTAGGGCACCCTTAGGTTTAGGTAAGGGCACCCCTAGGCTTACGCTAAGGCTCGGGCTGCCCTAGCTTAAGGCTAGGGCACCCCTATGCTTAGGCTAGGGCACGCCTAGACTTAGGTTAGGGCACCCCTAGGCTTAGGCTAGGGCACCCCTAGGCTTAGACTCAGGCACCCCTAGGCTTGGGCTAGGGCACCCAGAGGCTTAGGCTAGGGAACCCCTAGGCTTAGGCTAGGGCACCCCTAGGCTTAGGCTAAGGCTAGGGCTCCCCTAGCCTAAGGCTAGGGCACCCCTAGGCTTAGGCTAGGGCACCCCTAGGATTAGGCTAGGACACCCAGAGGCTTAGGCTAGGGCACACCTAGTCTTTGGTAGGGCACTACTAGGCTTAGGCTAAGACTAGGGCTACCCTACCCTAAGGCTGAGGCACCCCTAGGCTTAGACTAGGGCACCCCTAGGCTTAGGCTAGGGCACCCCTAGGCTTAGGCTAGGGCACCCCTAGGCTTAGGCTAGTGCACCCCTAGGCTTAGGCCAAGGCTAGGGCTACCCCAGTCTAAGGCTAGGGAACCCCTAGGCTTAGGCTTGGGCACACCTAGGCTTAGGCTAGGGCACCCCTAGGCTTAGGAAAAGGCTAGGGCTCCCCTAGCCTAAGGCTAGGGCACCCCTAGGCTTAGGCTAGGGCACCACTAGGCTTAGGCTAGGGCAAATATAGGCTTAGGCTAAGGCTTGGGTACCCCTAGTCTAAGGCTAGGGCACCCCTAGGCTTAGGCTAGGACACCCCTAGGCTTAGGCTAGGGCACCCTAGGCTTAGGCTAGGGCACCCCTCAGCTTAGGCGAGGGCACCCCTAGTCTTAGGCCAAGGCTAGGGCTATCCTAGCCTAAGGCTAGGGAACCCCTAAGCTTAGTCTAGGGCACCCGTAGGCTTAGGCTGGGGCACCCCTAGGCTTAGGCTCGGGCACCCCTAGGCTTAGGCTCGGGCACCACTAGGCTTAGGCTAGGGCACCCAGAGTCTTAGGCTAGGGCACCCCTAGTCTTTGGCTAGGGCACCTCTAGGCTTAGGCTAAGGCTAGGGCTCCCCTAGCCTAAGGCTAGGGAACCCCTAGGCTTAGGCTAGGGCACCCCTAGGCTTAGGCTAGTGCACCCATAGGCTTAGGTCAAGGCTAGGGCTATCCCAGCCGAAGGCTAGGGCACCCCTAGGCTTAGGCTAGGGCACCACTAGGGTTAGGCTAGGGCAAACATAGGCTTAGGCTAAGGCTTGGGATCCCCTAGTCTAAGGCTAGGGCACCCCAAGGCTTAGGATAGGGCACCCCTAGGCTTAGGCTAGGACACCCCTAGGCTTAGGCTAGGGAAGCCCTAGGCTTAGGCTAGGGCACCCCTAGGCTTAGGCTAGTGCACCCATAGGCTTAGGCCAAGGCTAGGGCTACCCTAGCCTAAGGCTAGGGAACCCCTAGGCTTAGGCTAGTGCACCCCTAGGCTTAGGCTAGGGCACCCCTAGGCTTAGACTAAGGCTAGGGTTCCCCTAGCCTAAGGCTAGGGCACCCCTAGGCTTAGGCTACGACACCCATAGTCTTAGGCTAGGGCACCCCTAGGCTTAGGCTAGGGCACCCCTAGGCTTAGGCTAGGGCACCCCTAGGCTTTGGCTAAAGTTGGGCTCCTCTAGCCTAACTCTAGGGCACCCCTAGGCTTAGGCAAGGGCACCCCTAGGCTTAGGCTAGGGCACCCCTAGGCTTAGGCTAGGGAACCCCTTGGCTTAGAATAGGGCACCCCTAGGCATAGGCTAAGGCTAGGCCTCCCCTAGCCTAAGGCTGGGGCACCCCCACGTTTAGGCTAAGGCTAGGGCTCCCCTAGCCTAACGCTAGGGTACCCCTAGGCTTAGGCTAGGGCACCCCTAGGCTTAGGCTAAAGCTACGGATCCCCTAGCCTAAGGCTAGGGCACCCTTAGGTTTAGGTAAGGGAACCCCTAGGCTTACGCTAAGGCTCGGGCTGCCCTAGCTTAAGGCTAGGGCACCCCTATGCTTAGGCTAGGGCACGCCTAGACTTAGGTTAGGGCACCCCTAGGCTTAGGCTAGGGCACTCCTAGGCTTAGACTCAGGCACCCCTAGGCTTAGGCTAGGGCACCCAGAGACTTAGGCTAGGGCACCCCTAGTCATTGGCTAGGGCACCCCTAGGCTTAGGCTAAGGCTAGGGCTCCCCTATCCTAAGGCTAGGGCACCCCTAAGCTTAGGCTAGGGCACCCCTAGGCTTAGGCTAGGGCACCCCTAGGATTAGGCTAGGACACCCAGAGGCTTAGGCTAGGGCACATCTAGTCTTTGGTAGGGCACTACTAGGCTTAGGCTAAGACTAGGGCTAACCTACCCTAAGGCTGAGGCACCCCTAGGCTTAGACTAGGGCACCCCTAGGCTTAGGCTAGGGCACCCCTAGGCTTAGGCTAGGGCACCCCTAGGCTTAGGCTAGTGCACCCCTAGGCTTAGGCCAAGGCTAGGGCTACCCCAGTCTAAGGCTAGGGAACCCCTAGGCTTAGGCTAGGGCACCCAGAGTCTTTGGATAGGGCACACCTAGTCTTTGGTAGGGCACCACTAGGCTTAGTCTAAGACTAGGGCTACCCTAGCCTAAGGCTGAGGCACCTCTAGGCTTAGACTAGGGCACCCCTAGTCTTAGGCTAGGGCACCCCTCAGCTTAGGCGAGGGCACCCCTAGTCTTAGGCCAAGGCTAGGGCTATCCTAGCCTAAGGCTAGGGAACCCCTAAGCTTAGTCGAGGGCACCCGTAGGCTTAGGCTGGGGCACCCCTAGGCTTAGGCTCGGGCACCACTAGGCTTAGGCTAGGGCACCCAGAGTCTTAGGCTAGGGCACCCCTAGTCTTTGGCTAGGGCACCTCTAGGCTTAGGCTAAGGCTAGGGCTCCCCTAGCCTAAGGCTAGGGAACCCCTAGGCTTAGGCTAGGGCACCCCTAGGCTTAGGCTAGTGCACCCATAGGCTTAGGTCAAGGCTAGGGCTATCCCAGCCTAAGGCTAGGGCACCCCTAGGCTTAGGCTAGGGCACCACTAGGGTTAGGCTAGGGCAAACATAGGCTTAGGCTAAGGCTTGGGATCCCCTAGTCTAAGGCTAGGGCACCCCTAGGCTTAGGCTAGGGCACCCCTAGGCTTAGGCTAGGACACCCCTAGGCTTAGGCTAGGGAACCCCTAGGCTTAGGCTAGGGCACCCCTAGGCTTAGGCTAGTGCACCCATAGGCTTAGGCCAAGGCTAGGGCTACGCTAGCCTAAGGCTAGGGAACCCCTAGGCTTAGGCTAGTGCACCCCTAGGCTTAGGCTAGGGCACCCCTAGGCTTAGACTAAGGCTAGGGTTCCCCTAGCCTAAGGCTAGGGCACCCGTAGGCTTAGCCTAGGGCACCCCTAGGCTTAGGCTAGGACACCCATAGTCTTAGGCTAGGGCACCCCTAGGCTTAGGCTAGGGCACCCCTAGGCTTAGGCTAGGGCACCCCTAGGCTTTGGCTAAAGTTGGGCTTCTCTAGCCTAACTCTAGGGCACCCCTAGGCTTAGGCAGGGGCACCCCTAGGCTTAGGCTAGGGCACCCCTAGGCTTAGGCTAGGGAACCCCTTGGCTTAGAATAGGGCACCCCTAGGCATAGGCTAAGGCTAGGCCTCCCCTAGCCTAAGGCTGGGGCACCCCTACGTTTAGGCTAAGGCTAGGGCTCCCCTAGCCTAACGCTAGGGTACCCCTAGGCTTAGGCTAGGGCACCCCTAGGCTTAGGCTAAAGCTACGGATCTCCTAGCCTAAGGCTAGGGCACCCTTAGGTTTAGGTAAGGGCACCCCTAGGCTTACGCTAAGGCTCGGGCTGCCCTAGCTTAAGGCTAGGGCACCCCTATGCTTAGGCTAGGGCACGCCTAGACTTAGGTTAGGGCACCCCTAGGCTTAGGCTAGGGCACCCCTAGGCTTAGACTCAGGCACCCCTAGGCTTAGGCTAGGGCACCCAGAGGCTTAGGCTAGGGCACCCCTAGTCATTGGCTAGGGCACCCCTAGGCTTAGGCTAAGGCTAGGGCTCCCCTAGCCTAAGGCTAGGGCACCCCTAAGCTTAGGCTAGGGCACCGCTAGGCTTAGGCTAGGGCACCCCTAGGATTAGGCTAGGACACCCAGAGGCTTAGGCTAGGGCACACCTAGTCTTTGGTAGGGCACTACTAGGCTTAGGCTAAGACTAGGGCTAACCTACCCTAAGGCTGAGGCACCCCTAGGCTTAGACTAGGGCACCCCTAGGCTTAGGCTAGGGCACCCCTAGGCTTAGGCTAGGGCACCCCTAGGCTTAGGCTAGTGCACCCCTAGGCTTAGGCCAAGGCTAGGGCTACCCCAGTCTAAGGCTAGGGAACCCCTAGGCTTAGGCTAGGGCACACCTAGGCTTAGGCTAGGGCACCCCTAGGCTTAGGCAAAGGCTAGGGCTCCCCTAGCCTAAGGCTAGGGCACCCCTAGGCTTAGGCTAGGGCACCACTAGGCTTAGGCTAGGGCAAACATAGGCTTAGGCTAAGGCTTGGGTACCCCTAGTCTAAGGCTAGGGCACCCCTAGGCTTAGGCTAGGACACCCCTAGGCTTAGGCTAGGGCACCCTAGGCTTAGGCTAGGGCACCCCTCAGCTTAGGCGAGGGCACCCCTAGTCTTAGGCCAAGGCTAGGGCTATCCTAGCCTAAGGCTAGGGAACCCCTAGGCTTAGGCTAGGGCACACCTAGGCTTAGGCTAGGGCACCCCTAGGCTTAGGCTAAGGCTAGGGCTCCCCTAGCCTAAGGCTAGGGCACCCCTAGGCTTAGGCTAGGGCACCCCTAGGCTTAGGCTAGGGCACCCCTAGGCTTAGGCTAGGGCACCCAGAGGCTTTGGATAGGGCACACCTAGTCTTTGGTAGGGCACCACTAGGCTTAGTCTAAGACTAGGGCTACCCTAGCCTAAGGCTGAGGCACCTCTAGGCTTAGACTAGGGCACCCCTAGTCTTAGGCTAGGGCACCCCTAGGCTTAGGCTAAGCCTAGAGCTCACCTAGCCTAATGCTAGGGCACCCCTAGGCTTCGGCTAGGGTACCCCTTGGCTTCGGCTAGGGCACCCCTAGGCTTAGGTTAGGGCACCCCTAGGCTTAGGCGAGGGCACCCCTAGGCTTAGGCTAAGGCTAGGGCACTCCTAGGCTCAGGCTATGGCAGCCCTACACTTAGGCTAGGGCACCCCTAGGCTTAGGCTAGGACACCCCTAGGCTTGGGCTAGGGCACCCTAGGCTTAGGATAGGGCACCCCTCAGCTTAGGCGAGGGCACCCCTAGTCTTAGGCCAAGGCTAGGGCTACCCTACCCTAAGGCTAGGGAACCCCTAGGCTAAGGCTAGGGCACACCTAGGCTTAGGCTACGGCACCCCTAGGCTTAGGCTAAGGCTAGGGCTCCCTTTGCCTAAGGCTAGGGCACCCCTAGGCTTAGGCTAGGGCACCCCTAGGCTTAGGCTAGGGCACCCCTAGGCTTAGGCAAGGGCACCCCTAGGCTTAGGCTAGGGCACCCCTTGGCTTAGGCTAAGGCGAGGGTTCCCCAACCTAAGGCTAGGGCACCCGTAGGCTTAGGCTAGGGCACCCCTAGGCTTAGGCTAAGGCTAGGCCTCCTCTAGCCTAAGGCTGGGGCACCCCTAAGGTTAGGCTAAGGCTAGGGCTCCCCTAGCCTAACGCTAGGGCACCCCTAGGCTTAGGCTAGGGCACCCCTAGGCTTACGCTAAGTCTCGGGCTGCCCTAGCCTAAGGCTAGGGCACCCTATGCTTAGGCTAGGGCACGCCTAGACTTAGGCTAGGGCACCCCTAGGCTTAGGCTAGGGCACCACTAGGCTTAGGCTCAGGCACCCCTAGGCTTAGGCTAGGGTACCCAGAGGCTTAGGCTAGGGCACCCCTAGTCTTTGGCTAGGACACCCCTAGGCTTAGGCTAAGGCTAGGGCTTTCCTAGCCTAAGGCTAGGGCACCCCTAGGCTTAGGCTAGGGCACCCCTAGGCTTTGGCTAGGGCACCCAGAGGCTTAGGCTAGGGCATACCTAGGCTTTGGTAGGGCACCACTAGGCTTAGGCTAAGACTAGGGCTACCCTTGCCTAAGGCTGAGGCACCCCTAGGCTTAGAGTAGGGCACCCCTAGGCTTAGGCTAGGGCACCCCTTGCTAAGGCTAGGGCATCCCTAGGCTTAGGCTAGGGCACCCCTAGGCTTAGGCTAAGCCTAGAGCTCACCTAGCCTAATGCTAGGGCACCCCTAGGCTTCGGCTATGGTACCCCTAGGCTTCGGCTAGGGCACCCCTAGGCTTAGGCTAGTGCACCGCTAGGCTTAGGCTAGGACACACCTAGGCTTAGGCTAGGGCACCCCTAGGCTTAGGCGAGGGCACCGCTAGGCTTAGGCTAGGACACCCCTAGGCTTAGGCTAGTGCACCCCTAGGCTTAGGCCAAGGCTAGGGCTACCCCAGCCTAAGGCTAGGGCACCCCTAGGCTTAGGCTAGGGCACCCCTAGGCTTAGGCTAGGGCACCCCTAGGCTTAGGCTAGGGCACCCCTAGGCTTTGGCTAGGGCACCCCTATGCTTAGGCTAGGGCACGCCTGGACTTAGGCTAGGGCAACCCTAGGCTTAGGCTAGGGCACCCAGAGGCTTAGGCTAGGGCACCCCTAGTCTTTGGCTAGGGCACCCCTAGGCTTAGGCTAGGGTACCCCTAGGCTTCGGCTAGGGCACCCCTAGGCTTAGGCTAGGGCACCGCTAGGCTTAGGCTAGGACACCCCTATGCTTAGGCTAGGGCACCCCTAGTCTTTGGCTAGGGCACCACTAGGCTTAGGCTAAGGCTATGGCTCCCCTAGCCTAAGGCTAGGGAACTCCTAGGCTTAGGATTGGGCACCCCTAAGCTTAGGCTATTGCACCCCTAGGCTTAGGCCAAGCCTAGGGCTACCCCAGCCTAAGGCTAGGGAACCCCTAGGCTTAGGCTAGGGCACACCTAGGCTTAGGCTAGGACACCCCTAGGCTTAGGCTAAGGCTATGGCTCTCCTAGCCTAAGGCTAGGGCACCCCTAGGCTTAGGCTAGGCCACCAATAGGCTTAGGCTAGGACAACCATAGGCTTAGGCTAAGGCTTGGGCTCCCCTAGTCTAAGGCTGGGATATCCCTAGGATTACGCTAGGGCACCCCTAGGCTTAGGCTAGGACACCCCTAGGCTTAGGCTAGGACATCCTAGGCTTAGGCTAGGGCACCCCTAGTCTTTGGCTATTGCACCCCTAGGCTTAGGCCAAGGCTAGGGCTACCTCAGCCTAAGGCTAGGGAACCCCTAGGCTTAGGCTAGGGCACACCTAGGCTTAGGCTAGGGCACCCCTAGGCTTAGGCTAAGGCTATGGCTCCCCTAGCCTAAGGCTAGGGCACCCCTAGGCTTAGGCTAGGCCACCACTAGGCTTAGGCTAGGACAACCATAGGCTTAGGCTAAGGCTTGGGCTCCCCTAGTCTAAGGCTGGGATACCCCTAGGCTTACGCTAGGGCACCCCTAGGCTTAGGCTAGGACACCCCTAGGCTTAGGCTAGGGCACCCTAGACTTAGGCTAGGGCACCCCTCAGCTTAGGCGAGGGCACCCCTAGTCTTAGGCCAAGGCTAGGGCTACCCTAGCCTAAAGCTAGGGCACCCCTAGGCTTAGGCTAGGGCACCCCTAGGCTTAGGCTAGGACACCCCTAAGCTTAGGCTAGGGCACCCCTAGGCTTAGGCTAGGGCACCCCTAGGCTTAGGCTAGGGCACCCCTAGGCTTTAGCTAAAGTTGGGCTCCTCTAGCCTATATCTAGGGCACCCCTAAGCTTAGGCAAGGGCACCCCTAGGCTTAGGCTAGGGAACCCCTAGGCTTAGGCTAGGGCACCCCTTGGCTTAGGCTAAGGCAAGGGCTCCCCAACCTAAGGCTAGGGCACCCCTAGGCTTAGGCTAGGGCACCCCTAGTTTTAGGCTAGGGCACCCCTAGGCTTAGGCTAAGTCTAGGCCTCCCCTAGCCTAAGGCTGGGGCACCCCTAGGTTTAGGCTAAGTCTAGGCCTCCCCTAGCCTAAGGCTGGGGCACCCCTAGGTTTAGGCTAAAGCTAGGGATCCCCTAGCCTAAGGCTTGGGCACCCCTAGGCTTAGGCTAGGGTACCTCTAGGCTTAGGCTAGGGCACCCCTAGGCTTAGGCTAAAGCTAGGAATCCCCTAGCCTAAGGCTAGGGCACCCCTATGCTTACGCTAGGGCACGCCTAGACGTAGGCTAGGGCACCCCTAGGCTTAGGCTAGGGCACCCCTAGGCTTAGGCTCAGGCACCCCTAGGCTTAGGCTAGGGCACCCAGAGGCTTAGGCTAGGGCACCCCTAGTCTTTGGCTAGGGCACCCCTAGGCTTAGGCTAAGGCTAGGGCTCCCCTAGCCTAAGGCTTGGGCACCCCTAGGCTTAGGCTAGGGCACCCAGAGGCTTAGGCTAGGGCACACCTAGTCTTTGGTAGGGCACCACTAGGCTTAGCTAAGACTAGGGCTACCCTAGCCTAAGGCTGAGGCACCCCTAGGCTTAGACTAGGGCACCCCTAGGCTTAGGCTAGGGCAGCCCTATGCTTAGCCTAAGGCTAGGGCTCCCCTAGCCTAAGGCTAAGGCACCCCTATGCTTAGGATAGGGCACCACTAGGCTTAGGCTAGGGCAACCATAGGCTTAGTCTAGTGCACCCCTAGGCTTAGGCTAGTGAACCCCTAGGTTTAGGCTAAGGCTAGGGCTCCCCTAGCCTAAGACTAGGGAACCCCTAAGCTTAGGCTAGGGCACCCCTAGGCTTAGGTTAGGGCAACCCTAGGCTTAGGCTAGGGCACCCCTAGACTTAGGCTTGGGCACCCCTGGGCTTAGGCTAGGGCACCCCTAGGCTTAGGCTAAGGCTAGTGCTCACCTAGCCTAAGGCTAGGGCTCCCCTAGTATTAGGCTAGGGCACCCCTAGGCTTATGCTAAGGCTCGGGCTCCCCTAGTCTAAGGCTTGGCACCCCTATGCTTAGGATAGGGCACGCCTAGACTTAGGCTAGGGCACCCCTAGGCTAGGCTAGGGCAGCCCTAGGCTTACGCTAAGTCTCGGGCTGCCCTAGCCTAAGGCTAGGGCACCCTATGCTTAGGCTAGGGCACGCCTAGACTTAGGCTAGGGCACCCCTAGGCTTAGGCTAGGGCACCACTAGGCTTAGGCTCAGGCACCCCTAGGCTTAGGCTAGGGCACCCAGAGGATTAGGCTAGGGCACCCCTAGTCTTTGGCTAGGACACCACTAGGCTTAGGCTTAGGCTAGGGCTTTCCTAGCCTAAGGCTAGGGCACCCCTAGGCTTTGGCTAGGGCACCCAGAGGCTTAGGCTAGGGCATACCTAGGCTTTGGTAGGGCAACACTAGGCTTAGGCTAAGACTAGGGCTACCCTAGCCTAAGGCTGAGGTACCCCTAGGCTTAGACTAGGGCACCCCTAGGCTTAGGCTAGGGCACCCCTAGGCTTAGACTAGGGCACCCCTAGGCTTAGGCTAGGGCACCCCTTGCTAAGGCTAGGGCATCCCTAGGCTTAGGCTAGGGCACCCCTAGGCTTAGGCTAAGCCTAGAGCTCACCTAGCCTAATGCTAGGGCACCCCTAGGCTTCGGCTATGGTACCCCTAGGCTTCGGCTAGGGCACCCCTAGGCTTAGGCTAGGGCACCGCTAGGCTTAGGCTAGGACACCCCTAGGCTTAGGCTAGGGCACCCCTAGGCTTAGGCGAGGGCACCGCTAGGCTTAGGCTAGGACACCCCTAGGCTTAGGCTAGTGCACCCCTAGGCTTAGGCCAAGGCTAGGACTACCCCAGCCTAAGGCTAGGGCACCCCTAGGCTTAGGCTAGGGCACCCCTAGGCTTAGGCTAGGGCACCCCTAAGCTTAGGCTAGGGCACCCCTAGGCTTTGGCTAGGGCACCCCTATGCTTAGGCTAGGGCACCCCTAGTCTTTGGCTAGGGCACCCCTAGGCTTAGGCTAGGGTACCCCTAGGCTTCGGCTAGGGCACCCCTAGGCTTAGGCTAGGGCACCGCTAGGCTTAGGCTAGGACACCCCTAGGCTTAGGCTAGGGCACCCCTAGGCTTGGCGAGGGCACCCCTAGGCTTAGGCTAAGGCTAGGGCTCCCCTAGCCTAAGGCTAGGGCACTCCTAGGCTCAGGCTAGGGCAGCCCTACACTTAGGCTAGGGCACCCCTAGGCTTAGGCTAGGGCACCTCTAGGCTTATGCTAGGGCACCCTATGCTTAGGCTAAAGCTAGGGCTCCCCTAACCTAAGGCTACGGAACCCGTAGGCTTAGGCTAGTGCAACCATAGTCTTAGGCTAGGGCACCCATAGGCTTAGGCTAAGGCTAGGGTTCCCCTAGCCTAAGGTTAGGGAACCTCTAAGCTTAGGCTAGGGCACCCCTAGGCTTAGGCTAGGGCACCCTTAGGCTTAGGCTAGGGGACCCTTAGGCTTAGGCTACGGCAAACCAAAGCTTAGGCTAGGGCACCCCTAGGCTTAGGCTAAACCTAGGGCTCCCGTAGCCTAAGGATAGGGCACCCCTAGGCTTAGGCTAGGGCACCCATAGGCTTAGGCTAGGGCACACATAGGCTTAGGCTAGGGCACCCCTTGGCTTAGGCTAGGACACCCCTAGGCTTAGGCTAAGGCTAGGGCTCCCCTAGCCTAAGGCTAGGGCACCCCTAGGCTTAGGCTAGGGCAACACTAGGCTGAGGCTAGGGCAACCAAACTTAGGCTAAGGCTTGGGCTCCACTAGTGTAAGGCTAGGTCACCCCTAGGCTTAGGCGAGGGCACCCCTAGGCTTAGGCTAAGACTAGGGCTCCCTTAACCTAAGGCTAGGGAACCCCTAGGCTTAGGTTAGGGCACCCCTAGGCTTAGGTTAGGGAACCCCTAGGCTTAGTTCAGGGCACCCCTCAGCTTAGGCTAGGGTACACCCAGGCTTAGGCTCGGGCACCCCTAGGCCTAGGCTAGGGCACCCAGAAGCTTTGGCTAGGGAATCCCTACTCTTTGGCTAGGGCAGCCCTATGCTTAGGCTAAGGCTAGGGCTCCCCTAGGCTTAGGCTAGGGCACCACTAGGCTTAGGCTAGGTCACCCAGAGGCTTAGGCTAGGGCACCCCTAGTCTTTGGCTAGGGCACCCCTAGGTTTAGTCTAGCGCACCCCTAGGCTTATGCTAGGGCACCCCTAAGCTTAGGCTAAGGCTAGGGCTCCCCTAGCCTAAGGCTAGGGCACCCCTATCCTAAGGCTAGGGCACCCCTAGCCTAAGGTTAGGGCACCCCTATGCTTAGGCTAGGGCACGCCTAGACTTAGGCTAGGGCACCCCTAGGCTTAGGCTAGGGCACCACTAGGCTTAGGCTCAGGCACCCCTAGGCTTAGGCTAGGGCACCCAGAGGCTTAGGCTAGGGCACCCCTAGTCTTTGGCTAGGACACCCCTAGGCTTAGGCTAAGGCTAGGGCTTTCCTAGCCTAAGGCTAGGGCACCCCTAGGCTTAGGCTAGGGCCCCCCTAGGCTTAGGCTAGGGCACCCCTAGGCTTTGGCTAGGGCACCCAGAGGTTTAGGCTAGGGCATACCTAGGCTTTGGTAGGGCACCACTAGGCTTAGGCTAAGACTAGGGCTACCCTTGCCTAAGGCTGAGGCACCCCTAGGCTTAGACTAGGGCACCCCTAGGCTTAGGCTAGGGCACCCTTTGCTAAGGCTAGGGCATCCCTAGGCTTAGGCTAGGGCACCCCTAGGCTTAGGCTAAGCCTAGAGCTCACCTAGCCTAATGCTAGGGCACCCCTAGGCTTCGGCTATGGTACCCCTAGGCTTCGGCAAGGGCACCCCTAGGCTTAGGCTAGTGCACCGCTAGGCTTAGGCTAGGACACACCTAGGCTTAGGCTAGGGCACCCCTAGGCTTAGGCGAGGGCACCGCTAGGCTTAGGCTAGGACACCCCTAGGCTTAGGCTAGTGCACCCCTAGGCTTAGGCCAAGGCTAGGGCTACCCCAGCCTAAGGCTAGGGCACCCCTAGGCTTAGGCTAGGGCACCCCTAGGCTTAGGCTAGGGCACCCCTAGGCTTAGGCTAGGGCACCCCTAGGCTTTGGCTAGGGCACCCCTATGCTTAGGCTAGGGCACGCCTGGACTTAGGCTAGGGCAACCCTAGGCTTAGGCTAGGGCACCCAGAGGCTTAGGCTAGGGCACCCCTAGTCTTTGGCTAGGGCACCCCTAGGCTTAGGCTAGGGTACCCCTAGGCTTCGGCTAGGGCACCCCTAGGTTTAGGCTAGGGCACCGGTAGGCTTAGGCTAGGACACCCCTAGGCTTAGGCTAGGGCACCCCTAGTCTTTGGCTAGGGCACCACTAGGCTTAGGCTAAGGCTATGGCTCCCCTAGCCTAAGGCTAGGAAACTCCTAGGCTTAGGCTAGGGCACCCCTAAGCTTAGGCTATTGCACCCCTAGGCTTAGGCCAAGCCTAGGGCTACCCCAGCCTAAGGCTAGGGAACCCCTAGGCTTAGGCTAGGGCACACCTAGGCTTAGGCTAGGACACCCCTAGGCTTAGGCTAAGGCTATGGCTCTCCTAGCCTAAGGCTAGGGCACCCCTAGGCTTAGGCTAGGCCACCAATAGGCTTAGGCTAGGACAACCATAGGCTTAGGCTAAGGCTTGGGCTCCCCTAGTCTAAGGCTGGGATATCCCTAGGATTACGCTAGGGCACCCCTAGGCTTAGGCTAGGACACCCCTAGGCTTAGGCTAGGACATCCTAGGCTTAGGCTAGGGCACCCCTAGTCTTTGGCTATTGCACCCCTAGGCTTAGGCCAAGGCTAGGGCTACCTCAGCCTAAGGCTAGGGAACCCCTAGGCTTAGGCTAGGGCACACCTAGGCTTAGGCTAGGGCACCCCTAGGCTTAGGCTAAGGCTATGGCTCCCCTAGCCTAAGGCTAGGGCACCCCTAGGCTTAGGCTAGGCCACCACTAGGCTTAGGCTAGGACAACCATAGGCTTAGGCTAAGGCTTGGGCTCCCCTAGTCTAAGGCTGGGATACCCCTAGGCTTACGCTAGGGCACCCCTAGGCTTAGGCTAGGACACCCCTAGGCTTAGGCTAGGGCACCCTAGACTTAGGCTAGGGCACCCCTCAGCTTAGGCGAGGGCACCCCTAGTCTTAGGCCAAGGCTAGGGCTACCCTAGCCTAAAGCTAGGGCACCCCTAGGCTTAGGCTAGGGCACCCCTAGGCTTAGGCTAGGACACCCCTAAGCTTAGGCTAGGGCACCCCTAGGCTTAGGCTAGGGCACCCCTAGGCTTAGGCTAGGGCACCCCTAGGCTTAGGCTAGGGCACCCCTTGGCTTAGGCTAAGGCAAGGGCTCCCCAACCTAAGGCTAGGGCACCCCTAGGCTTAGGCTAGGGCACCCCTAGTTTTAGGCTAGGGCACCCCTAGGCTTAGGCTAAGTCTAGGCCTCCCCTAGCCTAAGGCTGGGGCACCCCTAGGTTTAGGCTAAAGCTAGGGATCCCCTAGCCTAAGGCTTGGGCACCCCTAGGCTTAGGCTAGGGTACCTCTAGGCTTAGGCTAGGGCACCCCTAGGCTTAGGCTAAAGCTAGGAATCCCCTAGCCTAAGGCTAGGGCACCCCTATGCTTACGCTAGGGCACGCCTAGACGTAGGCTAGGGCACCCCTAGGCTTAGGCTAGGGCACCCCTAGGCTTAGGCTCAGGCACCCCTAGGCTTAGGCTAGGGCACCCAGAGGCTTAGGCTAGGGCACCCCTAGTCTTTGGCTAGGGCACCCCTAGGCTTAGGCTAAGGCTAGGGCTCCCCTAGCCTAAGGCTTGGGCACCCCTAGGCTTAGGCTAGGGCACCCAGAGGCTTAGGCTAGGGCACACCTAGTCTTTGGTAGGGCACCACTAGGCTTAGCTAAGACTAGGGCTACCCTAGCCTAAGGCTGAGGCACCCCTAGGCTTAGACTAGGGCACCCCTAGGCTTAGGCTAGGGCAGCCCTATGCTTAGCCTAAGGCTAGGGCTCCCCTAGCCTAAGGCTAAGGCACCCCTATGCTTAGGATAGGGCACCACTAGGCTTAGGCTAGGGCAACCATAGGCTTAGTCTAGTGCACCCCTAGGCTTAGGCTAGTGAACCCCTAGGTTTAGGCTAAGGCTAGGGCTCCCCTAGCCTAAGACTAGGGAACCCCTAAGCTTAGGCTAGGGCACCCCTAGGCTTAGGTTAGGGCAACCCTAGGCTTAGGCTAGGGCACCCCTAGACTTAGGCTTGGGCACCCCTGGGCTTAGGCTAGGGCACCCCTAGGCTTAGACTAGGGCACCCCTAGGCTTAGGCTAAGGCTAGTGCTCACCTAGCCTAAGGCTAGGGCTCCCCTAGTATTAGGCTAGGGCACCCCTAGGCTTATGCTAAGGCTCGGGCTCCCCTAGTCTAAGGCTTGGCACCCCTATGCTTAGGATAGGGCACGCCTAGACTTAGGCTAGGGCACCCCTAGGCTAGGCTAGGGCAGCCCTAGGCTTACGCTAAGTCTCGGGCTGCCCTAGCCTAAGGCTAGGGCACCCTATGCTTAGGCTAGGGCACCCTATGCTTAGGCTAGGGCACGCCTAGACTTAGGCTAGGGCACCCCTAGGCTTAGGCTAGGGCACCACTAGGCTTAGGCTCAGGCACCCCTAGGCTTAGGCTAGGGCACCCAGAGGATTAGGCTAGGGCACCCCTAGTCTTTGGCTAGGACACCACTAGGCTTAGGCTTAGGCTAGGGCTTTCCTAGCCTAAGGCTAGGGCACCCCTAGGCTTTGGCTAGGGCACCCAGAGGCTTAGGCTAGGGCATACCTAGGCTTTGGTAGGGCAACACTAGGCTTAGGCTAAGACTAGGGCTACCCTAGCCTAAGGCTGAGGTACCCCTAGGCTTAGACTAGGGCACCCCTAGGCTTAGGCTAGGGCACCCCTAGGCTTAGACTAGGGCACCCCTAGGCTTAGGCTAGGGCACCCCTTGCTAAGGCTAGGGCATCCCTAGGCTTAGGCTAGGGCACCCCTAGGCTTAGGCTAAGCCTAGAGCTCACCTAGCCTAATGCTAGGGCACCCCTAGGCTTCGGCTATGGTACCCCTAGGCTTCGGCTAGGGCACCCCTAGGCTTAGGCTAGGGCACCGCTAGGCTTAGGCTAGGACACCCCTAGGCTTAGGCTAGGGCACCCCTAGGCTTAGGCGAGGGCACCGCTAGGCTTAGGCTAGGACACCCCTAGGCTTAGGCTAGTGCACCCCTAGGCTTAGGCCAAGGCTAGGACTACCCCAGCCTAAGGCTAGGGCACCCCTAGGCTTAGGCTAGGGCACCCCTAGGCTTAGGCTAGGGCACCCCTAAGCTTAGGCTAGGGCACCCCTAGGCTTTGGCTAGGGCACCCCTATGCTTAGGCTAGGGCACCCCTAGTCTTTGGCTAGGGCACCCCTAGGCTTAGGCTAGGGTACCCCTAGGCTTCGGCTAGGGCACCCCTAGGCTTAGGCTAGGGCACCGCTAGGCTTAGGCTAGGACACCCCTAGGCTTAGGCTAGGGCACCCCTAGGCTTAGGCGAGGGCACCCCTAGGCTTAGGCTAAGGCTAGGGCTCCCCTAGCCTAAGGCTAGGGCACTCCTAGGCTCAGGCTAGGGCAGCCCTACACTTAGGCTAGGGCACCCCTAGGCTTAGGCTAGGGCACCTCTAGGCTTATGCTAGGGCACCCTATGCTTAGGCTAAAGCTAGGGCTCCCCTAACCTAAGGCTACGGAACCCGTAGGCTTAGGCTAGTGCAACCATAGTCTTAGGCTAGGGCACCCATAGGCTTAGGCTAAGGCTAGGGTTCCCCTAGCCTAAGGTTAGGGAACCTCTAAGCTTAGGCTAGGGCACCCCTAGGCTTAGGCTAGGGCACCCTTAGGCTTAGGCTAGGGGACCCTTAGGCTTAGGCTACGGCAAACCAAAGCTTAGGCTAGGGCACCCCTAGGCTTAGGCTAAACCTAGGGCTCCCGTAGCCTAAGGATAGGGCACCCCTAGGCTTAGGCTAGGGCACCCATAGGCTTAGGCTAGGGCACACATAGGCTTAGGCTAGGGCACCCCTTGGCTTAGGCTAGGACACCCCTAGGCTTAGGCTAAGGCTAGGGCTCCCCTAGCCTAAGGCTAGGGCACCCCTAGGCTTAGGCTAGGGCAACACTAGGCTGAGGCTAGGGCAACCAAACTTAGGCTAAGGCTTGGGCTCCACTAGTGTAAGGCTAGGTCACCCCTAGGCTTAGGCGAGGGCACCCCTAGGCTTAGGCTAAGACTAGGGCTCCCTTAACCTAAGGCTAGGGAACCCCTAGGCTTAGGTTAGGGCACCCCTAGGCTTAGGTTAGGGAACCCCTAGGCTTAGTTCAGGGCACCCCTCAGCTTAGGCTAGGGTACACCCAGGCTTAGGCTCGGGCACCCCTAGGCCTAGGCTAGGGCACCCAGAAGCTTTGGCTAGGGAATCCCTACTCTTTGGCTAGGGCAGCCCTATGCTTAGGCTAAGGCTAGGGCTCCCCTAGGCTTAGGCTAGGGCACCACTAGGCTTAGGCTAGGTCACCCAGAGGCTTAGGCTAGGGCACCCCTAGTCTTTGGCTAGGGCACCCCTAGGTTTAGTCTAGCGCACCCCTAGGCTTATGCTAGGGCACCCCTAAGCTTAGGCTAAGGCTAGGGCTCCCCTAGCCTAAGGCTAGGGCACCCCTATCCTAAGGCTAGGGCACCCCTAGCCTAAGGTTAGGGCACCCCTGCTTAGGCTAGGGCACCTCTAGGCTTAGTCTAGGGCACCCCTAGGCTTATGCTATTGCACCCCTAAGCTTAGGCTAAGGCTAGGGCACCCGTAGCCAAAGGCTAGGGCACCCCTAGGCTTAGGTTACGGCACCCCTAGGCTTTGGCTAGGGCATCCCTAGTCTTAGGCTAAGGCTATGGCACCCCTAGCCTAAGGCTAGTGCTTCCCTAGGCTTAGGCTAGGGCACCCCTAGGCTTAGGCTAGGGCACCCCTAGGCTTAGGCTAAGGCTAGGGCTCCCCTAGCCTAAGGCTAGGGCTCCCCTAGTATTAGGCTAGGGCACCCCTAGGCTTACGCTAAGGCTCGGGCTCCCCTAGTCTAAGGCTAGGGCACCCCTATGCTTAGGCTAGGGCACGCCTAGACTTAGGCTAGGGCAACCCTAGGCTAGGCTAGTGAACGCCTAGGCTTAGGCTAAGGCTAGGGCTCCCCTAGCCTAAGGCTAGGGAACCCCTAAGCTTAGGCTAGGGAACCCGTAGGCTTAGGCTAGGGCACCCCTAGGCTTAGGCTAGGGCACCCCTAGGCTTAGGCTCGGGCACCACTAGGCTTAGGCTAGGGCACCCAGAGGCTTAAGCTAGGGCACCCCTAGTCTTTGGCTAGGGCATCACTAGGCTTAGGCTAAGGCTAGGGCTCCCCTAGCCTAAGGCTAGGGAACTCCTAGGCTTAGGTTAGGGCACCCCTAAGCTTAGGCTAGTGCACCCCTAAGCTTAGGCCAAGGCTAGGGCTACCCCAGCCTAAGGCTAGGGAACCCCTAGGCTTAGGCTAGGGCACACCTAGGCTTAGGCTAGGGCACCCCTAGGCTTAGGCTAAGGCTATGGCTCCCCTAGCCTAAGGCTAGGGCACCCCTAGGCTTAGGCTAGGCCACCACTAGGCTTAGGCTAGGACAACCATAGGCTTAGGCTAAGGCTTGGGCTCCCCTAGTCTAAGGCTGGGATACCCCTAGGCTTACGCTAGGGCACCCCTAGGCTTAGGCTAGGACACCCCTAGGCTTAGGCTAGGGCACCCTAGGCTTAGGCTAGGGCACCCCTCAGCTTAGGCGATGGCACCCCTAGTCTTAGGCCAAGGCTAGGGCTACCCTAGCCTAAGGCTAGGGAACCCCTAGGCTTAGGCTAGGGCACACCTAGGCTTAGGCTAGGGCACCCCTAGGCTTAGGCTAAGGCTAGGGCTTCCCTAGCCTAAAGCTAGGGCACCCCTAGGCTTAGGCTAGGGCACCCCTAGGCTTAGGCTAGGACACCCCTAAGCTTAGGCTAGGGCACCCCTAGGCTTAGGCCAGGGCACCCCTAGGCTTAGGCTAGGGCACCCCTAGAATTAGGCTAGGGCACCCCTAGGCTTAGGCTAGGGCACCCCTAGGCTTAGAATAGGGCACCCCTAGGCTTAGGCTAAGGCTAGGAATCCGCTAGCCTAAGGCTAGGGCACCGCTATGCTTACGCTAGGGCACGCCTAGACGTAGGCTAGGGCACCCCTAGGCTTAGGCTAGGGCACCCCTAGGCTTAGGCTCAGGCACCCCTAGGCTTAGGCTAGGGCACCCAGAGGCTTAGGGTAGGGCACCCCTAGTCTTTGGCTAGGGCACCCCTAGGCTTAGGCTAAGGCTAGGGCTCCCCTAGCCTAAGGCTTGGGCACCCCTAGGCTTAGGCTAGGGCACCCCTAGGCTTAGGCTAGGGCACCCCTAGGCTTAGGCTAGGGCACCCAGAGGCTTAGGCTAGGGCACATCTAGCCTTTGGTAGGGCACCACTAGGCTTAGCTAAGACTAGGGCTACCGTAGCCTAAGGCTGAGGCACCCCTAGGCTTAGAGTAGGGCACCCCTAGGCTTAGGCTAAAGCTAGGGATCCCCTAGCCTAAGGCTTGGGCACCCCTAGGCTTAGGCCAGGGTACCCCTAGGCTTAGGCTAGGGAACCCCTAGGCTTAGGCTAAAGCTAGGAATCCGCTAGCCTAAGGCTAGGGCACCCCTATGCTTACGCTAGGGCACGCCTAGACGTAGGCTAGGGCACCCCTAGGCTTAGGCTAGGGCACCCCTAGGCTTAGGCTCAGGCACCCCTAGGCTTAGGCTAGGGCACCCAGAGGCTTAGGGTAGGGCACCCCTAGTCTTTGGCTAGGGCACCCCTAGGCTTAGGCTAAGGCTAGGGCTCCCCTAGCCTAAGGCTTGGGCACCCCTAGGCTTAGGCTAGGGCACCCCTAGGCTTAGGCTAGGGCACCCCTAGGCTTAGGCTAGGGCACCCAGAGGCTTAGGCTAGGGCACATCTAGTCTTTGGTAGGGCACCACTAGGCTTAGCTAAGACTAGGGCTACCCTAGCCTAAGGCTGAGGCACCCCTAGGCTTAGACTAGGGCACCCCTAGGCTTAGGCTAGGGCAGCCCTATGCTTAGCCTAAGGCTAGGGCTCCCCTAGCCTAAGGCTAAGGCACCCCTATGCTTAGGATAGGGCACCACTAGGCTAAGGCTAGGGCAACCAAAAGCTTAGTCTAGTGCACCCCTATGCTTAGGCTAGTGAACCCCTAGGCTTAGGCTAAGGCTAGGGCTCCCCTAGCCTAAGAATAGGGAACCCCTAAGCTTAGGCTAGGGCACCCCTAGGCTTAGGTTTGGGGAACCCTAGGCTTAGGCTAGGGCACCCCTAGACTTAGGCTTGGGCACCCCTGGGCTTAGGCTAGGGCACCCCTAGGCTTAGGTTAGGGCACCCCTAGGCTTAGGCTAAGGCTAGTGCTCACATAGCCTAAGGCTAGGGCACCCCTAGGCTTAGGCTAGGGCACCCCTAGGCTTAGGCTAAGCCTAGAGCTCACCTAGCCTAATGCTAGGGCACCCCTATGCTTCGGCTAGGGACCCCTAGGCTTCGGCTAGGGCACCCCTAGGCTTAGGCTACGGCACCCCTAGGCTTAGGCTAAGGCACCCCAAGGCTTAGGCTAAGGCACCCCTAGGTTTAGGTTAAGGCGAGGGCTCCCCTAGCCTAAGGCTAGGGCACCCCTATGCTTAGGCTACGACACCCCTAGGCTTAGGCTAGGGCACCCCTAGGCTTAGGCGAGGGCACCCCTAGGCTTAGGCTAAGGCTAGAGTTCCCCTAGCCTAAGGCTAGGGCACTCCTAGGCTCAGGCTAGGGCAGCCCTTCACTTAGGCTAGGGTACCCCTAGGCTTAGGCTAGGGCACCCCTAAGCTTATGCTAGGGCACCCCTATGCTTAGGCTAAAGCTAGGGCTCCCCTAACCTAAGGCTACGGCACCCTTAGGCTTAGGCTAGTGCAACCATAGGCTTAGGCTTGGGCACCCCTAGGATTAGACTAAGGCTAGGGTTCCCCTAGCCTAAGGCTAGGGAACCCCTAAGCTTAGGCTACGGCACACCTATGCTTAGGCTAGGACACCCCTAGGCTTAGGCTAGGGCACCCTTAGGCTTAGGCTAGGGCACCCCTAGGCTTAGGCTAAGGCTAGTGCTCCCTAGCCTAATGCTAGGGCACCCCTAGGCTTAGGCTAGGGCACCCCTAGGCTTAGGCTAGGGCACACCTAGGCTTAGGCTAGGGCACCCCTAGGCTTAGGCTAAGCCTAGAGCTCACCTAGCCTAATGCTAGGCCACCCCTAGGCTTCGGCTAGGGACCCCTAGGCTTCGGCTAAGGCACCCCTAGGCTAAGGCTAGGGCACCCTAGGATTAGGCTAAGGCAACCCAAGGCTTAGGCTAAGGCACCCCTAGGTTTAGGTTAAGGCCAGGGCTCCCCTAGCCTAAGGCTAGGGCACCCCTATGCTTAGGCTACGACACCCCTGGGCTTAGGCTAGGGCACCCCTAGGCTTAGGCGAGGGCACCCCTAGGCTTAGGCTAAGGCTAGGGCTCCCCTAGCCTAAGGCTAGGGCACTCCTAGGCTCAGGCTAGGGCAGCCCTACACTTAGGCTAGGGGACCCTTAGGCTTAGGCTATGGAACCCCTAGTCTTTGGCTAGGGTAGCCCTATGCTTAGGCTAAGGCTAGGGCTCCCCTAGGCTTAGGCTAGGGCACCCAGAGGCTTAGGCTAGGGCACCCCTAGTCTTTGGCTAGGGCACCCCTAGGCTTAGGCTAAGGCTAGGGCTCCCCTAGCCTAATTCGAAGGCACCCCTAGGCTTAGACTAGGGCACCGCAAGGCTTAGGCTAGGACAGCCCTATGCTTAGGTTAAGTCTAGGACTCCCCTAGCCTAAGGTTAGGGCACCCCTATGCTTAGGCTAGGGCACCCCTAGGCTTAGTCTAGCGCACACCTAGGCTTATGCTAGGGCACCCCTAAGCTTAGGCTAAGGCTAGGGCTCCCCTAGCCTAAGGCTAGGGCACCCATAGCCTAAGGTTAGGGCACCCCTATGCTTAGGCTAGGGCAACCCTAGGATTAGGCTAGGGCACCCCTAGGCTTAGTCTAGGGCACCCCTAGGCTTATGCTATTGCACCCCTAAGCTTAGGCTAAGGCTAGGTCTCCCCTAGCCTAAGGCTAGGGCAACCCTAGGCTTAGGCAAGGGCACCCCTAGACTTTGGTTATGGTACCCCTAGTCTTAGGCTAAGGCTATGGCACCCCTAGCCTAAGGCTAGGGCACTCCTAGGCTCAGGCTAGGGCACCCCTAGTCTTAGGCTAGGGCACCCCTAGGCTTAGGCTAAGTTTCGGGCTCCCCTAGCCTAAGGCTAGGGCACCCCTATGCTTAGGCTAGGGTACTCCTAGACTTAGGCTAGGGCACCCCTAAGCTTAGGCTAGGGCACCCTACAGCTTAGGCTAGGGCACCCCTATTCTTTGGCTAGGGCACCCCTAGGCTTAGGCTAAGGCTAGGGCTCCCCTAGCCTAAGGCTAGGGCACCACTAGGCTTAGGCTAGGGCACCCCTAGGCTTAGGCTAGGGCACCCCTAGGCTTAGGCTAGGGCACCCCTTGGCTTAGGCTAGGGCACCCCTTGGCTTAGGCTAGGGCACCACTAGGGTTATTCTAGGGCAAACATAGGCTTAGGCTAAGGCTTGGAATCCCCTAGTCTAAGGCTAGGGCACCCCTAGGCTTAGGCTAGGGCACCCCTAGGCTTAGGCTAGGACACCCCTAGGCTTAAGCTAGGGAACCCTAGGCTTCGGCTAGGGACCCCTAGGCTTCGGCTAGGGCACCCCTAGGCTTAGGCTAGGGCACCCCTAGGCTTAGGCTAAGGCACCCCAAGGATTAGGCTAAGGCACCCCTAGGTTTAGGTTAAGGCCAGGGCTCTCCTAGCCTAAGGCTAGGGCACCCCTATGCTTATGCTACGACACCCCTAGGCTTAGGCTAGGGCACCCCTAGGCTTAGGCGAGGGCACCCCTAGGCTTAGGCTAAGGCTAGGGCTCCCCTAGCCTAAGGCTAGGGCACTCCTAGGCTCAGGCTAGGGCAGCCCTTCACTTAGGCTAGGGTACCCCTAGGCTTAGGCTAGGGCACCCCTAAGCTTATGCTAGGGCACCCCTATGCTTAGGCTAAAGCTAGGGCTCCTCTAACCTAAGGCTACGGCACCCCTAGGCTTAGGCTAGTGCAACCATAGGCTTAGGCTAGGGCACCCCTAGGCTTAGACTAAGGCTAGGGTTCCCCTAGCCTAAGGCTAGGGAACCCCTAAGCTTAGGCTACGGCACCCCTATGCTTAGGCTAGGGCACCCCTAGGCTTAGGCTAGGGCACCCTTATGCTTAGGCTAGGGCACCCCTAGGCTTAGGCTAAGGCTAGTGCTCCCCTAGCCTAAGGCTAGGGCACCCCTAGGCTTAGGCTAGGGCACCCCTAGGCTTAGGCTAGGGCACCCCTAAGCTTAGGCTAGGGCACCCCTAGGCTTAGGCTAAGCCTAGTGCTCACCTAGCCTAATGCTAGGGCACCCCTAGGCTTCGGCTAGGGACCCCTAGGCTTCGGCTAGGGCACCCCTAGGCTACGGCTAGGGCACCCCTAGGCTTAGGCTAAGGCACCCAAGGCTTAGGCTAAGGCACCCCTAGGTTTAGGTTAAGGCCAGGGCTCCCCTAACCTAAGGCTAGGGCACCCCTATGCTTAGGCTACGACACCCCTAGGCTTAGGCTAGGGCACCCCTAGGCTTAGGCGAGGGCACCCCTAGGCTTAGGCTAAGTCTAGGGCTCCCCTAGCCTAAGGCTAGGGCACTCCTAGGCTCAGGCTAGGGCAGCCCTACACTTAGGCTAGGGCACTTAGGCTAGGGCAGCCCTACACTTAGGCTAAAGCTAGGGCTCCCCTAACCTAAGGCTAAGGCACCCCTAGGCTCAGGCTAGTGCAACCATTGGCTTAGGCTAGGGCTAGGGTTCCCCTAGCCTAAGGCTAGGGAAACCCTAAGCTTAGGCTACGGCACCCCTATGCTTAGGCTAGGGCACACCTAGGCTTAGGCTACGGCACCCCTAGGCTTAGGCTACGGCACCCCAAAGCTTAGGCTAGGGCACCCCTACGCTTAGGCTAGGGCACCCATAGGCTTAGGCTAGGGCACACATAGGCTTAGGCTAGGGCACCCCTTGTCTTAGGCTAGGACACCCCTAGGCTTAGGCCAAGGCTAGGGCACCCCTAGGCT
This sequence comes from Tenrec ecaudatus, assembly GCF_050624435.1. Classification (NCBI taxonomy): domain Eukaryota; kingdom Metazoa; phylum Chordata; class Mammalia; order Afrosoricida; family Tenrecidae; genus Tenrec; species Tenrec ecaudatus. The sequence continues at coordinate 380,647 of NW_027457668.1, read as the reverse complement.
TTGGCTAGGGCAACACTAGGCTGAGGCTAGGGCAACCATAGGCTTAGGCTAAGGCTTGGGCTCCACTAGTGTAAGGCTAGGGCACCCCTAGGCTTAGGCTAGGGCACCCCTAGGCTTAGGCCAGGACACCCCTAGGCTTAGGCTAGGGCACCCGTAGGCTTAGGCTAAGGCTAGGGCTCGCCTAACCTAAGGCTAGGGAACCCCTAGGCTTAGGGTAGGGCACCCCTAGGCTTAGGCTAGGGAACCCCTAGGCTTAGGCTAGGGCACCCCTCGGCGTAGGCTAGGGCACCCCTAGGCTTAGGCTCGGGCACCCCTAGGCTTGGGCTAGGGCACCCAGAAGCTTAGGCTATGGAACCCCTAGTCTTTAGCTAAGGTAGCCCTATGCTTAGGCTAAGGCTAGGGCTCCCCTAGGCTTAGGCTAAGGCACCACTAGGCTTAGGCTAGGGCACCCAGAGGCTTAGGCTAGGGCACCCCTAGTCTTTGTCTAGGGCACCCCTAGGCTTAGGCTAAGGCTAGGGCTCCCCTAGCCTAAGTCTAAGGCACCCCTAGGCTTAGACTAGGGCACCGCAAGGCTTAGGCTAGGGCACCCCTAGGCTTAGTCTAGCGCACACCTAGGCTTATGCTAGGGCACCCCTAAGCTTAGGTTAAGGCTAGGGCTCCCCTAGCCTAAGGCTAGGGCACCCCTAGCCTATGGTTAGGGCACCCCTATGCTTAGACTAGGGCAACCCTAGGATTAGGCTAGGGCACCCCTAGGCTTAGTCTAGGGCACCCCTAGGCTTATGCTATTGCACCCCTAAGCTTAGGCTAAGGCTAGGTCTCCCCTAGCCTAAGCTAGGGCAACCCTAGGCTTAGGCTAGGGTACCCCTAGGCTTTGGCTAGGGTACCCCTAGTCTTAGGCTAAGGCTATGGCACCCCTAGCCTAAGGCTAGTGCTCCCCTAAGCTTAGGCTAGGGCACCCCTAGGATTAGGCTAGGGCACCCCTAGGCTTAGGCTAAGGCTCGGGCTCTCCTAGCCTAAGGCTAGGGCACCCCTATGCTTAGGCTAGGGCACGCCTAGCCTTAGGCTAGGGCACCCCTAGGCTAGGCTAGTGAACCCCTAGGCTTAGGCTAAGGCTAGGGCTCCCCTAGCCTAAGGCTAGGGAACCCCTAAGCTTAGGCTTGGGCACCCGTAGGCTTAGGCTAGGGCACCCCTAGGCTTAGGCTAGGGCACCACTAGGCTTAGGCTAGGGCACCCAGAGTCTTAGGCTATGGCACCCCTAGTCTTTGGCTAGGGCAACTCTAGGCTTAGGCTAAGGCTAGGGCTCCCCTAGCCTAAGGCTAGGGAACCCCTAGGCTTAGGCTAGGGCACCCCTAGGCTTAGGCTAGTGCACCCCTAGGGTTAGGCCAAGGCTAGGGCTACCCCAGCCTAAGGCTAGCGGACCCCTAGGCTTAGGATAGGGCACACCTAGGCTTAGGCTAGGGCAGCCCTAGGCTAAGGCCTAAGGCTAGGGCACCCCTAGGCTTAGGCTAGGGCACCACTAGGGTTAGGCTAGGGCAAACATAAGCTTAGACTAAGGCTTGGGATCCCCTAGTCTAAGGCTAGGGCACCCCTAGGCTTAGGCTAGGGCACCCCAAGGCTTAGGCTAGGACACCCCTAGGCTTGGGCTAGGGCACCCTAGGCTTAGGCTAGGGCACCCCTCAGCTTAGGCAAGGGCACCCATAGTCTTAGGCCAAGGCTAGAGCTACCCTAGCCTAAGGCTAGGGCACACCTAGGCTTAGGCTAGGGCACCCCTAGGCTTTGGCTAAGGCAAGGGCTCCCCTAGCCTAAGGCTAGGGCACCCCTAGGCCTAGGCTAGGGCACCCCTAGGCTTAGGCTAGGACACCCCTAGGCTTAGGCTAGGGCACCCCTAGGCTTAGGCAAGGGCACCCCTAGGCTTAGGCTAGGGCACCCCTTGGCTTAGGCTAAGGCGAGGGTTCCCCAACCTAAGGCTAGGGCACCCCTAGGATTAGGCTAGAGCACCCCTAGGTTTAGGCTAGGGCTCCCCTAGGCTTAGGCTAGGGCACCCCTAGCCTTAGAATAGGGCACCCCCAGGCTTAGGCTAAGGCTAGGCCTCCCCTAGCCTAAGGCTGGGGCACCTCTAGGTTTAGTCTAAGGTTAGGGCTCCCCTAGCCTAACGCTAGGGCACCCCTAGGCTTAGGCTAGGGCACCCCTAGGCTTAGGCTAAAGCTAGGGATCCCCTAGCCTAAGGCTAGGGCACCCCTAGGTTTAGGCTAGGGCACCCCTAGGCTTACGCTTAGGCTCGGACTGCCCTAGCCTAAGGCTAGGGCACCCCTATGCTTAGGCTAGGGCACGCCTAGACTTAGGCTAGGGCACCCCTAAGCTTAGGCTAGGGCACCCCTAGGCTTAGGCTCAGGAACCCCTAGGCTTAGGCTAGGGCACCCCTCAGCTTAGGCTAGGGCACCCCTATTCTTTGGCTAGGGCACCCCTAGGCTTAGAGTAAGGCTAGGGCTCCCCTAGCGTAAGGCTAGGGCACCCCTAGGCTTAGGCTAGGGCACCCCTAGGCTTAGGCTAGGGCACCCCTAGGCTTAGGCTAGGGCACCCAGAGGCTTAGGCTAGGGCACACCTATTCTTTGGTAGGGCACCACTAGGCTTAGGCTAAGACTAGGGCTACCCTAGCTTAAGGCTGAGGCACCCCTAGGCTTAGAATAGGAAACCCCTAGGCTTAGGCTAGGGCACCCCCTGGCTTAGGCTAGGGCACCCCTAGGCTTAGGCTAAGGCTAGGGCTCCCCTAGCCTAAGGCTAGGGCACCCCTAGGCTTAGGCTAGGGCACCACTAGTGTTAGGCTAGGGCAAACATAGGCTTAGGCTAAGGCTTGGGATCCCCTAGTCTAAGGGTAGGGCACCCCTAGGCTTAGGCTAGGGCACCCCTAGGCTTAGGCTAGGACACCCCTAGGCTTAGGCTAGGGCACCCTAGGATTAGGCTAGGGCACCCCTCAGCTTAGGCGAGGGCACCCCTAGTCTTAGGCCATGGCTAGGGCTACCCTAGCCTAAGGCTAGGGAACTCCTAGGCTTAGGCTAGGGCACACCTAGGCTTAGGCTAGGGCACCCCTAGGCTTAGGCTAAGGCTAGGGCTCCCCTAGCCTAAGGCTAGGGCACCCCTAGGCCTAGGCTAGGGCACCCCTAGGCTTAGGCTAGGACACCCCTAGGCTTACGCTATGGCACCCCTAGGCTTAGAATAGGGCACCCCCAGGCTTACGCTAAGGCTAGGCCTCCCCTAGCCTAACACTAGGGCACCCCTAGGCTTAGGCTAGGACACCCCTAGGCTTAGGCTAGGGCACCCCTAGGCTTAGGCTAGGGCACCCCTAGGCTTTGGCTAAAGTTGGGCTCCTCTAGCCTAACTCTAGGTCAACCCTAGGCTTAGGCAAGGGCACCCCTAGGCTTAGGCTAGGGCACCCCTAGGCTTAGACTAGGGCATCCCTTGGCTTAGGCTAAGGCGAGGGTTCCCCAACCTAAGGCTAGGGCACCCCTAGGCTTAGGCTAGGGCACCCCTAGGTTTAGGCTAGGGCTCCCCTAGGCTTAGGCTAGGGCACTCCTAGGCTTAGAATAGGGCACCCCCAGGCTTAGGCTAAGGCTAGGCCTCCCCTAGCCTAACACTAGTGCACCCCTAGGCTTAGGCTAAAGCTAGGGATCCCCTAGCCTAAGGCTAGGGCACCCCTAGTTTTAGGCTAGGGCACCCCTAGGCTTACGCTAAGGCTCGGACTGCCCTAGCCTAAGACTAGGGCACCCCTATGCTTAGGCTAGGGCACGCCTAGACTTAGGCTAGGGCACCCCTAGGCTTAGGCTAGGGCACCCCTAGGCTTAGGTTCAGGCACCCCTAGGCTTAGGCTAGGGAACCCCTAGTCTTAGGCCATGGCTAGGGCTACCCTAGCCTAAGGCTAGGGCACCCCTAGGCCTAGGCTAGGGCACCCCTAGGCTTAGGCTAGGACACCCCTAGGCTTAGGCTAGGGCACCCCTAGGCTTAGGCTAGGGCACCCCTAGGCTTTGGCTAGGGCACCCCTTGGCTTAGGCTAAGACGAGGGTTCCCCAACCTAAGGGTAGGGCACCCCTAGGCTTAGGCTAGGGCACCCCTAGGTTTAGGCTAGGGCTCCCCTAGGCTTAGGCTAGGGCACCCCTAGGCTTAGAATATGGCACCCCCAGGCTTAGGCTAAGGCTAGGCCTCCCCTAGCCTAAGGCTGGGGCACCCCTAGGTTTAGGCTAAGGCTAGGGCTCCCCAAGCCTAACGCTATGGCACCCCTAGGCTTAGGCTAGGGCACCCCTAGGCTTAGGCTAAAGCTAGGGATCCCCTAGGCTAAAGCTAGGGATCACCTAGCCTAAGGCTAGGGCACCCCTAGGTTTAGGCTAGGGCCCCCCTGGGCTTACGCTAAGGCTCGTACTGACCTAGCCTAAGGCTAGGGCACCCCTATGCTTAGGCTAGGGCACGTTTAGACTTAGGCTAGGGCACCCCTAGGCTTAGGCTAGGGCACCCCTAGGCTTAGGCTCAGGCACCCCTAGGCTTAGGCTAGGGCACCCAGAGGCTTAGGCTAGGGCACCCCTATTCTTTGGATAGGGCACTACTAGGCTTAGGCTAAGCCTAGAGCTCACTTAGCCTAATGCTAGGGCACCCCTAGGCTTCGGCTAGGGTACCCCTAGGCTTCGGCTAGGGCACCCCTAGGCTTAGGCTAGGGCACCGCTAGGCTTAGGCTAGGACACCCCTAGGCTTAGGCTAGGGCACCCCTAGGCTTAGGCGAGGGCACCGCTAGGCTTAGGCTAGGACACCCCTAGGCTTAGGCTAGTGCACACGTAGGCTTAGGCCAAGGCTAGGGCAAGCACAGCCTAAGGCTAGGGAACCCCTAGGCTTAGGCTAAGGCAAACATAGGCTTAGGCTAAGGATTGGGATCCCCTACGCTAAGGCTAGGGCTCCCCTAGCCTAAGGCTAGGGCACCCCTAGGCTTAGGCTAGGGCACCCCTAGGCTTAGGCTAGGACACCCCTAGGCTTAGGCTAGGGCACCCCTAGGCTTAGGCTAGGACACCCCTAGGCTTAGGCTAGGGCACCCCTAGGCTTAGGCTACGGCACCCCTAGGCTTAGAATAGGGCACCCCCAGGCTTACGCTAAGGCTAGGCCTCCCCTAGCCTAACACTAGGGCACCCCTAGGCTTAGGCTAGGACACCCCTAGGCTTAGGCTAGGGCACCCCTAGGCGTAGGCTAGGGCACCCCTAGGCTTTGGCTAAAGTTGGGCTCCTCTAGCCTAACTCTAGGTCAACCCTAGGCTTAGGCAAGGGCACCCCTAGGCTTAGGCTAGGGCACCCCTAGGCTTAGGCTAGGGCACCCCTTGGCTTAGGCTAAGGCGAGGGTTCCCCAACCTAAGGCTAGGGCACCCCTAGGCTTAGGCTAGGGCACCCCTAGGTTTAGGCTAGGGCTCCCCTAGGCTTAGGCTAGGGCACCCCTAGGCTTAGAATAGGGCACCCCCAGGCTTAGGCTAAGGCTAGGCCTCCCCTAGCCTAACACTAGTGCACCCCTAGGCTTAGGCTAAAGCTAGGGATCCCCTAGCCTAAGGCTAAGGCACCCCTAGTTTTAGGCTAGGGCACCCCTAGGCTTACGCTGAGGCTCAGACTGCCCTAGCCTAAGGCTAGGGCACCCCTATGCTTCGGCTAGGGCACGCCTAGACTTAGACTAGGGCACCCCTAGGCTTAGGCTAGGGCACCCCTAGGCTTAGGCTCAGGCACCCCTAGGCTTAGGCTAGGGCACCCCTAGTCTTAGGCCATGGCTAGGGCTACCCTAGCCTAAGGCTAGGGCACCCCTAGGCCTAGGCTAGGGCACCCCTAGGCTTAGGCTAGGACACCCCTAGGCTTAGGCTAGGGCACCCATAGGCTTTGGCTAGGGCACCACTTGGCTTAGGCTAAGGCGAGGGTTCCCCAACCTAAGGGTAGGGCACCCTTAGGCTTAGGCTAGGGCACCCCTAGGTTTAGGCTAGGGCTCCCCTAGGCTTAGGCTAGGGCACCCCTAGGCTTAGGCTAGGGTACCCCTTGGCTTAGGCTAAGGCGAGGGTTCCCCAACTTAAGGGTAGGGCACCCCTAGGCTTAGGCTAGGGCACCCCTAGGTTTAGGCTAGGGCTCACCTAGGCTTAGGCTAGGGCTCCCCTAGCCTAACGCTAGGGCACCCCTAGGCTTAGGCTAGGGCACCCTAGGCTTAGGCTAAAGCTAGGGATCCCCTAGCCTAAGGCTAGGGCACCCCTAGGTTTAGGCTAGGGCACCCCTGGGCTTACGCTAAGGCTCGTACTGACCTAGCCTAAGGCTAGGGCACCCCTATGCTTAGGCTAGGGCACGTTTAGACTTAGGCTACGGCACCCCTAGGCTTAGGCTAGGGCACCCCTAGGCTTAGGCTCAGGCACCCCTAGGCTTAGGCTAGGGCACCCAGAGGCTTAGGCTAGGGCACCCCTATTCTTTGGCTAGGGCACTCCTAGGCTTAGGCTAAGGCTAGGGCTCCCCTAGCCTAAGGCTAGGGCACCCCTAGGCTTAGGCTAGGGCACCCCTAGGCTTAGGCTAGGGCACCCCTCGGCTTAGGCTTGGGCACCCAGAGGCTTAGGCTAGGGCACACCTAGTCTTTGGTAGGGCACCACTAGGCTTAGGCTAAGACTAGGGCTACCCTAGCCTAAGGCTGAGGCACACCTAGGCTTAGACTAGGGCACCCCTAGGCTTAGGCTAGGGCACCCCTAGGCCTAGGCTAGGGCACCCCTAGGCTTAGGCTAAGCCCAAAGCTCACCTAGCCTAATGCTAGGGCACCACTAGGCTTCGGCTAGGGTACCCCTAGGCTTCGGCTAGGGCACCCCTAGGCTTAGGCTAGGGCACCGCTAGGCTTAGGCTAGGACACCCCTAGGCTTAGGCTAGGGCACCCCTAGGCTTAGGCGAGGGCACCGCTAGGCTTAGGCTAGGACACCCCTAGGCTTTAGCTAAAGTTGGGCTTCTCTAGCCTAACTCTAGGGCACCCCTAGGCTTAGGCTAGGGCACTCCTAGGCTTAGGCTAGGGCACCCCTTGGCTTAGGCTAAGGCGAGAGCTCCCCAACCTAAGGCTAGGGCACCCCTAGGCTTAGGCTAGGGCACCCCTAGGTTTAGGCTAGGGCACCCCTAGGCTTAGGCTAGGGCACCCCTAGGCTTAGAATAGGGCACTCCTAGGCTTAGGCTAAGGCTAGGGCTCCCCTAGCCTAATGCTAGGGCACCCCTAGGCTTAGGCTAGGGCACCCCTAGGCTTAAGCTAGGGAACCCCTAGGCTTAGACTAAAGCTAGGAATCCCCTAGCCTAAGGCTAGGGCACCCCTATGCTTAGGCTAGGGCATGCCTAGACTTAGGCTAGGGCACCACTAGGCTTAGGCTAGGGCACCCCTAGGCTTAGGCTCAGGCACCCCTAGGCTTAGGCTAGGGCACCCAGAGGCTTAGGCTAGGGCACCCCTAGTCTTTGGCTAGGGCACCCCTAGGCTTAGGCTAAGGCTAGGGCTCCCCTAGCCTAAGGCTTGGGCACCCCTAGGCTTAGGCTAGGGCACCACTAGGCTTAGGCTAGGGCACCCCTAGGCTTAGGCTTGGGCACCCAGAGGCTTAGGCTAGGGCACACCTAGTCTTTGGTAGGGCACCACTAGGCTTAGCTAAGACTAGGGCTACCCTAGCCTAAGGCTGAGGCACCCCTAGGCTTAGATTAGGGCACCCCTAGGCTTAGGCTAGGGCAGGCCTATGCTTAGCCTAAGGCTAGGGCTCCCCTAGCCTAAGGCTAGGGCACCCCTAAGCTTAGGATAGGGCACCACTAGGCTTAGGCTACGACACCCCTAGGCTTAGGCTAGGGCACCCCTAGGCTTAGGCTAGGGCACCCCTAGGCTTAGGCTAGGGCACCCCTAGGCTTTGGCTAAAGTTGGGCTCCTCTAGCCTAACTCTAGGGCACCCCTAGGCTTAGGCAAGGGCACCCCTAGGCCTAGGATAGGGCACCCCTAGGCTTAGGCTAGGACACCCCTAGGCTTAGGCTAGGGCACCCCTAGGCTTAGGCTAGGGCACCCCTAGGCCTAGGCTAGGGCACCCCTAGGCTTTGGCTAAAGTTGGGCTCCTCTAGCCTAACTCTAGGGCACCCCTAGGCTTAGGCAAGGGCACCCCTAGGCTTAGGCTAGGGCACCCCTAGGCTTAGGCTAGTGCACCCCTTGGCTTAGGCTAAGGCGAGGGTTCCCCAACCTAAGGCTAGGGCACCCCTAGGTTTAGGCTAGGGCTCCCCTAGGCTTTGGCTAGGGCACCCCTAGGCTTAGGCTCAGGCACCCCTAGGCTTAGGCTAGGGCACCCTTCAGCTTAGGCTAGGGCACCCCTAGTCTTAGGCCAAGGCTACGGCTACCCTAGCCTAAGGCTAGGGAACCTCAAGGCTTAGGCTAGGGCACACTTAGGCTTAGGCTAGGGCACCCGTAGGCTTAGGCTAAGGCTAGGGCTCCCCTAGCCTAAGGCTAGGGCACGCCTAGGCCTAGGCTAAGGCAACCCTAGGCTTAGGCTACGACACCCCTAGGCTTAGGCTAGGGCACGCCTAGGCTTAGGCTAGGGCACCCCTAGGCCTAGGCTAGGGCACCCCTAGGCTTTGGCTAAAGTTGGGCTCCTCTAGCCTAACTCTAGGGCACCCCTAGGCATAGGCAAGGGCACCCCTAGGCTTAGGCTAGGGCACCCCTAGGCTTAGGCTAGGGCACCACTTGGCTTAGACTAAGGCGAGGGTTCCCCAACCTAAGGCTAGGGCATCCATAGGCTTAGGCTAGGGCACCCCTAGGTTTAGGCTAGTGCTCCCCTAGGCTTAGGCTAGGGCACCCCTAGGCTTAGAATAGGGCACCCCCAGGCTTAGGCTAAGGCTAGGCCTCCCCTAGCCTAAGGCTGGGGCACCCCTAGGTTTAGGCTAAGGCTAGGGCTCCACTAGCCTAATGCTAGGGCACCCCTAGGCTTAGGCTAGGGCACCCCTAGGCTTAGGCTAAAGCTAGGGATCCCCTAGCCTAAGGCTAGGGCACTCCTAGGTTTAGGCTAGGGCACCCCTAGGCTTACGCGAAGGCTCGGACTGACCTAGCCTAAGGTTAGGGCACCCCTATGCTTAGGCTAGGGCACGCCTAGACTTAGACTAGGGCACCCCTAGGCTTAGGCTAGGGCACCCCTAGGCTTAGGCTCAGGCACCCCTAGGCTTCTGCTAGGGCACACAGAGGCGTAGGCTAGGGCACCCCTCTTCTTTGGCTGGGGCACCCTAGGCTTAGGCTAAGGCTAGGGCTCCCCAAGCCTAAGGCTAGGGCACCCCTAGGTTTAGGCTAGAGCACCCCTAGGCTTAGGCTAGGGCACCCAGAGGCTTAGGCTAGGGCACACCTAGTCTTTGGTAGGGCACCACTAGGCTTAGGCTAAGACTAGGGCTACCCTAGCCTAAGGCTGAGGCACCCCTAGGCTTAGACTAGGGCACCCCTAGGCTTAGGCTACGGCAACCCTAGGCTTAGGCTAGGGCACCCCTAGGCTTAGGCTAAGCCTAGAGCTCACCTAGCCTAATGCTAGGGCACCCCTAGGCTTCGGCTAGGGTACCCCTAGGCTTCGGCTAGGGCACCCCTAGGCTTAGGCTAGGGCATCCCTAGGCTTAGGCGAGGGCACCGCTAGGCTTAGGCTAGGACACCCCTAGGCTTATGCTAGTGCACCCCTAGGCTTAGGCCAAGGGTAGGGCTACCCCAGCATAAGGCTAGGGAACCCCTAGGCTTAGGCTAGGGCACACCTAGGCTTAGGCTAGGGTACCCCTAGGCTTAGGCTAAGGCTAGGGCTCCCCTAGCCTAAAGCTAGGGCATCCCTAGGCTTAGGCTAGAGCACCTCTAGGCTTAGGCTAGGACACCCTTAGGCTTAGGCTAGGGCACACCTAGGCTTTGGCTAGGGCACCCCTAAGCTTAGGCTAAGGCTAGGGCTCCCCTAGCCTAAGGCTAGGGCACCCCTATGCTTAGGCTAGGGCACTCCTAGGCTTAGGCTAGGACACCCCTAGGCTTAGGCTAGGGCAACCCTAGGCTTAGGCTAGGGCACTCCTAGGCTTAGGCTAGGGCACCCCTAGGCTTTGGCTAAAGTTGGGCTCCTCTAGCCTAACTCTAGGGCACCCCTAGGCTTAGGCTAGGGCACCCCTAGGCTTAGGCTAGGGCACCCCTTGGCTTAGGCTAAGGCGAGGGTTCCCCAACCTAAGGCTAGGGCACCTCTAGGCTTAGGCTAGGGCACCCCTAGGTTTAGGCTAGGGCACCCCTAGGCTTAGGCTAGGGCACCCCTAGGCTTAGAATAGGGCACCCGTAGGCTTAGGCTAAGGCTAGGCCTCCCGTAGCCTAAGGCTGGGGAACCCCTAGGTTTAGGCTAAGGCTAGGGCTCCCCTAGCCTAACGCTTGGGCACCCCTAGGCTTAGGCTAGGGCACCACTAGGCTTAGGCTAAACCTAGCGATCCCCCAGCCTAAGGCTAGGGCACCGCTAGGTTTAGGCTAGGGCACCCCTAGGCTTACGCTAAGGCTCGGGCTGCCCTAGCCTAAAGCTAGGGCACCCTTATGCTTAGGCTAGGGCACCCCTAGACTTAAGCTAGGGCACCCCTAGGCTTAGGCTAGGGCACCCCTAGCCTTAGGCTCAGGCACCCCTAGGCTTAGGCTAGGGCACCCCTCAGCTTAGGCTAGGGCACCCCTATTCTTTGGCTAGGGCACCCCTAGGCTTAGGCTAAGGCTAGGGCTCCCCTAGCCTAAGGCTACGGCACCCCTAGGCTTAGGCTAGGGCACCCAGAGGCTTAGGCTAGGGCACATTTAGTCTTTGGTAGGGCACCACTAGGCTTAGGCTAAGACTAGGGCTACCCTAGCCTAAGGCTGAGGCACCCCTAGGCTTAGACTAGGGCACCCCTAGGCTTAGGCTAGGGCACCCCTAGGCTTAGGCTAGGGCACCCCTAGGCTTAGGCTAGGGCACCCCTAGGCTTAGGCTAAGCCTGGAGCTCAACTAGCCTAACGCTTGGGCACCCCTAGGCTTAGGCTAGGGCACCACTAGGCTTAGGCTAAACCTAGCTATCCCCCAGCCTAAGGCTAGGGCACCGCTAGGTTTAGGCTAGGGCACCCCTAGGCTTACGCTAAGGCTCTGGCTGCCCTAGCCTAAAGCTAGGGCACCCTTATGCTTAGGCTAGGGCACCCCTAGACTTAAGCTAGGGCACCCCTAGGCTTAGGCTAGGGCACCCCTAGGCTTAGGCTCAGGCACCCCTAGGCTTAGGCTAGGGCACCCCTCAGCTTAGGCTAGGGCACCCCTATTCTTTGGCTAGGGCACCCCTAGGCTTAGGCTAAGGCTAGGGCTCCCCTAGCCTAAGGCTAGGGCACCCCTAGGCTTAGGCTAGGGCACCCAGAGGCTTAGGCTAGGGCACATTTAGTCTTTGGTAGGGCACCACTAGGCTTAGGCTAAGACTAGGGCTACCCTAGCCTAAGGCTGAGGCACCCCTAGGCTTAGACTAGGGCACCCCTAGGCTTAGGCTAGGGCACCCCTAGGCTTAGGCTAGGGCACCCCTAGGCTTACGCTAGGGCACCCCTAGGCTTAGGCTAAGCCTAGAGCTCAACTAGCCTAATGCTAGGGCACCCCTAGGCTTCGGCTAGGGTACCCCTAGGCTTAGGCTAAGCCTAGAGCTCAACTAGCCTAATGCTAGGGCACCCCTAGGCTTCGGCTAGGGCACCCCTAGGCTTAGGCTAAGCCCAGAGCTCACCTAGCCTAATGCTAGGGCACCACTAGGCTTCGGCTAGGGTACCCCTAGGCTTCGGCTAGGGCACCCCTAGGCTTAGGCTAGGGCACCGCTAGGCTTAGGCTAGGACACCCCTAGGCTTAGGCTAGGGCACCCCTAGGCTTAGGCGAGGGCACCGCTAGGCTTAGGCTAGGACACCCCTAGGCTTTAGCTAAAGTTGGGCTCCTCTAGCCTAACTCTAGGGCACCCCTAGGCTTAGGCTAGGGCACTCCTAGGCTTAGGCTAGGGCACCCCTTGGCTTAGGCTAAGGCGAGGGCTCCCCAACCTAAGGCTAGGGCACCCCTAGGCTTAGGCTAGGGCACCCCTAGGTTTAGGCTAGGGCACCCCTAGGCTTAGGCTAGGGCACCCCTAGGCTTAGAATAGGGCACTCCTAGGCTTAGGCTAAGGCTAGGGCTCCCCTAGCCTAATGCTAGGGCACCCCTAGGCTTAGGCTAGGGCACCCCTAGGCTTAGGCTAGGGCACCCCTAGGCTTAGACTAAAGCTAGGAATCCCCTAGCCTAAGGCTAGGGCACCCCTATGCTTAGGCTAGGGCATGCCTAGACTTAGGCTAGGGCACCACTAGGCTTAGGCTAGGGCACCCCTAGGCTTAGGCTCAGGCACCCCTAGGCTTAGGCTAGGGCACCCAGAGGCTTAGGCTAGGGCACCCCTAGGCTTAGACTAAAGCTAGGAATCCCCTAGCCTAAGGCTAGGGCACCCCTATGCTTAGGCTAGGGCATGCCTAGACTTAGGCTAGGGCACCACTAGGCTTAGGCTAGGGCACCCCTAGGCTTAGGCTAAGGCTAGGGCTCCCCTAGCCTAAGGCTTGGGCACCCCTAGGCTTAGGCTAGGGCACCACTAGGCTTAGGCTAGGGCACCCCTAGGCTTAGGCTTGGGCACCCAGAGGCTTACGCTAGGGCACACCTAGTCTTTGGTAGGGCACCACTAGGCTTAGCTAAGACTAGGGCTACCCTAGCCTAAGGCTGAGGCACCCCTAGGCTTAGATTAGGGCACCCCTAGGCTTAGGCTAGGGCAGGCCTATGCTTAGCCTAAGGCTAGGGCTCCCCTAGCCTAAGGCTAGGGCACCCCTAAGCTTAGGATAGGGCACCACTAGGCTTAGGCTACGACACCCCTAGGCTTAGGCTAGGGCACCCCTAGGCTTAGGCTAGGGCACCCCTAGGCTTAGGCTAGGGCACCCCTAGGCTTTGGCTAAAGTTGGGCTCCTCTAGCCTAACTCTAGGGCACCCCTAGGCTTAGGCAAGGGCACCCCTAGGCCTAGGATAGGGCACCCCTAGGCTTAGGCTAGGACACCCCTAGGCTTAGGCTAGGGCACCCCTAGGCTTAGGCTAGGGCACCCCTAGGCTTAGGCTAGGGCACCCCTAGGCTTTGGCTAAAGTTGGGCTCCTCTAGCCTAACTCTAGGGCACCCCTAGGCTTAGGCAAGGGCACCCCTAGGCTTAGGCTAGGGCACCCCTAGGCTTAGGCTAGTGCACCCCTTGGCTTAGGCTAAGGCGAGGGTTCCCCAACCTAAGGCTAGGGCACCCCTAGGTTTAGGCTAGGGCTCCCCTAGGCTTTGGCTAGGGCACCCCTAGGCTTAGGCTCAGGCACCCCTAGGCTTAGGCTAGGGCACCCTTCAGCTTAGGCTAGGGCACCCCTAGTCTTAGGCCAAGGCTACGGCTACCCTAGCCTAAGGCTAGGGAACCTCAAGGCTTAGGCTAGGGCACACTTAGGCTTAGGCTAGGGCACCCCTAGGCTTAGGCTAAGGCTAGGGCTCCCCTAGCCTAAGGCTAGGGCACGCCTAGGCCTAGGCTAAGGCAACCCTAGGCTTAGGCTACGACACCCCTAGGCTTAGGCTAGGGCATGCCTAGGCTTAGGCTAGGGCACCCCTAGGCCTAGGCTAGGGCACCCCTAGGCTTTGGCTAAAGTTGGGCTCCTCTAGCCTAACTCTAGGGCACCCCTAGGCATAGGCAAGGGCACCCCTAGGCTTAGGCTAGGGCACCCCTAGGCTTAGGCTAGGGCACCCCTAGGCTTAGAATAGGGCACCCCCAGGCTTAGGCTAAGGCTAGGCCTCCCCTAGCCTAAGGCTGGGGCACCCCTAGGTTTAGGCTAAGGCTAGGGCTCCACTAGCCTAATGCTAGGGCACCCCTAGGCTTAGGCTAGGGCACCCCTAGGCTTAGGCTAAAGCTAGGGATCCCCTAGCCTAAGGCTAGGGCACTCCTAGGTTTAGGCTAGGGCACCCCTAGGCTTACGCGAAGGCTCGGACTGACCTAGCCTAAGGTTAGGGCACCCCTATGCTTAGGCTAGGGCACGCCTAGACTTAGACTAGGGCACCCCTAGGCTTAGGCTAGGGCACCCCTAGGCTTAGGCTCAGGCACCCCTAGGCTTCGGCTAGGGCACACAGAGGCGTAGGCTAGGGCACCCCTCTTCTTTGGCTGGGGCACCCTAGGCTTAGGCTAAGGCTAGGGCTCCCCAAGCCTAAGGCTAGGGCACCCCTAGGTTTAGGCTAGAGCACCCCTAGGCTTAGGCTAGGGCACCCAGAGGCTTAGGCTAGGGCACACCTAGTCTTTGGTAGGGCACCACTAGGCTTAGGCTAAGACTAGGGCTACCCTAGCCTAAGGCTGAGGCACCCCTAGGCTTAGACTAGGGCACCCCTAGGCTTAGGCTACGGCAACCCTAGGCTTAGGCTAGGGCACCCCTAGGCTTAGGCTAAGCCTAGAGCTCACCTAGCCTAATGCTAGGGCACCCCTAGGCTTCGGCTAGGGTACCCCTAGGCTTCGGCTAGGGCACCCCTAGGCTTAGGCTAGGGCATCCCTAGGCTTAGGCGAGGGCACCGCTAGGCTTAGGCTAGGACACCCCTAGGCTTATGCTAGTGCACCCCTAGGCTTAGGCCAAGGGTAGGGCTACCCCAGCATAAGGCTAGGGAACCCCTAGGCTTAGGCTAGGGCACACCTAGGCTTAGGCTAGGGTACCCCTAGGCTTAGGCTAAGGCTAGGGCTCCCCTAGCCTAAAGCTAGGGCATCCCTAGGCTTAGGCTAGAGCACCTCTAGGCTTAGGCTAGGACACCCTTAGGCTTAGGCTAGGGCACACCTAGGCTTTGGCTAGGGCACCCCTAAGCTTAGGCTAAGGCTAGGGCTCCCCTAGCCTAAGGCTAGGGCACCCCTATGCTTAGGCTAGGGCACTCCTAGGCTTAGGCTAGGACACCCCTAGGCTTAGGCTAGGGCAACCCTAGGCTTAGGCTAGGGCACTCCTAGGCTTAGGCTAGGGCACCCCTAGGCTTTGGCTAAAGTTGGGCTCCTCTAGCCTAACTCTAGGGCACCCCTAGGCTTAGGCTAGGGCACCCCTAGGCTTAGGCTAGGGCACCCCTTGGCTTAGGCTAAGGCGAGGGTTCCCCAACCTAAGGCTAGGGCACCTCTAGGCTTAGGCTAGGGCACCCCTAGGTTTAGGCTAGGGCACCCCTAGGCTTAGGCTAGGGCACCCCTAGGCTTAGAATAGGGCACCCGTAGGCTTAGGCTAAGGCTAGGCCTCCCGTAGCCTAAGGCTGGGGAACCCCTAGGTTTAGGCTAAGGCTAGGGCTCCCCTAGCCTAACGCTTGGGCACCCCTAGGCTTAGGCTAGGGCACCACTAGGCTTAGGCTAAACCTAGCGATCCCCCAGCCTAAGGCTAGGGCACCGCTAGGTTTAGGCTAGGGCACCCCTAGGCTTACGCTAAGGCTCGGGCTGCCCTAGCCTAAAGCTAGGGCACCCTTATGCTTAGGCTAGGGCACCCCTAGACTTAAGCTAGGGCACCCCTAGGCTTAGGCTAGGGCACCCCTAGGCTTAGGCTCAGGCACCCCTAGGCTTAGGCTAGGGCACCCCTCAGCTTAGGCTAGGGCACCCCTATTCTTTGGCTAGGGCACCCCTAGGCTTAGGCTAAGGCTAGCGCTCCCCTAGCCTAAGGCTACGGCACCCCTAGGCTTAGGCTAGGGCACCCAGAGGCTTAGGCTAGGGCACATTTAGTCTTTGGTAGGGCACCACTAGGCTTAGGCTAAGACTAGGGCTACCCTAGCCTAAGGCTGAGGCACCCCTAGGCTTAGACTAGGGCACCCCTAGGCTTAGGCTAGGGCACCCCTAGGCTTAGGCTAGGGCACCCCTAGGCTTAGGCTAGGGCACCCCTAGGCTTAGGCTAAGCCTGGAGCTCAACTAGCCTAACGCTTGGGCACCCCTAGGCTTAGGCTAGGGCACCACTAGGCTTAGGCTAAACCTAGCGATCCCCCAGCCTAAGGCTAGGGCACCGCTAGGTTTAGGCTAGGGCACCCCTAGGCTTACGCTAAGGCTCGGGCTGCCCTAGCCTAAAGCTAGGGCACCCTTATGCTTAGGCTAGGGCACCCCTAGACTTAAGCTAGGGCACCCCTAGGCTTAGGCTAGGGCACCCCTAGGCTTAGGCTCAGGCACCCCTAGGCTTAGGCTAGGGCACCCCTCAGCTTAGGCTAGGGCACCCCTATTCTTTGGCTAGGGCACCCCTAGGCTTAGGCTAAGGCTAGGGCTCCCCTAGCCTAAGGCTACGGCACCCCTAGGCTTAGGCTAGGGCACCCAGAGGCTTAGGCTAGGGCACATTTAGTCTTTGGTAGGGCACCACTAGGCTTAGGCTAAGACTAGGGCTACCCTAGCCTAAGGCTGAGGCACCCCTAGGCTTAGACTAGGGCACCCCTAGGCTTAGTCTAGGGCACCCCTAGGCTTACGCTAGGGCACCCCTAGGCTTACGCTAGGGCACCCCTAGGCTTAGGCTAAGCCTAGAGCTCAACTAGCCTAATGCTAGGGCACCCCTAGGCTTCGGCTAGGGTACCCCTAGGCTTAGGCTAAGCCTAGAGCTCAACTAGCCTAATGCTAGGGCACCCCTAGGCTTCGGCTAGGGCACCCCTAGGCTTAGGCTAAGCCCAGAGCTCACCTAGCCTAATGCTAGGGCACCACTAGGCTTCGGCTAGGGTACCCCTAGGCTTCGGCTAGGGCACCCCTAGGCTTAGGCTAGGGCACCGCTAGGCTTAGGCTAGGACACCCCTAGGCTTAGGCTAGGGCACCCCTAGGCTTAGGCGAGGGCACCGCTAGGCTTAGGCTAGGACACCCCTAGGCTTTAGCTAAAGTTGGGCTCCTCTAGCCTAACTCTAGGGCACCCCTAGGCTTAGGCTAGGGCACTCCTAGGCTTAGGCTAGGGCACCCCTTGGCTTAGGCTAAGGCGAGGGCTCCCCAACCTAAGGCTAGGGCACCCCTAGGCTTAGGCTAGGGCACCCCTAGGTTTAGGCTAGGGCACCCCTAGGCTTAGGCTAGGGCACCCCTAGGCTTAGAATAGGGCACTTCTAGGCTTAGGCTAAGGCTAGGGCTCCCCTAGCCTAATGCTAGGGCACCCCTAGGCTTAGGCTAGGGCACCCCTAGGCTTAGGCTAGGGCACCCCTAGGCTTAGACTAAAGCTAGGAATCCCCTAGCCAAAGGCTAGGGCACCCCTATGCTTAGGCTAGGGCATGCCTAGACTTAGGCTAGGGCACCACTAGGCTTAGGCTAGGGCACCCCTAGGCTTAGGCTCAGGCACCCCTAGGCTTAGGCTAGGGCACCCAGAGGCTTAGGCTAGGGCACCCCTAGTCTTTGGCTAGGGCACCCCTAGGCTTAGGCTAAGGCTAGGGCTCCCCTAGCCTAAGGCTTGGGCACCCCTAGGCTTAGGCTAGGGCACCACTAGGCTTAGGCTAGGGCACCCCTAGGCTTAGGCTTGGGCACCCAGAGGCTTAGGCTAGGGCACACCTAGTCTTTGGTAGGGCACCACTAGGCTTAGCTAAGACTAGGGCTACCCTAGCCTAAGGCTGAGGCACCCCTAGGCTTAGATTAGGGCACCCCTAGGCTTAGGCTAGGGCAGGCCTATGCTTAGCCTAAGGCTAGGGCTCCCCTAGCCTAAGGCTAGGGCACCCCTAAGCTTAGGATAGGGCACCACTAGGCTTAGGCTACGACACCCCTAGGCTTAGGCTAGGGCACCCCTAGGCTTAGGCTAGGGCACCCCTAGGCTTAGGCTAGGGCACCCCTAGGCTTTGGCTAAAGTTGGGCTCCACTAGCCTAACTCTAGGGCACCCCTAGGCTTAGGCAAGGGCACCCCTAGGCCTAGGATAGGGCACCCCTAGGCTTAGGCTAGGACACCCCTAGGCTTAGGCTAGGGCACCCCTAGGCTTAGGCTAGGGCACCCCTAGGCTTAGGCTAGGGCACCCCTAGGCTTTGGCTAAAGTTGGGCTCCTCTAGCCTAACTCTAGGGCACCCCTAGGCTTAGGCAAGGGCACCCCTAGGCTTAGGCTAGGGCACCCCTAGGCTTAGGCTAGTGCACCCCTTGGCTTAGGCTAAGGCGAGGGTTCCCCAACCTAAGGCTAGGGCACCCCTAGGTTTAGGCTAGGGCTCCCCTAGGCTTTGGCTAGGGCACCCCTAGGCTTAGGCTCAGGCACCCCTAGGCTTAGGCTAGGGCACCCTTCAGCTTAGGCTAGGGCACCCCTAGTCTTAGGCCAAGGCTACGGCTACCCTACCTAAGGCTAGGGAACCTCAAGGCATAGGCTAGGGTACACTTAGGCTTAGGCTAGGGCACCCCTAGGCTTAGGCTAAGGCTAGGGCTCCCCTAGCCTAAGGCTAGGGCACGCCTAGGCCTAGGCTAAGGCACCCCTAGGCTTAGGCTACGACACCCCTAGGCTTAGGCTAGGGCACGCCTAAGCTTAGGCTAGGGCACCCCTAGGCTTAGGCTAGGGCACCCCTAGGCTTTGGCTAAAGTTGGGCTCCTCTAGCCTAACTCTAGGGCACCCCTAGGCATAGGCAAGGGCACCCCTAGGCTTAGGCTAGGGCACCCCTAGGCTTAGGCTAGGGCACCCCTAGGCTTAGGCTAGGGCACCACTTGGCTTAGGCTAAGGCGAGGGTTCCCCAACCTAAGGCTAGGGCATCCCTAGGCTTAGGCTAGGGCACCCCTAGGTTTAGGCTAGTGCTCCCCTAGGCTTAGGCTAGGGCACCCCTAGGCTTAGAATAGGGCACCCCCAGGCTTAGGCTAAGGCTAGGCCTCCCCTAGCCTAAGGCTGGGGCACCCCTAGGTTTAGGCTAAGGCTAGGGCTCCCCTAGCCTAACGCTAGGGCACCCCTAGGCTTAGGCTAGGGCACCCCTAGGCTTAGGCTAAAGCTAGGGATCCCCTAGCCTAAGGCTAGGGCACTCCTAGGTTTAGGCTAGGGCACCCCTAGGCTTACGCTAAGGCTCGGACTGACCTAGCCTAAGGTTAGGGCACCCCTATGCTTAGGCTAGGGCACGCCTAGACTTAGACTAGGGCACCCCTAGGCTTAGGCTAGGGCACCCCTAGGCTTAGGCTCAGGCACCCCTAGGCTTCGGCTAGGGCACCCAGAGGCTTAGGCTAGGGCACCCCTCTTCTTTGGCTGGGGCACCCTAGGCTTAGGCTAAGGCTAGGGCTCCCCAAGCCTAAGGCTAGGGCACCCCTAGGTTTAGGCTAGAGCACCCCTAGGCTTAGGCTAGGGCACCCAGAGGCTTAGGCTAGGGCACACCTAGTCTTTGGTAGGGCACCACTACGCTTAGGCTAAGACTAGAGCTACCCTAGCCTAAGGCTGAGGCACCCCTAGGCTTAGACTAGGGCACCCCTAGGCTTAGGCTACGGCAACCCTAGGCTTAGGCTAGGGCACCCCTAGGCTTAGGCTAAGCCTAGAGCTCACCTAGCCTAATGCTAGGGCACCCCTAGGCTTCGGCTAGGGTACCCCTAGGCTTCGGCTAGGGCACCCCTAGGCTTAGGCTAGGGCATCCCTAGGCTTAGGCGAGGGCACCGCTAGGCTTAGGCTAGGACACCCCTAGGCTTATGCTAGTGCACCCCTAGGCTTAGGCCAAGGGTAGGGCTACCCCAGCATAAGGCTAGGGAACCCCTAGGCTTAGGCTAGGGCACACCTAGGCTTAGGCTAGGGTACCCCTAGGCTTAGGCTAAGGCTAGGGCTCCCCTAGCCTAAAGCTAGGGCATCCCTAGGCTTAGGCTAGAGCACCTCTAGGCTTAGGCTAGGACACCCTTAGGCTTAGGCTAGGGCACACCTAGGCTTCGGCTAGGGCACCCCTAAGCTTAGGCTAAGGCTAGGGCTCCCCTAGCCTAAGGCTAGGGCACCCCTATGCTTAGGCTAGGGCACTCCTAGGCTTAGGCTAGGACACCCCTAGGCTTAGGCTAGGGCAACCCTAGGCTTAGGCTAGGGCACTCCTAGGCTTAGGCTAGGGCACCCCTAGGCTTTGGCTAAAGTTGGGCTCCTCTAGCCTAACTCTAGGGCACCCCTAGGCTTAGGCTAGGGCACCCCTAGGCTTAGGCTAGGGCACCCCTTGGCTTAGGCTAAGGCGAGGGTTCCCCAACCTAAGGCTAGGGCACCTCTAGGCTTAGGCTAGGGCACCCCTAGGTTTAGGCTAGGGCACCCCTAGGCTTAGGCTAGGGCACCCCTAGGCTTAGAATAGGGCACCCGTAGGCTTAGGCTAAGGCTAGGCCTCCCGTAGCCTAAGGCTGGGGAACCCCTAGGTTTAGGCTAAGGCTAGGGCTCCCCTAGCCTAACGCTAGGGCACCCCTAGGCTTAGGCTAGGGCACCACTAGGCTTAGGCTAAACCTAGCGATCCCCCAGCCTAAGGCTAGGGCACCGCTAGGTTTAGGCTAGGGCACCCCTAGGCTTACGCTAAGGCTCGGGCTGCCCTAGCCTAAAGCTAGGGCACCCTTATGCTTAGGCTAGGGCACCCCTAGACTTAAGCTAGGGCACCCCTAGGCTTAGGCTAGGGCACCCCTAGGCTTAGGCAAGGGCACCCCTAGGCTTAGGCTAGGGCACCCCTCAGCTTAGGCTAGGGCACCCCTATTCTTTGGCTAGGGCACCCCTAGGCTTAGGCTAAGGCTAGGGCTCCCCTAGCCTAAGGCTAGGGCACCCCTAGGCTTAGGCTAGGGCACCCCTAGGCTTAGGCTAGGGCACCCAGAGGCTTAGGCTAGGGCACATTTAGTCTTTGGTAGGGCACCACTAGGCTTAGGCTAAGACTAGGGCTACCCTAGCCTAAGGCTGAGGCACCCCTAGGCTTAGACTAGGGCACCCCTAGGCTTAGGCTAGGGCACCCCTAGGCTTAGGCTAGGGCACCCCTAGGCTTAGGCTAGGGCACCCCTAGGCTTAGGCTAAGCCTAGAGCTCAACTAGCCTAATGCTAGGGCACCCCTAGGCTTCGGCTAGGGTACCCCTAGGCTTCGGCTAGGGCACCCCTAGGCTTAGGCGAGGGCACCCCTAGGCTTAGGCTAAGGCTAGGCCTCCCCTAGCCTAAGGCTAGGGCACTCCTAGGCTCAGGCTAGGGCAGCCCTACACTTAGGCTAGGGCACCCCTAGGCTTAGGCTAGGGCCCCCCTAGGCTTATGCTAGTGCACCCCTATGCTTAGGCTAAAGCTAGGGTTCCCCTAACCTAAGGCTACGGCAACCCTAGGCTTAGGCTAGTGCAACCATAGGCTTAGGCTAGGGCAACCCTAGGCTTAGGCTAGGGCACCCTTAGGCTTAGGCTACGGCAAACCAAAGCTTAGGGTAGGGCACCCCTAGGCTTAGGTTAAGGCTAGGGCTCCCGTAGCCTAAGGCTAGTGCACCCCTATGCTTAGGCTAGGGCACCCCTAGGTTTAGGCTAGGGCACCCCTAGGCTTAGTCTAGCGCACCCCTAGGCTTATACTAGGGAACCCCTAAGCTTAGGCTAAGGCTAGGGCTCCCCTAGCCTAAGGCTAGGGCACCCCTAGCCTAAGGTTAGGGCACCCCTATGCTTAGGCTAGGGCACCCCTAGGCTTAGGCTAGGGCACCCCAAGGCTTAGTCTAGGGCACCCCTAGGCTTATGCTAGGGCACCCCTAAGCTTAGGCTAAGACTAGGGCTCCCCTAGCCTAAGGCTAGGGCACCCCTAGGCTTAGGTTAGGGCACCCCTAGGCTTTGGCTAGGGCAACCCTAGTCTTAGGCTAAGGCTATGGCACCCCTAGCCTAAGACTAGTGCTCCCCTAGGCTTAGGCTAGGACACCCCTAGGCTTAGGCTAGGGCACCCCTAGGCTTAGGCTAAGGCTAGGGCTCCCCTAGCCTAAGGCTAGGGCTCCCCTAGTCTTAGGCTAGGGCACCCCGAGGCTTACGCTAAGGCTCGGGCTCCCCTAGTCTAAGGCTAGGGCACCCCTATGCTTAGGCTAGGGCACGCCTAGACTTAGGCTAGGGCACCCCTAGGCTTAGGCTAGGGCACCCCTAGGCATAGGCTAAGGCTGGGGTTCCCCTAGCCTAAGGCTAGGGCACCCCTATGCTTAGGCTAGGGCACTCCTAGGCTTAGGCTAGGGAACCCTAAGGCTTAGCCTAGGGCACCCCTAGTCTTAGGCTAGGGCACTCCTAAGCTTAGGCTAAGGCTAGGGCTCCCCTAGCCTAAGGCTTGGGCACCCCTAAGCTTAGGCTTGGGCACCCCTAGGCTTACGCTAAGGCTCGGGCTCCCCTAGCCTAAGGATAGTGCACCCCTATGCTTAGGCTAAGGCACGCCTAGACTTAGGCTAGGGCACCCCTAGGCTTAGGCTAGTGAACCCCTAGGCTTAGGCTAAGGCTAGGGCTCCCCTAGCCTAAGGCTAGGGAACCCCTAAGCTTAGGCTAGGGCACGCCGAGGCTTAGGCTAGGGCACCGCTAGGCTTAGGCTAGGGCACCCATAGACTTAGGCTAGGGCACACCTAGATTTTGGCTAGTGCACCCCTAGGCTTAGGCTAGGGCACCCTTAGGCTTAGCCTAGGGCACCCCTAGGCTTAGGCTAAGGCTAGGGCTTCACTAACATAAGGCTAGGGCACGCCTAGGCTTAGGTTAGGGCACCCCTGGCTTAGGCTCGGGCACCCCTAGGCTTAGCTTAGGGCACCGCTCGGCTTAGGCTAGGGCACCCCTAGGCTTAGGCTAGGGCACCCCTAGGCTTAGTCTAGGGCACCCCTAGGCTTAGGCTAAAGTTGGGCTCCTCTAGCCTAGTGCTAGGGCACCCCTAGGCTTAGGCAAGGGCACCCCTAGGCTTAGACTAGGGCACCCCAATGCTTAGGCTAGGGCACCCCTAGGCTTAGGCTAGGGCACCCCTAGGCTTAGGCTACGGCACCCCTAGTCTTAGGCTAAGGCACCACTAGGCTTAGGTTAAGAATAGGGCTCCCCTATCCTAAAACTAGGGCACCCCTATGCTTAGGCTAGGGCAAGCCTAGGCTTAGGCTAGTGCACTCCTAGGCTTAGGCTAATGAACCCCTAGGCTTAGGCTAAGGCTAGGGCTACCCTAGCCTAATGTTAGGGAACCCCTAAGCTTAGGGTAGGGCACCCGTAGGCTTAGGCAGGGCACCCCTAGTCTTAGGCTAGGGCACCCCTAGTCTTGGGCTAAGGCTAGGGCTCCCCTAGGCTTAGGCTAGGGCACCCCTAGGCTTAGGCTAGGACACCCCTAGGCTTAGGCTAGGGCACCCGTAGGCTTGGACTAGGGCACCCAGAGGCTTAGGCTAGGGCACCCCTAGTCTTTGGCTAGGGCACCCCTAGGCTTAGTCTAGGTCACATCTAGGCTTAGGCTAGGGCACTTCTAGGCTTAGGCTAAGGCTATGGCTCCCCTAGCCTAAGGCTAGGGCACCCCTAAGCTTAGGCTAGGGCACCCCTAAGCTTACACTAATGCTCGGGCTCCCCTTGCCAAAGGCTAGGGCACCCCTATGCTTAGGCTAGGGCACACCTAGACTTAGGCTAGGGCACCCCTAGGCTTAGGCTAGTGAACCCCTAGGCTTAGGCTAAGGCTAGGGCTCCCCTAGCCTAAGGCTAGGGAACCCCTAAGCTTAGGCTAGGGCACACCTAGACTTAGGCTAGGGCACCCCTAGGTTTAGGCTAGGGCACCACTAAACTTAGGCTAGGGCACCCCTAGGTTTTGGCTAGGGCACCCCTAGGCTTAGGCTAGGGCACACCTAGGCTTACGCTAGGACACCCCTAGGCTTAAGCTAGGGCACACCTAGGCGTAGGCTAAGGCTAGGGCTCCACTAACATAAGGTTAGGGCACCCCTAGGCTTAGGTTAGGGCACCCCTAGGCTTAGGCTAGAGCACCCCTCGGCTTAGGCTAGGGCACCCCTCGGCTTAGGCTAGGGCACCCCTAGGCTTAGGCTAAAGTTGGGCTCCTCTAGCCTAATGCTAGGGCACCCCTAGGCTTAGGCTAGGGCACCCTTAGGCTTAGGCTAGTGAACCCCTAGGCTTAGGCTAAGGCTAGGGCTCCCCTAGCCTAAGGCTAGGGAACCCCTAAGCTTAGGCTAGGGCACACCTAGGCTTAGGCTAGGGCACCCGTAGGCTTAGGCTAGGGCACCCCTAGACTTAGGCTAGGGCACCCCTAGGTTTTGGCTAGGGCACCCCTAGGCTTAGGCTAGGGCACCCCAAGTCTTAGGATAGGGCACCCATAGGCTTAGGCTGGGGCACCCCTAGGCTTAGGCTAGGGCACCCCTAGGCTTAGGCTAGGGCACACCCAGGCTTGCGCTAGGACACCCCTAGGCTTAAGCTAGGGCACCCCTAGGCGTAGGCTAAGGCTAGGGCTCCACTAACATACGGCTAGGGCACCCCTAGGCTTAGGTTAGGGCACCCCTAGGCTTAGGCTGGAGCACCCCTCGGCTTAGTCTAGGTCACCCTTCGGCTTAGGCTAGGGCACCCCTAGGCTGAGGCTAAAGTTGGGCTCCTCTAGCCTAATGCTAGTGCACCCTTAGGCTTAGGCAAGGGCACCCCTAGGCTTAGGCTAGGGCACCCTTAGGCTTAGGCTAGGGCACCCCTAGTCTTTGGCTAGGGCACCCCTAGGCTTAGGCTAAGGCTAGGGCTCCCCAAGCCTAAGGGTAAGGCACCCCTAGGCTTAGGCTAGGGCAGCCCTAGGCTTAGGCTAAGGCTAGGATTCCCCTAGCATAAGGCTAGGGCAACCCTATGCTTAGGCTAGGGCACCCCTAGGCTTAGACTAGGGCAACCCTCGGATTAGTCTAGGGCACCCCTAGGCTTAGGCTAGGGCATCCCTAGGCTTAGGCTAAGACTTGGGCTCCCCTAGCCTAAGGCTAGGGCACCCCAAGGCTTAGGCTAGGGCACCCCTAGGCTTACGATAAGGCTCAGGCTCCCCTAGCCTAAGGCTAAGGCACCCCTATGCTTTGGCTAGGGCATGCCTAGACTTAGGCTAGGGCACCCGAAGGCTAGGCTAGTGAACCCCTAGACTTAGGCTACGGCTATGGCTCCCCTAGCTTAAGGCTAGGGAACGCCTAAGCTTAGGCTAGGGCACCCCTCGGCTTAGGCTAGGGCACCCCTAGGCTTAGGCTCGGGCATCCCTAGGCTTAGGCTAGGGCAACCAGAAGCTTAGGCTAGGGCACCCTAGTCTTTGGCTAGGGCACCCCTAGGCTTAGGCTAGGGCACCCCTAGGCTTGGCTAAGGCTAGGGCTCCCATAGCCTAAGGCTAAGGCACCCCTAGGCGTAGACTAGGGCACCCCTAGGCTTAGGTTAGGGCAGCCCTATGCTTAGGCTAAGGCTAGGGCTCCCCTAGCCTAAGGATAGGGCACCCCTAGCCTAAGGCTAGGGCACCCCTACGCTTAGGCTAGGGCACCCCTAGGCTTAGGCTAGGGCACCCCTAGGCTTACGCTAAGGCTCGGGCTCCCCTAGCCTAAGGCTAGGGCACCCCTAAGTTTAGGCTAGGGCACCCCTAGGCTTAGGCTAGGGCACCCCTAGCCTTACGCTAGGGCACCCCTAGGCTTTGGCTAGGGCACCCCTAGGTTTTGCTTAGGGCACCCAAAGGCTTAGGCTAAGGCTAGGGCTCCCCTAGCCTAAGGCTAGGGCACCCCTAGGCTTATACTAGGGCACCCCTGGGCTTAGGCTAGGGCACCCCTCGGCTTAGGCTGGGGCACCCCTAGGCTTAGGCTCAGGCACCCCTAGGCTTTGGCTAGGGCACGCCTAGTCTTAGGCTAAGGCTATGGCTCCCCTAGCCTAAGGGTAGGGCACCCCTAGGCTTAGGCTAGGGCACCCCTCGGCTTAGGCTAGGGCACCCCTAGGGTTAGTCTAGGGCACCCCCAGGCTTAGGCTAAAGTAGGGCTCCTCTAGCCTAGTGCTAGGGCACCCCTAGGCTTAGGGAAGGGCACCCCTAGTCTTAGACTAGGGCACCCCAATGCTTAGGCTAGGGCACCCCTAGGCTTAGGCTAGGGCACCCTAGGCTTAGGCTACGGCACCCCTAGTCTTAGGCTAAGGCACCACTAGGCTTAGGTTAAGAATAGGGCTCCCCTATCCTAAAACTAGGGCACCCCTATGCTTAGGCTAGGGCAAGCCTAGGCTTAGGCTAGTGCACTCCTAGGCTTAGGCTAGTGAACCCCTAGGCTTAGGCTAAGGCTAGGGCTCCCCTAGCCTAAGGTTAGGGAACCCCTAAGCTTAGGGTAGGGCACCCGTAGGCTTAGGCAGGGCACCCAAGGGTTAGGCTAGGGCAGCCCTAGGCTTAGGCTAGGGCCCCCCTAGGCTTAGGCTGGGGCACCCGTAGGCTTGGACTAGGGCACCCAGAGGCTTAGGCTAGGGCACCCCTAGTCTTTGGCTAGGGCACCCCTAGGCTTAGACTAAGGCTAGGGCTCCCCTAGCCTAAGGCTAAGGCACCCCTAGGCTTAGAATAGGGCACCCCTAAGCTTAAGCTCTGGCAGCCCTATGCTTACGCTAAGGCTAGGGCTCCCCTAGCCTAAGGCTAGGGCACCCCTATGCTTAGGCTAGGGCACTCCTAGGTTTAGGCTAGGGCACCCCGAGGCTTAGTCTAGGGCACCCCTAGGCTTAGGCTAGGGCACTTCTAGGCTTAGGCTAAGGCTATGGCTCCCCTAGCCTAAGGCTAGGGCACCCCCAAGCTTAGGCTAGGGCACCCCTAGGCTTACGCTAATGCTCGGACTCCCCTAGCCAAAGGCTAGGGCACCCCTATGCTTAGACTAGGGCACGCCTAGACTTAGGCTAGGGCACCCCTAGGCTTAGGCTAGTGAACCCCTAGGCTTAGGCTACGGCTAGGGCTCCCCTAGCCTAAGGCTAGGGAACCCCTAAGCTTAGGCTAGGGCACACCTAGGCTTAGGCTAGGGCACCCGTAGGCTTAGGCTAGGGCACCCCTAGACTTAGGTTAGGGCACCCCTAGGTTTTGTCTAGGGCACCCCTAGTCTTAGGCTAGGGCACCCCAAGTCTTAGGATAGGGCACCCATAGGCTTAGGCTAGGGCACACCTAGGCTTAGGCTAGGGCACCCCTAGGCTTAGGCTAGGGCACACCTAGGCTTACGCTAGGACACCCCTAGGCTTAAGCTAGGGCACCCCTAGGCATAGGCTAAGGCGAGGGCTCCACTAACATAAGGCTAGGGCACCCCTAGGCTTACGTTAGGGTACCCTTAGGCTTAGGCTAGCGCACCCCTCGGCTTAGGCTAGGGCACCCCTCGGCTTAGGCTAGTGCACCCCTAGGCTTAGGCTAAAGTTGGGCTCCTCTAGCCTAATGCTAGGGCACCCCTAGGCTTAGGCAAGGGCACCCGTAGGCTTAGGCTAGGGTACCCCTAGGCTTAGGCTAGGGCACCCCTAGGCTTAGGCTAGTGAACCCCTAGGCTTAGGCTAAGGCTAAGGCTCCCCTCGGCTTAGGCTAGGGCACCCCTAGGGTTAGGCTAGGGCATGCCTAGACTTAGGCTAGGGCACCCGAAGGCTAGGCTAGTGAACCCCTAGGCTTAGGCTAAGGCTAGAGCTCCCCTAGCTTAAGGCTAGGGAACGCCTAAGCTTAGGCTAGGGCACCCCTCGGCTTAGGCTAGGGCACCCCTAGGCTTAGGCTCGGGCACACCTAGGCTTAGGCTAGGGCACCCAGAAGCTTAGGCTAGGGCACCCTAGTCTTTGGCTAGGGCACCCCTAGGCTTAGGCTAGGGCACCCCTAGGCTTAGGCTAAGGCTAGGGCTCCCATAGCCTAAGGCTAAGGCACCCCTAGGCGTAGACTAGGGCACCCCTAGGCTTAGGTTAGGGCAGCCCTATGCTTAGGCTAAGGCTAGGGCTCCCCTAGCCTAAGGCTAGGGCACCCCTAGCCTAAGGCTAGGGCACCCCTATGCTTACGCTAGGGTATCCCTAATCTTAGGCTAGGGCACCCCTAGGCTTAGGCTAGGGCACCCCTCGGCTTAGGCTAGGGTACCCCTAAGTTTAGGCTAGGGCACCCCTAGGCATAGGCTAGGGCACCCCTAGCCTTACGCTTGGGCACCCCGAGACTTTGGCTAGGGAACCCCTAGGTTTTGGCTAGGGCATCCCAAGGCTTAGGCTAAGGCAAGGGCTCCCCTAGCCTAAGGCTAGGGCACCCCTAGGCTTATACTAGGGCACCCCTGGGCTTAGGCTAGGGCACCCCTCGGCTTAGGCTTGGGCACCATTAGGCTTAGGCTCAGGCACCCCTTGGCTTAGGCTAGGGCACCCCTAGGATTACGCTAAGGCTCGGGCTCCCCAAGCCTAAGGCTAGGGCACCCCTAAGTTAAGGATAGGGCACCCCTAGGCTTAGGCTAGGGCACCCCTAGACTTAGGCTAGGGCACCCCTAGACTTTGGCCTGGGCACCCCTAGGTTTTGGCTAGGGCACCCCAAGACTTAGGCTAAGGTTAGGGCTCCCCTAGCCTAAGGCTAGGGCACCAATAGGCTTATACTAGGGCACCCCTGGGCTTAGGCTAGGGCACCCCTCGGCTTAGGCTAGGGCACCCTTAGGCTTAGGCTCAGGCACCCCTAGGCTTGGGCTAAGGCTAGGGATCCCCTAGCCTAAGGCTAGGGCACCCCTATGCTTAGGCTAGGGCACCTCTAGGCTTTGGCTAGGGCACGCCTAGTCTTAGGCTAAGGCTATGGCTCCCCTAGCCTAAGGGTAGTGCACCCCTAGGCTTAGGGTAGGGCACCCCTAGGCTTAGGCTAGGGCCATTCTAGGCTTAGGCTAAGGCTAGGGCTCCCCTAGCTTAAGGCTAAGGCACCCCTAGGCTTAAGCTAAGGCTAGGGCTCCCCTAGCCTAAGGCTAGGGCACCCCTAGGCTTAGGCTAGGGAACCCCTAGGCTTAGGCTAGGGCACCCCTAAGCTAGGCTAGGGCACCATTAGGCTTAGGCTAAGGCTAGGGCTCCTCTAGCCTAAGGCTAGGGCACCCCTAGGCTTAGGCTAGGGCACCCCTAGGCTTATGCTAAGGCTCTGGCTCCCCTAGCCTAAGGCTAGGGCACCACTATGCTTAGGCTAGGGCACGCCTAGACTTAGGCTAGGGCACCCCAAGGCTAGGCTAGTGAACCCCTAGGCTTAGGCTAAGGCTAGGGCTCCCCTGGCCTAAGGTTAAGGCACCCCTAGGCTTATGCTAGGGCACCCCTTGGCTTAGGCTAGGGCACCCCTAGGCTTAGGCTAGGGCACCCCTATGCTTAGGCTAGGGCAAGCCAAGGCTTACGCTAGGGCACTCATAGGCTTAGGCTGATGAACCCCTAGGCTTAGGCTAAGATTAGGGCTCCCCTAGACTAAGGCTAGGGAACCCCTAAGCTTAGGGTAGGGCACCCCTAGGCTTAGGCAGGGCAAACCTAGGCTTAGGCTAGGGCACCAGAGGCTTAGGCTAGGGCACCCCTAGTCTTTGGCTAGGGCACCCCTAGGCTTAGGTTAAGGCTAGGGCTCCCCTAGCCTAAGGCTAAGTCACCCCTAGGCTTAGGCTAGGGCACCTCTAGGCTTAGGCTAGGGCACCCCTAGGCTTAGGCTAGGGCAGCCCTATGCTTAGGCTAAGGCTAAGGCTCCCCTAGCCTAAGGCTAGGGCACCCCTATGCTTAGGCTAGGGCACCCCTAGGCTTAGCTAGGGCAACCCTAGGCATAGTCTAGGGCACCCCTAGGCTTAGGCTAGGGCACCCCTAGGCTTAGGCTAGGGCAGCCCTATGCTTAGGCTAAGGCTAGGGCTCCCCTAGCCTAAGGCTAGGGCACCCCTAGGCTTAGGATAGGGCACCCCTAGGCTTAGGCTAGGGCAACCCTAGGCATAGTCTAGGGCACACCTAGGCTTAGGCTAGGCCACCCCTAGGCTTAGGCTCGGGCTCCCGTAGCCTTAGGCTAGGACACCCCTATGCTTAGGCTAGGGCACGCCTAGACTTAGGCTAGGGCACCCCTAGGCTAGGCTAGTGACCCCCTAGGCTTAGGCTACGGCTAGGGCTCCCCTAGCCTAAGGCTAGGGAACCCCTAAACTTAGGCTAGGGCACCCCTCGGCTTAGGCTAGGGCACGCCTAGGCTTAGGCTCGGGCACCCCTAGGCTTGGGCTAGGGCACCCAGAAATTTAGGCTAGGGCACCCTAGTCTTTGGCTAGGGCACCCCTAGGCTTAGGCTAAGGTTAGGGCTCCCCTAGCCTATGGCTAGGGCCCCCCTAGATTTAGGCTAGGGCACCCATAGGTTTAGGCTAGGGCACCCCTAGGCTTAGGCTAGGGCACCCCTAGGCTTCGGTTAGGGCACCCAGACGTTTAGGCTAGGGCACCCCTAGTCTTTGGCTACGGCACCCCTAGCCTAAGGCTAGGGCACCCTTAGGCTTAGGCTAGGGCACCCCTAGGCTTAGGATAAGGTACCCCGAGGCTTAGGCTAAGGCACCCCTAGGTTTAGGCTAAGGCCAGGGCTCCCCTAGCCTAAGGCTAGGGCACCCCTATGCTTAGGCTAGGACACGCCTAGGCTTAGGCTAGAGCACCCCTAGGCTTAGGCTAGGGCACCCTTAGGCTTACGCTAGTGCACCCCTAGGCTTAGGCTAAGGCTAGGGCTCCCCTAGCCTAAGGCTAGGGCACCCCTAGGCTTAGGCTAGGGCACCCCTAGGCTTAGAATAGGGCACCCCTAGGCTTAGGCTAAGGCTATGTCTCCCCTAGCCTAACGCTAGGGCACCCCTAGGCTTAGGCTAGGGCACCCCTAGGCTTAGGCTAAGGTACCCCGAGGCTTAGGCTAAGGCACCCCTAGGTTTAGGCTAAGGCCAGGGCTCCCCTAGCCTAAGGCTAGGGCACCCCTATGCTTAGGCTAGGACACGCCTAGGCTTAGGCTAGGGCACCCCTAGGCTTAGGCTAGGGGACCCCTTGGTTTAGGCTAAGGCTAGGGCTCCCCTAGCCTAAGGCTAGGGCACCCCTAGGCTTAGGCTAGGGCACCCCTAGGCTTAGCTAGGGCACCCCAAGGCTTAGGCTAGGGCACCCCTAGGCTTTGGCTAGGGCACCCCTAGGCTTAGGCTAACGCTAGGGCTCCCCTTGCCTTAGGCTATGGCACCCCTAGGCTTAGGCTAGGGCACCCCTTTGATTAGCTAGGGCACCCCTAGGCTTAGGCTAGGGCACCCCTATCCTAAGGCTCGGGCACCCCTAGGCTTAGGCTAAGACTAGGGCTCCCCTAACCAAAGGTTAGGGCACCCCTAGGCTTAGGGTAGGGCACGCCTAGGCTTAGGCTAGGGCAACCCTAGGCTTAGGCTGGGGCAACCCTAGGCTTAGGCTAAGGTTAGGGCTCCCCTAGCTTAAGGCTAGGGCACCCCTAGGGTTAGGCTAGGGCACCCCTAGGCTTAGGCTAGGGCACCCCTAGGCTTAGGCTAGGGAACCCCTACGCTTAGGCTAGGGCACCCCTGGACTTAGGCTAAGGATAGGGCTCCCCTAGCCTAAGGCTAAGGCACCCCTAGGCTTAGAATAGGGCACCCCTAAGCTTAAGCTCTGGCAGCCCTATGCTTACGCTAAGGCTAGGGCTCCCCTAGCCTAAGGCTAGGGCACCCCTATGCTTAGGCTAGGGCACTCCTAGGTTTAGGCTAGGGCACCCCGAGGCTTAGTCTAGGGCACCCCTAGGCTTAGGCTAGGGCACTTCTAGGCTTAGGCTAAGGCTATGGCTCCCCTAGCCTAAGGCTAGGGCACCCCCAAGCTTAGGCTAGGGCACCCCTAGGCTTACGCTAATGCTCGGACTCCCCTAGCCAAAGGCTAGGGCACCCCTATGCTTAGACTAGGGCACGCCTAGACTTAGGCTAGGGCACCCCTAGGCTTAGGCTAGTGAACCCCTAGGCTTAGGCTACGGCTAGGGCTCCCCTAGCCTAAGGCTAGGGAACCCCTAAGCTTAGGCTAGGGCACACCTAGGCTTAGGCTAGGGCACCCGTAGGCTTAGGCTAGGGCACCCCTAGACTTAGGTTAGGGCACCCCTAGGTTTTGTCTAGGGCACCCCTAGTCTTAGGCTAGGGCACCCCAAGTCTTAGGATAGGGCACCCATAGGCTTAGGCTAGGGCACACCTAGGCTTAGGCTAGGGCACCCCTAGGCTTAGGCTAGGGCACACCTAGGCTTACGCTAGGACACCCCTAGGCTTAAGCTAGGGCACCCCTAGGCATAGGCTAAGGCGAGGGCTCCACTAACATAAGGCTAGGGCACCCCTAGGCTTACGTTAGGGTACCCTTAGGCTTAGGCTAGCGCACCCCTCGGCTTAGGCTAGGGCACCCCTCGGCTTAGGCTAGTGCACCCCTAGGCTTAGGCTAAAGTTGGGCTCCTCTAGCCTAATGCTAGGGCACCCCTAGGCTTAGGCAAGGGCACCCGTAGGCTTAGGCTAGGGTACCCCTAGGCTTAGGCTAGGGCACCCCTAGGCTTAGGCTAGTGAACCCCTAGGCTTAGGCTAAGGCTAAGGCTCCCCTCGGCTTAGGCTAGGGCACCCCTAGGGTTAGGCTAGGGCATGCCTAGACTTAGGCTAGGGCACCCGAAGGCTAGGCTAGTGAACCCCTAGGCTTAGGCTAAGGCTAGAGCTCCCCTAGCTTAAGGCTAGGGAACGCCTAAGCTTAGGCTAGGGCACCCCTCGGCTTAGGCTAGGGCACCCCTAGGCTTAGGCTCGGGCACACCTAGGCTTAGGCTAGGGCACCCAGAAGCTTAGGCTAGGGCACCCTAGTCTTTGGCTAGGGCACCCCTAGGCTTAGGCTAGGGCACCCCTAGGCTTAGGCTAAGGCTAGGGCTCCCATAGCCTAAGGCTAAGGCACCCCTAGGCGTAGACTAGGGCACCCCTAGGCTTAGGTTAGGGCAGCCCTATGCTTAGGCTAAGGCTAGGGCTCCCCTAGCCTAAGGCTAGGGCACCCCTAGCCTAAGGCTAGGGCACCCCTATGCTTACGCTAGGGTATCCCTAATCTTAGGCTAGGGCACCCCTAGGCTTAGGCTAGGGCACCCCTCGGCTTAGGCTAGGGTACCCCTAAGTTTAGGCTAGGGCACCCCTAGGCATAGGCTAGGGCACCCCTAGCCTTACGCTTGGGCACCCCGAGACTTTGGCTAGGGAACCCCTAGGTTTTGGCTAGGGCATCCCAAGGCTTAGGCTAAGGCAAGGGCTCCCCTAGCCTAAGGCTAGGGCACCCCTAGGCTTATACTAGGGCACCCCTGGGCTTAGGCTAGGGCACCCCTCGGCTTAGGCTTGGGCACCATTAGGCTTAGGCTCAGGCACCCCTTGGCTTAGGCTAGGGCACCCCTAGGATTACGCTAAGGCTCGGGCTCCCCAAGCCTAAGGCTAGGGCACCCCTAAGTTAAGGATAGGGCACCCCTAGGCTTAGGCTAGGGCACCCCTAGACTTAGGCTAGGGCACCCCTAGACTTTGGCCTGGGCACCCCTAGGTTTTGGCTAGGGCACCCCAAGACTTAGGCTAAGGTTAGGGCTCCCCTAGCCTAAGGCTAGGGCACCAATAGGCTTATACTAGGGCACCCCTGGGCTTAGGCTAGGGCACCCCTCGGCTTAGGCTAGGGCACCCTTAGGCTTAGGCTCAGGCACCCCTAGGCTTGGGCTAAGGCTAGGGATCCCCTAGCCTAAGGCTAGGGCACCCCTATGCTTAGGCTAGGGCACCTCTAGGCTTTGGCTAGGGCACGCCTAGTCTTAGGCTAAGGCTATGGCTCCCCTAGCCTAAGGGTAGTGCACCCCTAGGCTTAGGGTAGGGCACCCCTAGGCTTAGGCTAGGGCCATTCTAGGCTTAGGCTAAGGCTAGGGCTCCCCTAGCTTAAGGCTAAGGCACCCCTAGGCTTAAGCTAAGGCTAGGGCTCCCCTAGCCTAAGGCTAGGGCACCCCTAGGCTTAGGCTAGGGAACCCCTAGGCTTAGGCTAGGGCACCCCTAAGCTAGGCTAGGGCACCATTAGGCTTAGGCTAAGGCTAGGGCTCCTCTAGCCTAAGGCTAGGGCACCCCTAGGCTTAGGCTAGGGCACCCCTAGGCTTATGCTAAGGCTCTGGCTCCCCTAGCCTAAGGCTAGGGCACCACTATGCTTAGGCTAGGGCACGCCTAGACTTAGGCTAGGGCACCCCAAGGCTAGGCTAGTGAACCCCTAGGCTTAGGCTAAGGCTAGGGCTCCCCTGGCCTAAGGTTAAGGCACCCCTAGGCTTATGCTAGGGCACCCCTTGGCTTAGGCTAGGGCACCCCTAGGCTTAGGCTAGGGCACCCCTATGCTTAGGCTAGGGCAAGCCAAGGCTTACGCTAGGGCACTCATAGGCTTAGGCTGATGAACCCCTAGGCTTAGGCTAAGATTAGGGCTCCCCTAGACTAAGGCTAGGGAACCCCTAAGCTTAGGGTAGGGCACCCCTAGGCTTAGGCAGGGCAAACCTAGGCTTAGGCTAGGGCACCAGAGGCTTAGGCTAGGGCACCCCTAGTCTTTGGCTAGGGCACCCCTAGGCTTAGGTTAAGGCTAGGGCTCCCCTAGCCTAAGGCTAAGTCACCCCTAGGCTTAGGCTAGGGCACCTCTAGGCTTAGGCTAGGGCACCCCTAGGCTTAGGCTAGGGCAGCCCTATGCTTAGGCTAAGGCTAAGGCTCCCCTAGCCTAAGGCTAGGGCACCCCTATGCTTAGGCTAGGGCACCCCTAGGCTTAGCTAGGGCAACCCTAGGCATAGTCTAGGGCACCCCTAGGCTTAGGCTAGGGCACCCCTAGGCTTAGGCTAGGGCAGCCCTATGCTTAGGCTAAGGCTAGGGCTCCCCTAGCCTAAGGCTAGGGCACCCCTAGGCTTAGGATAGGGCACCCCTAGGCTTAGGCTAGGGCAACCCTAGGCATAGTCTAGGGCACACCTAGGCTTAGGCTAGGCCACCCCTAGGCTTAGGCTCGGGCTCCCGTAGCCTTAGGCTAGGACACCCCTATGCTTAGGCTAGGGCACGCCTAGACTTAGGCTAGGGCACCCCTAGGCTAGGCTAGTGACCCCCTAGGCTTAGGCTACGGCTAGGGCTCCCCTAGCCTAAGGCTAGGGAACCCCTAAACTTAGGCTAGGGCACCCCTCGGCTTAGGCTAGGGCACGCCTAGGCTTAGGCTCGGGCACCCCTAGGCTTGGGCTAGGGCACCCAGAAATTTAGGCTAGGGCACCCTAGTCTTTGGCTAGGGCACCCCTAGGCTTAGGCTAAGGTTAGGGCTCCCCTAGCCTATGGCTAGGGCCCCCCTAGATTTAGGCTAGGGCACCCATAGGTTTAGGCTAGGGCACCCCTAGGCTTAGGCTAGGGCACCCCTAGGCTTCGGTTAGGGCACCCAGACGTTTAGGCTAGGGCACCCCTAGTCTTTGGCTACGGCACCCCTAGCCTAAGGCTAGGGCACCCTTAGGCTTAGGCTAGGGCACCCCTAGGCTTAGGATAAGGTACCCCGAGGCTTAGGCTAAGGCACCCCTAGGTTTAGGCTAAGGCCAGGGCTCCCCTAGCCTAAGGCTAGGGCACCCCTATGCTTAGGCTAGGACACGCCTAGGCTTAGGCTAGAGCACCCCTAGGCTTAGGCTAGGGCACCCTTAGGCTTACGCTAGTGCACCCCTAGGCTTAGGCTAAGGCTAGGGCTCCCCTAGCCTAAGGCTAGGGCACCCCTAGGCTTAGGCTAGGGCACCCCTAGGCTTAGAATAGGGCACCCCTAGGCTTAGGCTAAGGCTATGTCTCCCCTAGCCTAACGCTAGGGCACCCCTAGGCTTAGGCTAGGGCACCCCTAGGCTTAGGCTAAGGTACCCCGAGGCTTAGGCTAAGGCACCCCTAGGTTTAGGCTAAGGCCAGGGCTCCCCTAGCCTAAGGCTAGGGCACCCCTATGCTTAGGCTAGGACACGCCTAGGCTTAGGCTAGGGCACCCCTAGGCTTAGGCTAGGGGACCCCTTGGTTTAGGCTAAGGCTAGGGCTCCCCTAGCCTAAGGCTAGGGCACCCCTAGGCTTAGGCTAGGGCACCCCTAGGCTTAGCTAGGGCACCCCAAGGCTTAGGCTAGGGCACCCCTAGGCTTTGGCTAGGGCACCCCTAGGCTTAGGCTAACGCTAGGGCTCCCCTTGCCTTAGGCTATGGCACCCCTAGGCTTAGGCTAGGGCACCCCTTTGATTAGCTAGGGCACCCCTAGGCTTAGGCTAGGGCACCCCTATCCTAAGGCTCGGGCACCCCTAGGCTTAGGCTAAGACTAGGGCTCCCCTAACCAAAGGTTAGGGCACCCCTAGGCTTAGGGTAGGGCACGCCTAGGCTTAGGCTAGGGCAACCCTAGGCTTAGGCTGGGGCAACCCTAGGCTTAGG
Organism: Tenrec ecaudatus; assembly: GCF_050624435.1. Lineage (NCBI taxonomy): Eukaryota > Metazoa > Chordata > Mammalia > Afrosoricida > Tenrecidae > Tenrec > Tenrec ecaudatus. The sequence goes on along the minus strand of NW_027457668.1, from coordinate 344,481 downwards.
CTAAGGTTAGGGCTCCCCTAGCTTAAGGCTAGGGCACCCCTAGGGTTAGGCTAGGGCACCCCTAGGCTTAGGCTAGGGCACCCCTAGGCTTAGGCTAGGGAACCCCTACGCTTAGGCTAGGGCACCCCTGGACTTAGGCTAAGGATAGGGCTCCCCTAGCCTAAGGTTAGGGCACCCCTAGGCTTAGGCTCGGGCAAACATAGGCTTAGGCTAAGGCTTGGGCTCCCCTAGTCTACGGCTAGGGCACCCATATGCTTAGGCTAGGACACCCCTAGGCTTAGGCTAGGGCACCCCTAGGCTTAGGCTAGGACTCCCCTAGGCTTAGGCTAGGGCAAGCCTAGTCTTAGGCTAAGGCTAGGGCTCCCCTAGCTTAAGGCTAGGGCACCCCTAGGGTTAGGCTAGGGCACCCCTAGGCTTAGGCTAGGGCACCCTTAGGCTTAGGCTAGGGCACCCCTAGGCTTAGGCTAGGGCACCCCTAGGCTTAGACTAAGGATAGGGCTCCCCTAGCCTAAGGCTAGGGCACACCTAGGCTTAGGCTAGGGCACCCCTAGGCTTAGGCTAGGGCACCCCTAGGCTTACGCTAGTACACCCCTAGGCTTAGGCTAGGGCACCCCTAGGCGTAGGCTATGGCTAGGGCTCCCCTAACATAAGGCTAGGGCACCCCTAGGCTTAGGTTAGGGCACACCTAGGCTTAGGCTAGGGCACACCTCGGCTTAGGTTAGGGCACCCCTCGGCTTAGGCTAGGGCACCCCTAAGCTTAGGCTAAAGTTGGGCTCCTCTAGCCTAATGCTAGGGCACCCCAAGGATTAGGCAAGGGGAACCCTAGGCTTAGGCTAGGGCACCCCTAGGCTTAGGCTAGGGCACCCCTAGTCTTTGGCTAGGGCACCCCATGGCTTAGGCTAAGGGTAGGGCTCGCCTTATCCTAAGGGTAAGGCACCCCTAGGCTTAGAGTAGGGCACCCCTAGGCTTAGGCTAGGGCAGCCCTAGGCTTAGGCTAAGGCTAGGGCTCCCCTAGCCTAAGGCTAGGGCACCCCTATGCTTAGGCTATGGCACCCCTAGGCTTAGACTAGGGCAAACCTAGGCTTAGTCTAGGGCACCCCTAGGCTTAGGATAGGGCAACCCTAGGCTTAGGCTAAGGCTTGGGCTCCCCTAGCCTAAGGCTATGGCACCCCGAGGCTTAGGCTAGGGCACCCCTACGCTTACGCTAAGGCTCTGGCTCCCCTAGCCTAAGGCTAAGGCACCCCTATGCTTAGGCTAGGGCACGCCTAGACTTAGGCTAGGGCACACCTAGGCTAGGCTAGTAAACCCCTAGGCTTAGGCTAAGGCTAGGGCTCCCTTAGCTTAAGGCTAGGGAACCCCTAAGCTTAGGCTAGGGCACCACTCGGCTTAGGCTAGGGCACCCCAAGGCTTAGGCTCGGGAACCACTAGGCTAAGGCTAGGGCACCCAGAAGCTTAGGCTAGGGCACCCTAGTCTTTGGCTAGGGCACCCCTAGGCTTAGGCTAAGGCTAGGGCTCCCCTAGCCTAAGGCTAGGGCACCCCTAGGCTTAGGCTAGGGCACCCCTAGGCTTAGGCTAGGGCACCCCTAGGCTTAGGCTAAGGCTAGGGCTCCCCTAGCCTAAGGCTTAGGCACCCCGAGGCTTAGACTAGGGCACCCCTAGGCTTAGGTTAGGGCAGCCCTATGCTTAGGCTAAGGGTAGGGCTCCCCTAGCCTAAGGCTAGGGCACTCCTATGCTTAGGCTAGGACACCCCTAGGCTTAGGCTAGGGCACCCCTAGGCTTAGGCTAGAGCACCCCTAGGCTTAGGCTAGGGCACCCCTAGGCTTACGCTAAGGCTCGGGCGCCCCTAGGCTAAGGCTAGGGCACCCCTATGCTTAGGCTAGGGCACGCCTAGACTTAGGCTAGGGCACCCCTAGACTTTGGCTAGGGCACCCCTACGTTTTGGCTAGGGCACCCCAAGGCTTAGGCTAAGGCTAGGGCTCCCCTATCCTAAGGCTAGGGCACCCCTAGGCTTATACTAGTGCACCCCTGGGCTTAGGCTAGGGCACCCCTCGGCTTAGGGTAGGGCACCCCTAGGCTTAGGCTCAGGCACCCCTAGGCTTAGGCTAAAGCTAGGGCTCCCCTAGCCTAAGGCTAGGGCACCCCTATGCTTAGGCTAGGGCACCCCTAGGCTTTGGCTAGGGCATGCCTAGTCTTAGGCTAAGGCTATGGCCCCCCTAGCCTAAGGCTAGGGCACCCTAGGCTTAGGCTATGGCTAGGGCTCCCATAGCTTAAGGCTAGGGCACCCCTAGGCTTAGGCTAAGGCTAGGGCTACCCTAGCCCACGGCTAGGGCTCCCCTAGGCTTAGGCTAGGGCACCCCTAGGATTAGGCTAGGGCACCCCTAGGCTTAGGCTAGGGCACCCCTAGGCTAGGCTAGGGCACCGCTAGGCTTAGGCTAAGGCTAGGGCTCCTCTAGCCTAAGGCTAGGGCACCCCTAGGCTTACGCTAAGGCTCGGGCTCCCCTAGCCTAAGGCTAGGGCACCCCTATGCTTAGACTATGGCACGCCTAGACTTAGGCTAGGGCACCACAAGGCTAGGCTAGTGAACCCCTAGGCATAGGCTAAGGCTAGGGCTCCCCTAGCCTAAGGTTAAGGCACGCCTAGGCTTAAGCTAGGGCAGTCCTATTCTTAGGCTAAGGCTAGGGCTCCCCTAGCCTAAGGCTAGGGCACCCCGATGCTTAGGCTAGGTCACAACAATGCTTAGGCTAGGGCACCCTGAGGCTTAGCCTAGGGCACCCCTAGTCTTTGGCTAGGGCACTCCTAGGCTAAGGCTACTGAACCCCTAGGCTTAGGCTAAGGCTAGGGCTCCCCTAGCCTAAGGCTAGGGAACCCCTAAGTTTAGGCTAGGGCACCCCTAGGCTTAGGATAAGGCACCCCTAGCCTTAGGCTAGGGCACCCCTAGACTTTGGCTAGGGCACCACTAGGTTTTGGCTAGGGCACCCCAAGGTTTAGGCTAAGGCTAGGGCTCCCCTAGCCTAAGGCTAGGGCACCCCTAGGCTTATACTAGGGCACCCCTGGGCTTAGGTTGGGCACCCCTTGGCTTAGGGTAGGGCACCCCTAGTCTTAGCCTCAGGCACCCCTAGGCTTTGGCTATGGCACCCCTAGGCTAGGCTAGGGCACCCCTAGGCTTAGGCTAAGGCTTGGGCTCCTCTAGCCTAAGGCTAGGGCACCCCTAGGCTTACGCTAAGGCTCGGGCTCCCCTAGCCTAAGGCTAGGGCACCCCTATGCTTAGGCTATGGCATGCCTAGACTTAGGCTAGGGCAGCCCAAGGCTAGGCTAGTGAACCCCTAGGCTTAGGGTAAGGCTAGGGCTCCCCTAGCCTAAGGTTAAGGCACCCCTAGGCTTAGACTAAGGCACCCCTAGGCTTAAGCTAGGGCAGTCCTATGCTTAGGCTAAGGCTACGGCTCCCCTAGCCTAAGGCTAGGGCACCCCTATGCTTAGGCTAGGGCACTCCTAGGCTTAGGCTAGGGCACCCTGAAGCTTAGCCTAGGTCACCCCTAGGCTTAGGCTAGGGCACCCCTAAGCTTAGGCTAGGGCACCCCTAGGCTTACGCTAAGGCTCGGGCTCCCCAAGCCTTAGGCTAGGGCACCTCTATGCTTAGGCTAGGGCACGCCAAGACTTAGGCTAGGGCGCCCCTAGGCTTAGGCTAAGGCTAGGGCTCCCCTAGCCTAAGGCTAGGGAACCCCTAGGCTTAGGCTAGGGCACCCCTAGGCTTAGGCTAGGGCACCCCTAGGCTTAGGCTAGGGCACCCCTATGCTTAGGCTAGGGCAAGCCAAGGCTTAGGCTAGGGCACTCCTAGGCTTAGGCTGGTGAACCCCTAGGCTTAGGCTAAGATAGGGCTCCCCTAGCCTAAGGCTAGGGAACCCGTAAGCATAGGGTAGGGCACCCCTAGGCTTAGGCAGGGCACACCTAGGCTTAGGCTAGGGCACCAGAGGCTTAGGCTAAGGCTAGGGCTCCCCTAGCCTAAGGCTAAGTCACCCCTAGGCTTAGGCTAGGGCACCCCTAGCCTTAGGCTAGGGCACCCCTAGGCTTAGGCTAGGGCAGCCCTAGGCTTAGGCTAAGGCTAGGGCTCCCCTAGCCTAAGGCTAGGGCACCCCTATGCTTAGGCTAGGGCACCCCTAGGCTTAGGCTAGGACAACCCTAGGCATAGTCTAGGGCACACCTAGGCTTAGGCTAGGCCACCCCTAGGCTTAGGCTTAGGCTAGGGCTCCCCTAGCCTAAGGCTAGGCCACCCCTAGGCTTAGGCTAGGGCACCCCTAGGCTAACGCTAAGGCTCAGGCTCCCCTAGCCAAGGCTAAGACACCCCTATGCTTAGACTAGGGCACGCCTAGGCTTAGGCTAGGGCACCCCTAGGCTAGGCTAGTGACCCCCTAGGCTTAGGCTAAGGCTAGGGCTCCCCTAGCCTAAGGCTAGGGAACCCCTAAGCTTAGGCTAGGGCACACCTCGGCTTAGGCTAGGGAACCCCTAGGCTTGGGCTCAGGGACCCCTAGGCTTAGGCTACGGCACCCTACTCTTTGGATAGGGCACCCCTAGGCTTAGGCTAGGGCACCCATAGGCTTAGGCTAGGGCACCCCTAGGCTTAGGCAGGGCACCCCTAGGCTTAGGCTACGGCACCCGTAGGTTTAGACTAAGGCTAGGGCTCCCCTACCCTAAGGGTAGGGCACCCCTAGGCTTAGGCTAGGGCACCCCTAGGCTTAGGCTAGAACACCCCTAGGCTTCGGCTAGGGCACCCCTAGTCTTAGGATAAGGCTAGGGCTCCCCTAGCCTAAGGCTAGGGCACCCCTAGGCTTAGGCTATGGCACCCTAGGCTTAGGCTAGAGCACCCCTAGGCTTAGGCTAGGCCACCCTCAGGCTTACGCTAGGGCACCCCTAGGCTTAGGCTAAGTGTAGGGCTCCCCTAGCCTAAGGCTAGGGCAGCCCTAGGCTTAGGCTAGGGAACCCCTTGGCTTAGGCTAGGGCACCCCTAGGCTTAGAATAGGGCACCCCTAGGCTTAGGCTAAGGCTATGTCTCCCATAGCCTAACGCTAGGGCACCCCTAGGCTTAGGCTAGGGCACCCCTAGGCTTAGGCTAGGGCACCCCTAGACTTAGGCTAGGGCACCCCTAGGCTTTGGCTAGGGCACCCCTAGGCTTAGACTAACGCTAGGGCTCCCCTTGCCTTAGGCTATGGAACCCCAAGGCTTAGGCTAGGGCACCCCTTGGATTAGCTAGGGCACCCCTAGGCTTAGGCTAGGGCACCCCTAGCCTAAGGCTCGGGCACCCCTAGGCTTAGGCTAAGGCTAGGGCTCCCCTAACCTAAGGTTAGGGCACCCCTAGGCTTAGGGTAGGGCACGCCTAGGCTTAGGCTAGGGCACCCCTAGGCTTAGGCTGGGGCAACCCTAGGCTTAGGCTAAGGTTAGGGCTCCCCTAACTTAAGGCTAGGGCACCCCTAGAGTTAAGCTAGGGCACCCCTAGGCTTAGGTTATGGCACCCCTAGGCTTAGGCTAGGGCACCCCTAGGCTTATGCTAGGGCACTCCTAGACTTAGGCTAGGGCAACCCTAGGTTTTGGCTAGGGCACCCCTAGGCTTAGGCTAGGGCACCCCAAGTCTTAGGCTAGGGCACCCATAGGCTTAGGCTAGGGCACACCTAGGCTTAGGCTAGGGCACCCCTAGGCTTAGGCTAAGGATAGGGCTCCCCTAGCCTAAGGCTAGGGCACACCTAAGCTTAGGCTAGGGCACGCCTAGACTTAGGCTAGGGCACCCCTAGGCTTAGGCTAGTGAACCCCTAGGCTTAGGCTAAGGCTAGGGCTCCCCTAGCCTAAGGCTAGGGAACCCCTAAGCTTAGGCTAGGGCACGCCGAGGCTTAGGCTAGGGCACCCCTAGGCTTAGGCTAGGGCACCCTAGACTTAGGCTAGGGCACCCCTAGCTTTTGGCTAGGGCACCCCTAGGCTTAGGCTAGGGCACCCCTAGGCTTAGCCTAGGGCATCCCTAGGCTTAGGCTAAGGCTAGGGCTCCACTAACATAAGGCTAGGGCACCCCTAGGCTTAGGTTAGGGCACCCCTAGGCTTAGTCTAGGGCACCCCTAGGCTTAGGCTAGGGTACCCCTCGGCTTAGGCTAGGGCACCCCTAGGCTTAGGCTAAAGTTGGGCTCCTCAAGCCTAATGCTAGGGCAACCCTAGGCTTAGGCATGGGCACCCCTAGGCTTAGACTAGGGCACCCCAATGCTTAGGCTAGGGCAACCCTAGGCTTAGGCTAGGGCACCCCTAGGCTTAGGCTAAGGCACCCAGAGGCTTAGGCTAGGGCACCCCTAATCTTTGGCTACGGCACCCCTAGGCTTAGGCTAAGGCTAGGGCTCCCCTAGCCTAAGGCTAAGGCACCCCTAGGCTTAGAGTACGGCACCCCTAGGCTTAGGCTAGGGCAGCCCTAGGCTTAGGCTAAGGCTAGGGCTCCCCTAGCCTAAGGCTAGGGCAACCCTATGCTTAGGCTAGGGCACCCCTAGGCTTATGCTAGGGCAACCCTAGGCATAGCCTAGGGCACCCCTAGGCTTATGCTAAGTCTCGGGCTCCCCTAGCCTAAGGCTAGGACACCCCTATGCTTAGGCTAGGGCACGCCTATACTTAGGCTAGGGCACCCCTAGGCTAGGCTAGTGAACCCCTAGGCTTAGGCTAAGGCTAGGGCTCCCCTAGCCTAAGGCTAGGGAACCCATAAGCTTAGGCTAGGGCACCCCTCGGCTTAGGCTAGGGCACCCCTAGGCTTAGGCTCGGGCACCCCAAGGCTTAGGCTAGGGCACCCCTAGTCTATGGCTAGGGCACCCCAAGGCTTAGGCTAAGGCTAGGGCTCCCCTAGCCTAAGGGTAAGGCACCCCTAGGCTTAGAGTAGGGCACCCCTAGGCTTAGGCTAGGGCAGCCCTAGGCTTAGACTAGGGCAACCCTAGGCTTAGTCTAGGGCACCCCTAAGCTTAGGATAGGGCACCCCTAGGCTTAGGCTAAGGCTTGGGCTCCCCTAGCCTAAGGCTATGGCACCCCAAGGCTTAGGCTAGGGCACCCCTAGGCTTACGCTAAGGCTCTGGTTCCCCGAGCCTAAGGCTAAGGCAGCACTATGCTTAGGCTAGGGCAAGCCTAGACTTAGGCTAGGGCACCCCTAGGCTAGGCTAGTGAACCCCTAGGCTTAGGCTAAGGCTAGGGCTCCCTTAGCTTAAGGCTAGGGAACCTCTAAGCTTAGGCTAGGGCACCACTCGGCTTAGGCTAGGGCACCCCAAGGTTTAGGCTCGGGAACCACTAGGCTTAGGCCAAGGCACCCAGAAGCTTAGGCTAGGGCACCCTAGTCTTTGGCTTGGGCACCCCTAGGCTTAGGCTAAGGCTAGGGCTCCCCTAGCCTAAGGCTAGGGCACCCCTAGGCTTAGGCTAGGGCACCCCTAGGCTTAGGCTAGGGCACCCCTAGGCTTAGGTTAGGGCAGCCCTATGAAAAGGCTAAGGCTAGGGCTCCCCTAGCCTAATGCTAGGTCACCCCTATGCTTAGGCTAGGACACCCCTAGGCTTAGGCTAGGGCACCCCTAGGCTTAGGCTAGGGCACCCCTAGGCTTACGCTAAGGCTCGGGCTCCCCTAGTCTAAGGCTAGGGCACCCCTATGCTTAGGCTAGGACACGCCTAGACTTAGGCTAGGGCACCCCTAGGCTTAGGCTAGGGCACACCTAGACTTTGGCTAGGGCACCCCTAGGTTTTGGCTAGGGCACCCCAAGGCTTAGGTTAAGGCTAGGGCTCCCCTATCCTAAGGCTAGGGCACCACTAGGCTTATACCAGGGCACCCCTGGGCTTAGGCTAGGGCACCCCTCGGCTTAGGGTAGGGCACCCCTAGGCTTAGGCTCAGGCACCCCTAGGCTTAGGCTAAGGCTAGGGCTCCCATGCCTAAGGCTAAGGCACCCCTATGCTTAGGCTAGGACACCCCTAGCCTTTGGCTAGGGCATGCCTAGTCTTAGGCTAAGGCTATGGCTCCCCTAGCCTAAGGCTAGGGAACCCTAGGCTTAGGCTAGGGCACTCCTAGGCTTAGGCTATGTCCAATCTAGGCTTAGGCTATGGCTAGGGCTCCCCTAGCTTAAGGCTAGGGCACCCCTAGGCTTAGGCTAAGGCTAGGGCTCCCCTAGCCTAAAGCTAGGGCTCCCCTAGGCTTAGGCTAGGGCACCCCTAGGCTTAGGCTAGGGCACCCCTAGTCTAAGGCTAGGGCACCCCTAGGCTTATGCTAAGGGTAGGGCTCCTCTAGCCTAAGGCTAGGGCACCCCTAGGCTTACGCTAAGGCTCGGGCTCCCCTAGTCTAAGGCTATGGCACCCCTATCCTTAGACTATGGCACGCCTAGACTTAGGCTAGGGCACCCCAAGGCTAGGGTAATGAACCCCTAAGCTTAGGCTAAGGCTAGGGCTACCCTAGCCTAAGTTTAAGGCACCCCTAGGCTTAGACTAGGGCACCCCTAGGCTTAAGCTAAGGCAGTCCTATGCTTAGGCTAAGGCTAGGGCTCCCCTAGCCTAAGGCTAGAGCACCCCTATGCTTAGGCTAGGGCACTCCTAGGCTTAGGCTAGGGCACCCTGAGGCTTAGACTAGGGCACCCCTAGTCTTTGGCTAGGGCACTCCTAGGCTTAGGCTAGTGAACCCCTAGGCTTAGGCTAAGGCTAGGGCTCCCCTAGCCTAAGGCTAGGGAACCCCTAAGTTTAGGCTAGGGCACCCCGAGGCTTAGGCTAAGGCACCCCTACCCTTAGGCTAGGGCACCCCCAGACTTTGGCTAGGGCACCCCTAAGTTTTGGCTAGGGCACCCCAAGGTTTATGCTAAGGCTAGGGCTCCCCTATCTTAAGGCAAGGGCACCCCTAGGCTTATACTAGGGCACCCCTGGGCTTAGGTTGGGCACCCTTTGGCTTAGGGTAGGGCACCCCTAGGCTTAGGCTCAGGCACCCCTAGGCTTAGGCTAAGGCTAGGGCTCCGCTAGCCTAAGGCTAGGGCACCCTTATGCTTAGGCTAGGGCAACCCTAGGCTTTGGCTAGGGCACACCTAGTCTTAGGCTAACCCTATGACTCTCCTAGCATAAGGCTAGGGCACCCCTAGTCTTAGGCTAGGGCACCCCTAGGCTTAGGCTAGGGCCACCCTAGGCTTAGGCTAAGACCCCTAGGCTAGGCCAGGGCACCCCTAGGCTTAGGGTAAGGCTAGGGCTCCTCTAGCCTAAGGCTAGGGCACCCCTATGCTTAGGCTATGGCATGCCTAGACTTAGCCTAGGTCACCCCTAGGCTTAGGCTAGGGCACTCCTAGGCTTAGGCTATGGCTAGGGCTCCCCTAGCCTAAGGCTAGGGCACCCCTAGGCTTACGCTAAGGCTCGGGCTCCCCTAGCCTAAGGCTAAGGCACCCCTAGGCTTAGAGTACGGCACCCCTAGGCTTAGGCTAGGGCAGCCCTAGGCTTAGGCTAAGGCTAGGGCTCCCCTAGCCTAAGGCTAGGGCAACCCTATGCTTAGGCTAGGGCACCCCTAGGCTTAGGCTAGGGCAACCCTAGGCATAGCCTAGGGCACCCCTAGGCTTAGGCTAGGGCACCCCAGGCCTAGGCTAAGGCTAGGGCTCCCCTTGCCTTAGGCTATGGCACCCCTAGGCTCAGGCTAGGGCACCCCTAGGCTTAGGCAGGGCACCCCTAGGCTTAGGCGAGGGCACCCGTAGGTTTAGACTAAGCCTGGCGCTTTCCTAGCCTAAGGCTAGGGCACCCCTAGGCTTAGGCTAGGGCACCCCTAGGCTTAGGCTAGGACACCCCTAGGCTTCCGTTAGGGCACCCCTAGGCTTAGGATAAGGCTAGGGCTCCCCTAGCCTAAGGCTAGGGCACCCCTAGGCTTAGGCTAGGGCACCGTAGGCTTAGGCTAGGGCACCCCTACGCTTAGGCTAGGGCACCCTTAGGCTTACGCTAGGGCACCCCTAGGCTTAGGCTAAGGCTAGGGCTCCCCCAGCCTAAGGCTAGCACACCCCTAGGCTTAGGCTAGGGCACCCCTAGGCTTAGGCTAGGGCACCCCTAGGCTTAGAATAGGGCACCCCTAGGCTTAGGCTAAGGCTAGGGCTCCCCTAGCCTAAGGCTGGGGCACCCCTAGGGTTAGGCTAAGTCTATGTCTCCCCTAGCCTAACGCTAGGGCATCCCTAGGCTTAGGCTAGGGCACCCCTAGGCTTAGGCTAAGGCACCCCTAGGCTTAGGCTAAGGCACCCCTAGGTTTAGGCTAAGGCTAGGGCTCCCCTAGCCTAAGGCTAGGGCACCCCTATGCTTAGGCTAGGGCACGCCTAGGCTTAGGCTAGGACACCCCTAGGCTTAGGCTATGGGACCCCTTTGTTTAGGCTAAGGCTAGGGCTCCCCTAGCCTAAGGCTAGGGCACCCCTAGGCTTAGGCTAGGGCACCCCTAGGCTTACCTAGGGCACCCCAAGGCTTAGGCTAGGGCACCCCTAGGCTTTGGCTAGGGCACTCTGAGGCTTAGCCTAGGGAACCCCTAGGCTTAGGCTAGGGCATTCTTAGGCTTAGGCTAAGGCTAGGGCTCCTCTAGCCTAAGGCTAGGGCACCCCTAAGCTTAGGCTAGGGTACCCCTAGGCTTATGCTAAGGCTCGGGCTCCCCAAGCCTAAGGCTAGGGCACCCCTATGCTTAGGCTAGGGCATGCCTAGACTTAGGCTAGGGCACCCCTAGGCTTAGGCTAGTGAACCCCTAGGCTTAGGCTAAGGCTAGGGCTCCCCTAGCCTAAGGCTAGGGCACCCCTAGGCTTAGGCTAGGGCACCCCTAGGCTTAGGCTAAGGCTCGGGCTCCCCTAGCCTAAGGCTAGGACACCCCTATGCTTAGGCTAGGGCACGCCTAGACTTTGGCTAGGGCACCCCAAGCCTAGGCTAGTGAACCCCTGGGCTTAGGCTAAGGCTAGGGCTCCCCTAGCCTAAGGCTAGGGAACCCCTAAGCTTAGGCTAGGGCACCCCTCGGCTTAGGCTAGGGCACCCCAAGGCTTAGGCTCGGGCACCCCTAGGCTTAGGCTAGGGCACCCAGAAGCTTAGGCTAGGGCACCCTAGTTTTTGGGAAGGGCACCCCTAGGCTTAGGCTAAGGCTAGGGCTCCCCTAGCCTAAGGCTAGGGCACCCCTAAGCTTAGGCTAGGGCACCCATAGGCTTAGGCTAGGGCACCCCTAGGCTTAGGCTAGGGCACCCAGAGGCTTAGGCTAGGGCACCCCTAGGCTTAGGCTAAGGCTAGGGCTCCCTAGCCTAAGGCTAGGGCACCCCTAGGCTTAGGCTAGGGCACCCCTAGGCTTAGGCTAGGGCACCCCTAGGCTTAGGCTATGGTACCCCTAAGCTTAGGCTAAGGCTAGGGCTCCCCTAGCCTAAGGGTAGGGCACCGCTAGGCTTAGGCTAGGGCACCACTAGGCGTAGGCTAGGGCACCCCTAGGCTTAGGCTAGGACTCCCCTAGGCTTGGGCTAGGGCACGCCTAGGCTTAGGCTAAGGCTAGGGCTCCCCTAGCTTAAGGCTAGGGCACCCCAAGGGTTAGACTAGGGCACCCCTAGGCTTAGGCTAGGGCACCCCTAGGCTTAGGCTAGGGCACCCCTAGGCTTAGGCTAGGGCACCCCTAGCCTTAGGTTAAGGATAGGGCTCCCCTAGCTTAAGGTTAGGGCACCCCAAGGCTTAGGCTAGGGCACCCCTAGGATTAGGCCAAAGCTAGGGCTACCCTAGCCTAAGGTTAGGGCACCCCTAGGCTTAGGCTAAGGCTAGGGCTCCCCTAACCTAAGGTTAGGGCACCCCTAGGCTTCGGGTAGGGCACCCCTAGGCTTAGGCTATGGCACCCCTAGGCTTAGGCTGGAGCACCCCTAGGCTTAGGTTAAGGTTAGGGATCCCCTAGCTTAAGGCTAGGGCACCCCTAGGGTTAGGCTAGGGCACCCCTAGGCTTAGGCTAGGGCACCCCTAGGCTTAGGGTAGGGCACCCCTAGGCTTAGGCAAGGGCACCCCTAGGCTTAGGCTAGGGCACCCCTAGGCTCAGGCTAGGGCACCCCTAGGCTCAGGCTCGGGCACCCCTAGGCTTAGGCTAGGGCACCCCTAGCCTAAGGCTCGGGCACCCCTAGGCTTAGGCTAAGGGTAGGGCTCCCCTAAACTAAGGTTAGGGCACCCCTAGGCTTAGGGTAGGGCACCCCTAGGCTTAGGCTAGGGCACCCCTAGGCTTAGGCTGGGGCACCCCTAGGCTTAGGTTAAGGTTAGGGCTCCCCTAGCTTAAGGCTAGGGCACCCCTAGGGTTAGGCTAGGGCACCCCTAGGCTTAGGCTAGGGCACCCCTAGGCTTAGGTTAGGGCACCCCTAGGCTTAGACAAGGGCACCCCTAGGCTTAGGCTAAGGATAGGGCTCCTGTAGCCTAAGGTTAGGGCACCCCTAGGCTAGGCCAAGGCTAGGGCTAACCTAGCCTAAGGCTAGGGAACCCCTAGGCTTAGGCTAGGGCACCCCTAGGCTTAGGCTAGGGCATCCATAGGCTTAGGCTAGGGCACCCCTAGGCTTAGGCTAGGGCACCCCTAGGCTTAGGCTAGGGCACCCAGAGGCTTAGGCTAGGGCACCCCTAGTCTTTGGCTACGGCACCCCTAGGCTTAGGCAGGGCACCCCTAGGCTTAGGCTAGGGCACCCGTAGGTTTAGACTAAGGCTGGGGCTTTCCTAGCCTAAGGCTAGGGCACCCCTAGGCTTAGGCTAGGGCACCCCTAGGCTTAGGCTAGGACATCCTTAGGCTTCCGCTAGGGCACCCCTGGGCTTAGGATAAGGCTAGGGCTCCCCTAGCCTAAGGCTAGGGCACCCCTAGGCTTAGGCTAGGGCACCGTAGGCTTAGGCTAGGGCACCCCTAGGCTTAGGCTAGGGCACCCTTAGGCTTACGCTAGGGCACCCCTAGGCTTAGGCTAAGGCTAGGGCTCCCCCAGCCTAAGGCTAGCGCACCCCTAGGCTTAGGCTAGGGCACCCCTAGGCTTATGCTAGGGCACCCCTAGGCTTAGAATAGGGCACCCCTAGGCTTAGGCTATGGCAAGGGCTCCCCTAGCCTAAGGCTGGGGCACCCCTAGGGTTAGGCTAAGGCTAGGTCTCCCCTAGCCTAATGCTAGGGCACCCCTAGACTTAGGCGAGGGCACCCCTAGGCTTAGGCTAAGGCACCCCTAGGCTTAGGCTAAGGCACCCCTAGGTTTAGGCTAAGGCTAGGGCTCCCCTAGCCTAAGGCTAGGGCACCACTATGCTTAGGCTAGGGCACGCCTAGGCTTAGGCTAGGACACCCCTAGGCTTAGCTAGGGCACCCCAAGGCTTAGGCTAGGGCACCCCTAGGCTTTGGCTAGGGCACCCCAGGCTTAGGCTAAGGCTACGGCTCCCCTTGCCTTAGGCTATGGCACCCCTAGGCTCAGGCTAGGGCACCCCTAGGCTTAGGCTAGGGCACCCCTAGGCTTAGGCTAGGGCACCCAGAGGCTTAGGCTAGGGCACCCGTAGGCTTAGGCTAAGGCTAGGGCTCCCCTAGCCTAAGGCTAGGGCACCCCTAAGCTTAGGGTAGGGCACACCTAGGCTTAGGCTAGGGCACCCCTAGGCTTAGGCTGGGGCACCCCTAGGCTTAGGTTAAGGTTAGGGCTCCCCTAGCTTAAGGCTAGGGCACCCCTAGGGTTAGGCTAGGGCACCCCTAGGCTTAGGCTAGGGCACCCCTAGGCTTAGGTTAGGGCACCCCTAGGCTTAGGCAAGAGCACCCCTAGGCTTAGGCTAAGGATAGGGCTCCCCTAGCCTAAGTTTAGGGCACCCCTAGGCTAGGCCAAGGCTAGGGCTACCCTAGCCTAAGGCTAGGGAACCCCTAGGCTTAGGCTAGGGCACCCCTAGGCTTAGGCTAGGGTACCCCTAGGCTTAGGCTAAGGCTAGGGCTCCCCTAGCCTAAGGCTACGGCACCGCTAGGCTTAGGCTAGGGCACCACTAGGCTTAGGCTAGGGCAAACATAGGCTTAGGCTAAGGCTTGGGCTCCCCTAGTCTAAGGCTAGGGCACCCCTAAGCTTAGGCTAGGGCACCCCTAGGCTTAGGCTAGGGCCACCCTAGGCTTAGGCTAGGACTCCCCTAGGCTTAGGCTAGGGCACGCCTAGGCTTAGGCTAAGGCTAGGGCTCCCCTAGCTTAAGGCTAGGGCACCCCAAGGTTAGGCTAGGGCACCCCTAGGCTTAGGCTAGAGCACCCCTAGGCTTAGGCTAGGGCACCCCTAGGCTTAGGCTAGGGCACCCCTAGGCTTAGGCTAAGGATAGGGCTCCCCTAGCCTAAGGTTAGGGCACCCCTAGGCTTAGGCTAGGGCACCCCTAGGATTAGGCCAAGGCTAGGGCTACCCTAGCCTAAGGCTTGGGAACCCCTAGGCTTAGGCTAGGGCACCCCTAGGCTAAGGCTATGGTACCCCTAGACTTAGGCTAAGGCCAGGGCTCCACTAGCCTAAGGCTAGGGCACCGCTAGGCTTAGGCTAGGGCACCACTAGGCTTAAGCTAGGGCAAACATAGGCTTAGGCTAAGGCTTGGGCTCCCCTAGTCTAAGGCTAGGGCACCCCTAGGCTTAGGCTAAGGCTAGGGCTCCCCTAGCCTAAGGCTAGGGCACCCCTATGCTTAGGCTATGGCACGCCTAGACTTAGGCTAGAGCACCCCAAGGCTAGGCTAGTGAACCCCTAGGCTTAGGCTAAGGCTAGGGCTCCTCTAGCCTAAGGTTAAGGCACCCCTAGGCTTAGACTGGGGCACACCTAGGCTTAAGCTAGGGCAGTCCTATGCTTCGGCTAAGGCTAGTGCTCCCCTAGCCTAAGGCTAGGGCGCCCCTATGCTTAGGCTAGGGCACTCCTAGGCTTAGGCTAGGGAACCCTGAGGCTTAGCCTAAGTCACCCCTAGGCTTAGGCTAGAGCACTCCTAGGCTTTGGCTAGTGAACCCCTAGGCTAAGGCTAAGGCTAGGGCTCCCCTAGCCTAAGGCTAGGGAACCCCTAAGTTTAGGCTAGGGCACCCCTAGGCTTAGGCGAAGGCACCCCTAGCCTTAGGCTAGGGCACCCCTAGACTTTGGCTGTGGCACCCCTAAGTTTTCGCTAGGGCACCCCAAGGTTTAGGTTAAGGCTAGGGCTCCCCAAGCCTAAGGCTAGGACAACCTTAGGCTTTGGCTAAGGACACGCCTAGTCTTAGGCTAGGACCCTTAGGCTAGGACACCCTTAGGCTTTGGCTAGGGCACGCCTAGTCTTAGGCTAAGGCTATGGCTCTCCTAGCCTAAGGCTAGGGCACCCCTAGGCTGAGGCTAGGGCACCCCTAGGCTTAGGCTAGGGCCACCCTAGGCTTAGGCTAAGGCTAAGGCTCCCCTAGCTTAAGGCTAGGGCACCCCTACGCTTAGGCTAAGGCACCCCTAGCCTTAGGCTAGGGCACCCCTACTCTTTGGCTATGGCACCCCTAGGTTTTGGCTAGGGCACCGCAAGGTTTAGGTTAAGGCTAGGGCTCCCCTATCCTAAGGCTAGGGCACCCCTAGGCTTATACTAGGGCACCCCTGGGCTTAGGTTAGGGCACCCCTTGGCTTAGGGTAGGGCACCCCTAGGCTTAGGCTCAGGTACCCCTAGGCTTAGGCTAAGGCTAGAGCTCCCCTAGCCTAAGGCTAGGGCACCCCTATGCTTAGGCTAGGACACTCTTAGGCTTAGGCTAGGGCCACCCTAGGCTTAGGCTAAGGCTAAGGCTCCCCTAGCTTAAGGCTAGGGCACCCCTAGGCTTAGGCTCAGGCACCCCTAGTCTTAGGCTAAGGCTATGGCTCCCCTAGCCTAAGGCTAGGGCACCCCTAGGCTTAGGCTAGGGCACCCCTAGGCTTACGCTAGGGCCACCCTAGGCTTAGGCTAAGGCTAAGGCTCCCCTAGCTTAAGGCTAGGGCACCCCTAGGCTTAGGCTAAGGCTAGGGCACCCCTAGGCTTTGGCTAGGGCACCCCTAGGCTAGGGTAGGGCACCCTAGGCTTAGGCTAAGGCTAGGGCTCCTCTAGCCTAAGGCTAGGAAACCCCTAGGCTTACGCTAAGGCTCGGGCTCCCCTAGCCTAAGGCTAGGGCACCGCTATGCTTAGGCTATGGCATGCCAAGACTTAGGATAGGGCACCCCAAGGCTAGGCTAGTGAACCCCTAGGCTTAGGCTAAGGCTAGGGCTCCCCTAGCCTAAGGCTAGGGCACCCCTGGGCTTAGGCTAGGGCACCCCTAGGCTTTGGCTAGGGCTGCCCTAGCCTAAGGTTAAGGCACCCCTAGGCTTACACTAGGGCACCCCTAGGCTTAAGCTAGGGCAGTCCTACGCTTAGTCTAAGGCTAGGGCTCCCCTAGCTTAAGGTTAGGGCACCCCTATGCTTAGGCTAGGGCACTCCTAGGCTTAGGCTAGGGCACACTGAGGCTTATCCTAGGGCACCCATGGCTTAGGCTAGGGCACTCCTAGGCTTAGGCTAAGGCTAGGGCTCCCCTAGCCTAAGGCTAGGGCACCCCTAAGCTTAGGCTAGGGCACCCCTAGGCTTACGCTAAGGCTCGGGCTCCCCAAGCCTAAGGCTAGGGCACCCCTATGCTTAGGCTAGCGCACGCCTAGACTTAGGCTAGGGCACCCCTAGGCTTAGGCTAGTGAACCCCTAGGCTTAGGCTAAGGCTAGGGCTCCCCTAGCCTAAGGCTAGGGAATCCCTAAGCTTAGGCTAGGGCACGCCGAGGCTTAGGCTAGGGCACCCCTAGGCTTAGGCTAGGGCACCCCTAGACTTAGGCTAGGGCACCCCTAGCTTTTGGCTCGGGCACCCCTAGGCTTAGGCTAGGGCACCCCTAGGCTTATCCTAGGGCACCCCTAGGCTTAGGCTAAGGCTAGGGCTCCACTAACATAAGGCTAGGGCACCCCTAGGCTTAGGTGAGGGCACCCCTAGGCTTAGGCTAGGGCACCCCTAGGCTTAGGCTAGGGCACCCCTCGGCTTAGGCTAGGGCACCCCTAGGCTTAGGCTAAAGTTGGGCTCCTCAAGCCTAATGCTAGTGCATCCCTAGGCTTAGGCATGGGCACCCCTAGTCTTAGGCTAGGGCACCCCAATGATTAGGCTAGGGCACCCCTAGGCTTAGGCTAGGGCACCCCTAGGCTTAGGCTAAGGCACCACTAGGCTGAGGTTAAGAATAGGGCTCCCCTATCCTAAAACTAGGGCACCCCTATGCTTAGGCTAGGGCAAGCCTGGGCATAGGCTAGGGCACTCCTAGGCTTAGGCTAGTGAACCCCTAGGCTTAGGCTAAGGCTAGGGCTCCCCTAGCCTAAGGCTAGGGATCCCCTAAGGGTAGGGTAGGGCACCCCTAGGCTTAGGCAGGGCACCCAGTGGATTAGGCTAGGGCACCCCTAATCTTTGGCTAGGGCCCCCCTAGGCTTAGGCTAAGGCTAGGGCTCCCCTAGCCTAAGGCTAGGGCACCCCTAAGCTTAGGCTAGGGCACCCCTAGGCTTACGCTAAGGCTCGGGCTCCCCAAGCCTAAGGCTAGGGCACCCCTATGCTTAGGCTAGGGCACGCCTAGACTTAGGCTAGGGCACCCCTAGGCTTAGGCTAGTGAACCCCTAGGCTTAGGCAAAGGCTAGGGCTCCCCTAGCCTAAGGCTAGGGATCCCCTAAGCTTAGGCTAGGGCACCCCTAGGCTTACGCTAAGGCTCGGGCTCCCCAAGCCTAAGGCTAGGGCACCCCTATGCTTAGGCTAGGGCACGCCTAGACTTAGGCTAGGGCACCCCTAGGCTTAGGCTAGTGAACCCCTAGGCTTAGGCTAAGGCTAGGGCTCCCCTAGCCTAAGGCTAGGGAATCCCTAAGCTTAGGCTAGGGCACGCCGAGGCTTAGGCTAGGGCACCCCTAGGCTTAGGCTAGGGCACCCCTAGACTTAGGCTAGGGCACCCCTGGCTTTTGGCTCGGGCACCCCTAGGCTTAGGCTAGGGCACCCCTAGGCTTAGCCTAGGGCACCCCTAGGCTTAGGCTAAGGCTAGGGCTCCACTAACATAAGGCTAGGACACCCCTAGTCTTAGGTTAGGGCACCCCTAGGCTTAGGCTAGGGCACCCCTAGGCTTAGGCTAGGGCACCCCTCGGCTTAGGCTAGGGCACCCCTAGGCTTAGGCTAAAGTTGGGCTCCTCAAGCCTAATGCTAGTGCACCCCTAGGCTTAGGCATGGGCACCCCTAGCCTTAGGCTAGGGCACCCCAATGATTAGGCTAGGGCACCCCTAGGCTTAGGCTAGGGCACCCCTAGGCTTAGGCTAAGGCACCACTAGGCTGAGGTTAAGAATAGGGCTCCCCTATCCTAAAACTAGGGCACCCCTATGCTTAGGCTAGGGCAAGCCTGGGCATAGGCTAGGGCACTCCTAGGCTTAGGCTAGTGAACCCCTAGGCTTAGGCTAAGGCTAGGGCTCCCCTAGCCTAAGGCTAGGGATCCCCTAAGGGTAGGGTAGGGCACCCCTAGGCTTAGGCAGGGCACCCAGAGGATTAGGCTAGGGCACCCCTAATCTTTGGCTAGGGCCCCCCTAGGCTTAGGCTAAGGCTAGGGCTCCCCTAGCCTAAGGCTAGGGCACCCCTAAGCTTAGGCTTGGGCACCCCTAGGCTTACGCTAAGGCTCGGGCTCCCCAAGCCTAAGGCTAGGGCACCCCTATGCTTAGGCTAGGGCACGCCTAGACTTAGGCTAGGGCACCCCTAGGCTTAGGCTAGTGAACCCCTAGTCTTAGGCTAAGGCTAGGGCTCCCCTAGCCTAAGGCTAGGGATCCCCTAAACTTAGGCTAGGGCACCCCTAGGCTTACGCTAAGGCTCGGGCTCCCCAAGCCTAAGGCTAGGGCACCCCTATGCTTAGGCTAGGGCACGCCTAGACTTAGGCTAGGGCACCCCTAGGCTTAGGCTAGTGAACCCCTAGGCTTAGGCTAAGGCTAGGGCTCCCCTAGCCTAAGGCTAGGGAATCCCTAAGCTTAGGCTAGGGCACGCCGAGGCTTAGGCTAGGGCACCCCTAGGCTTAGGCTAGGGCACCCCTAGACTTAGGCTAGGGCACCCCTAGCTTTTGGCTCGGGCACCCCTAGGCTTAGGCTCGGGCACCCCTAGGCTTAGCCTAGGGCACCCCTAGGCTTAGGCTAAGGCTAGGGCTCCACTAACATAAGGCTAGGGCACCCCTAGGCTTAGGTTAGGGCACCCCTAGGCTTAGGCTAGGGCACCCCTAGGCTTAGGCTAGGGCACCCCTCGGCTTAGGCTAGGGCACCCCTAGGCTTAGGCTAAAGTTGGGCTCCTCAAGCCTAATGCTAGTGCACCCCTAGGCTTAGGCATGGGCACCCCTAGCCTTAGGCTAGGGCACCCCAATGATTAGGCTAGGGCACCCCTAGGCTTAGGCTAGGGCACCCCTAGGCTTAGGCTAAGGCACCACTAGGCTGAGGTTAAGAATAGGGCTCCCCTATCCTAAAACTAGGGCACCCCTATGCTTAGGCTAGGGCAAGCCTGGGCATAGGTTAGGGCACTCCTAGGCTTAGGCTAGTGAACCCCTAGGCTTAGGCTAAGGCTAGGGCTCCCCTAGCCTAAGGCTAGGGATCCCCTAAGGGTAGGGTAGGGCACCCCTAGGCTTAGGCAGGGCACCCAGAGGATTAGGCTAGGGCACCCCTAATCTTTGGCTAGGGCCCCCCTAGGCTTAGGCTAAGGCTAGGGCTCCCCTAGCCTAAGGCTAGGGCACCCCTAAGCTTAGGCTAGGGCACCCCTAGGCTTACGCTAAGGCTCGGGCTCCCCAAGCCTAAGGCTAGGGCACCCCTATGCTTAGGCTAGGGCACGCCTAGACTTAGGCTAGGGCACCCCTAGGCTTAGGCTAGTGAACCCCTAGGCTTAGGCTAAGGCTAGGGCTCCCCTAGCCTAAGGCTAGGGATCCCCTAAGGGTAGGGTAGGGCAACCCTAGGCTTAGGCAGGGCACCCAGAGTATTAGGCTAGTGCACCCTTAATCTTTGGCTAGGGCCCCCCTAGGCTTAGGCTAAGGCTAGGGCTCCCCTAGGCTTAGCCTAGGGCACACCTAGGCTTAGGCTAGGGCACCCAGAGGATTAGGCTAGGGCACCCCTAATCTTTGGCTAGGGCCCCCCTAGGCTTAGGCTAAGGCTAGGGCTCCCCTAGCCTAAGGATAAGGCATCCCTAGGCTTAGAGTACGGCACACCTAGGCTTTGGCTAGGGCAGCCCTAGGCTTAGGCTAAGGCTAGGGCTCCCCTAGCCTAAGGCTAGGGCACCCCTATGCTTAGGCTAGGGCACCCCTAGGTTTAGGTTAGGGCAACCCTAGGCATAGCCTAGGGAACCCCTAGGCTTAGGCTAGGGCACCCCTAGGCTTAGGCTAAGGCTATGGCTCCCCTAGCCTAAGGCTATGGCACCCCTAGGCTTAGGCAAGGGCACCCCTAGGCTTACGCTAAGGCTCGGGCTCCCCTAGCTTAAGGCTAGGGCACCCCTAGGCTTAGGCTAGGGCACCCCTAGGCTTATGCTAGGGCACCCCTAGGCTTAGAATAGGGCACCTCTAGGCTTAGGCTAAGGCTAGGGCTCCCCTAGCCTAAGGCTGGGGGACCCCTAGGCTTAGGCTAAGGCTGGGTCTCCCCTAGCCTAACGCTAGGGCACCCCTAAGCTTATGCTAAGGCACCCCAGGCTTAGGCTAAGGCACCCCTAGGTTTAGGCTAAGGCTAGGTCTCCCCTAGCCTAAGGCTAGGGCACCCCTATGCTTAGGCTAGGGCACGCCTAGGCTTAGGCTAGGACACCCCTAGGCTTAGGCTAGGGCACCCCTAGGCTTAGGCTAGGGCACCCCTAGGCTTACGCTAAGGCTCGGGCTCCCCAAGCCTAAGGCTAGGTCACCCCTATGCTTAGGCTAGGGCACGCCTAGACTTAGGCTAGGGCACCCCTAGGCTAGGCTAGTGAACCCCTAGGCTTAGGCTAAGGCTAGGGCTCCCCTAGCCTAAGGCTAGGGAACCCCTAAGCTTAGGCTAGGGCACCCCTCGGCTTAGGCTAGGGCAACCCTAGGCTTAGGCTCAGGCACCCCTAGGCTTAGGCTAGGGCACCCAGAAACTTAGGCTAGGGCACCCTAGTTTTTGGCTAGGGAACCCCTAGGCTTAGGCTAAGGCTAGGGCTCCCCTAGCCTAAGGCTAGGGCACCCCTAGGCTTAGGCTAGGGCATCCATAGGCTTAGGCTAGGGCACCCCTAGGCTTAGGCTAGGGCACCCCTAGGCTTAGGCTAGGGCACCCAGAGGCTTAGGCTAGGGCACCCCTAGTCTTTGGCTACGGCACCCCTAGGCTTAGGCAGGGCACCCCTAGGCTTAGGCTAGGGCACCCGTAGGTTTAGACTAAGGCTGGGGCTTTCCTAGCCTAAGGCTAGGGCACCCCTAGGCTTAGGCTAGGGCACCCCTAGGCTTAGGCTAGGGCACCGTAGGCTTAGGCTAGGGCAACCCTAGGCTTAGGCTAGGGCACCCTTAGGCTTACGCTAGGGCACCCTTAGGCTTAGGCTAAGGCTAGGGCTCCCCCAGCCTAAGGCTAGCGCACCCATAGGCTTAGGCTAGGGCACCCCAAGGCTTAGTCTAGGGCACCACTAGGCTTAGAATAGGGCACCCCTAGGCTTAGGCTAAGGCTAGGGCTCCCCTAGCCTAAGGCTGGGGCACCCCTAGGGTTAGGCTAAGGCTATGTCTCCCCTAGCCTAATGCTAGGGCACCCCTAGGCTTAGGCTAGGGCACCCCTAGGCTTAGGCTAAGGCACCCCTAGGCTTAGGCTAAGGCACCCCTAGGTTTAGGCTAAGGCTAGGGCTCCCCTAGCCTAAGGCTAGGGCACCCCTATGCTTAGGCTAGGGCACGCCTAGGCTTAGGCTAGGACACCCCTAGGCTTAGGCTAGGGCACGCCTAGGCTTAGGCTAGGACACCCCTAGGCTTAGGCTATGGGACCCCTTTGTTTAGGCTAATGCTAGGGCTCCCCTAGCCTAAGGCTAGGGCACCCCTAGGCTTAGGCTAGGGCACCCCTAGGCTGAGCTAGGGCACCCCAAGGCTTAGGCTAGGGCACCCCTAGGCTTTGGCTAGGGCACCCCAGGCTTAGGCTAAGGCTAGGGCTCCCCTTGCCTTAGGCTATGGCACCCCTAGGCTCAGGCTAGGGCACCCCTAGGCTTAGGCTAGGGCACCCCTAGGCTTAGGCTAGGGCACCCCTAACCTAAGGCTCGGGCACCCCTAGGCTTAGGCTAAGGCTAGGGCCACCCTAACCTAAGGTTAGGGCACCCCTAGCCTTAGGGTAGGGCACCCCTAGGCTTAGGCTAGGGCACCCCTAGGCTTAGGCTGGGGCACCCCTAGGCTTAGGTTAAGGTTAGGGCTCCCCTAGCTTAAGGCTAGGGCACCCCTAGGGTTAGGCTAGGGCACCCCTAGGCTTAGGCTAGGGCACCCCTAGGCTTAGGTTAGGGCACCCCTAGGCTTAGGCAAGAGCACCCCTAGGCTTAGGCTAAGGATAGGGCTCCCCTAGCCTAAGTTTAGGGCACCCCTAGGCTAGGCCAAGGCTAGGGCTACCCTAGCCTAAGGCTAGGGAACCCATAGGCTTAGGCTAGGGCACCCCTAGGCTTAGGCTAGGGTACCCCTAGGCTTAGGCTAAGGCTAGGGCTCCCCTAGCCTAAGGCTACGGCACCGCTAGGCTTAGGCTAGGGCACCACTAGGCTTAGGCTAGGGCAAACATAGGCTTAGGCTAAGGCTTGGGCTCCCCTAGTCTAAGGCTAGGGCACCCCTAAGCTTAGGCTAGGGCACCCCTAGGCTTAGGCTAGGGCCACCCTAGGCTTAGGCTAGGACTCCCTAGGCTTAGGCTAGGGCACGCCTAGGCTTAGGCTAAGGCTAGGTCTCCCCTAGCTTAAGGCTAGGGCACCCCAAGGTTAGGCTAGGGCACCCCTAGGCTTAGGCTAGAGCACCCCTAGGATTAGGCCAAGGCTAGGGCTACCCTAGCCTAAGGCTTGGGAACCCCTAGGCTTAGGCTAGGGCACCCCTAGGCTAAGGCTATGGTACCCCTAGACTTAGGCTAAGGCCAGGGCTCCAATAGCCTAAGGTTAGGGCACCGCTAGGATTAGGATAGGGCACCACTAGGCTTAAGCTAGGGCAAACATAGGCTTAGGCTAAGGCTTGGGCTCCCCTAGTCTAAGGCTAGGGCACCCCTAGGCTTAGGCTAAGGCTAGGGCTCCTCTAGCCTAAGGCTAGGGCACCCCTAGGCTTACGCTAAGGCTCGGGCTCCCCTAGCCTAAGGCTAGGGCACCCCTATGCTTAGGCTATGGCACGCCTAGACTTAGGCTAGGGCACCCCAAGGCTAGGCTAGTGAACCCCTAGGCTTAGGCTAAGGCTAGGGCTCCTCTAGCCTAAGGTTAAGGCACCCCTACGCTTAGACTGGGGCACACCTAGGCTTAAGCTAGGGCAGTCCTATGCTTCGGTTAAGGCTAGTGCTCCCCTAGCCTAAGGCTACGGCGCCCGTATGCTTAGGCTAGGGCACTCCTAGGCTTAGGCTAGGGAACCCTGAGGCTTAGCCTAAGTCACCCCTAGGCTTAGGCTAGGGCACTCCTAGGCTTAGGCTCGTGAACCCCTAGGCTAAGGCTAAGGCTAGGGCTCCCCTAGCCTAAGGCTAGGGAACCCCTAAGTTTAGGCTAGGGCACCCCTACGCTTAGGCTAAGGCACCCCTAGCCTTAGGCTAGGGCACCCCTACTCTTTGGCTATGGCACCCCTAGGTTTTGGCTAGGGCACCCCAAGGTTTAGGTTAAGGCTAGGGCTCCCCTATCCTAAGGCTAGGGCACCCCTAGGCTTATACTATGGCACCCCTGGGCTTAGGTTAGGGCACCCCTTGGCTTAGGGTAGGGCACCCCTAGGCTTAGGCTCAGGCACCCCTAGGCTTAGGCTAAGGCTAGGGCTCCCCTAGCCTAAGGCTAGGGCACCCCTATGCTTAGGCTAGGACACCCTTAGGCTTAGGCTAGGGCCACCCTAGGCTTAGGCTAAGGCTAAGGCTCCCCTAGCTTAAGGCTAGGGCACCCCTAGGCTTAGGCTCAGGCACCCCTAGACTTAGGCTAAGGCTATGGCTCCCCTAGCCTAAGGCTAGGGCACCCCTAGGCTTAGGCTAGGGCACCCCTAGGCTTACGCTAGGGCCACCCTAGGCTTAGGCTAAGGCTAAGGCTCCCCTAGCTTAAGGCTAGGGCACCCCTAGGCTTAGGCTAAGGCTAGGGCTCCCCTAGCCTAAGGCTAGGGCACCCCTAGGCTTAGGCTAGGGCACCCCTAGGCTTTGGCTAGGGCACCCCTAGGCTAGGCTAGTGCACCCCTAGGCTTAGGCTAAGGCTAGGGCTCCTCTAGCCTAAGGCTAGGAAACCCCTAGGCTTACGCTAAGGCTCGGGCTCCCCTAGCCTAAGGCTAGGGCACCGCTATGCTTAGGCTATGGCATGCCAAGACTTAGGATAGGGCACCCCAAGGCTAGGCTAGTGAACCCCTAGGCTTAGGCTAAGGCTAGGGCTCCCCTAGCCTAAGGCTAGGGCACCCCTGGGCTTGGGCTAGGGCACCCCTAGGCTTTGGCTAGGGCTCCCCTAGCCTAAGGTTAAGGCACCCCTAGGCTTAGACTAGGGCACCCCTAGGCTTAAGCTAGGGCAGTCCTATGCTTAGGCTAAGGCTAGGGCTCCCCTAGCCTAAGGCTAGGGCACCCCTATGCTTAGGCTAGGGCACTCCTAGGCTTAGGCTAGGGCACACTGAGGCTTATCCTAGGGCACCCATGGCTTAGGCTAGGGCACTCCTAGGCTTAGGCTAAGGCTAGGGCTCCCCAAGACTAAGGCTAGGGCACCCCTATGCTTAGGCTAGGGCACGCCTAGACTTAGGCTAGGGCACCACTAGGCTTAGGCTAGTGAACCCCTAGGCTTAGGCTAAGGCTAGGGCTCCACTAGCCTAAGGCTAGGGAATCCCTAAGCTTAGGCTAGGGCACGCCGAGGCTTAGGCTAGGGCACCCCTAGTCTTAGGCTAGGGCACCCCTAGACTTAGGCTAGGGCACCCCTAGCTTTTGGCTAGGGCACCCCTAGGCTTAGGCTAGGGCACCCCTAGGCTTAGCCTAGGGCACCCCTAGGCTTAGGCTAAGGCTAGGGCTCCACTAACATAAGGCTAGGGCACCCCTAGGCTTAGGTTAGGGCACCCCTAGACTTAGGCTAGGGCACCCCTAGGCTTAGGCTAGGGCACCCCTCGGCTTAGGCTAGGGCACCCCTAGGCTTAGGCTAAAGTTGGGCTCCCCAAGCCTAATGCTAGTGCACCCCTAGGCTTAGGCATGGGCACCCCTAGGCTTAGGCTAGGGCACCCCAATGATTAGACTATGGCACCCCTAGGCTTAGGCTAGGGCACCACTAGGCTTAGGCTAAGGCACCACTAGGCTGAGGTTACGAATAGGGCTCCCCTATCCTAAAACTAGGGCACCCCTATGCTTAGGCTAGGGCAAGCCTGGGCATAGGCTAGGGCACTCCTAGGCTTAGGCTAGTGAACCCCTAGGATTAGGCTAAGGCTTGGGCTCCCCTAGCCTAAGGCTAGGGATCCCCTAAGGGTAGGGTAGGGCACCCCTAGGCTTAGGCAGGGCACCCCTAGTCTTAGGCTAAGGCTAGGGCTCCCCTAGGCTTAGCCTAGGGCACACCTAGGCTTAGGCTAGGGCACCCAGAGGATTAGGCTAGGGCACCCCTAATCTTTGGCTAGGGCCCCCCTAGGCTTAGGCTAAGGCTAGGGCTCCCCTAGCCTAAGGCTAAGGAATCCCTAGGCTTAGAGTACGGCACCCCTAGGCTTAGGCTAGGGCAGCCCTAGGCTTAGGCTAAGGCTAGGGCTCCCCTAGCCTAAGGCTAGGGCACCCCTATGCTTAGGCTAGGGCACCCCTAGGCTTAGGTTAGGGCAACCCTAGGCATAGCCTAGGGCACCCCTAGGCTTAGGCTAGGGCACCCCTAGGCTTAGGCTAAGGCTAGGGCTCCCCTAGCCTAAGGCTATGGCACCCCTAGGCTTAGGCAAGGGCCCCCCTAGGCTTACGCTAAGGCTCGGGCTCCCCTAGCCTAAGGCTAGGACACCCCTATGCTTAGGCTAGGGCACGCCTAGACTTAGGCTAGGGCACCCCTAGGCTAGGCTAGTGAACCCCTAGGCTTAGGCTAAGGCTAGGGCTCCCCTAGCCTAAGGCTAGGGAACCCCTAAGCTTAGGCTAGGGCACCCCTCGGCTTAGGCTAGGGCACCCCTAGCCTTTGGCTCGGGCACCCTTAGGCTTAGGCTAGGGCACCCAGAAGCTTAGGCTAGGGCACCCTAGTTTTTGGCTAGGGTACCTCTAGGCTTAGGCTAAGGCTAGGGCTCCCCTAGCCTAAGGCTAGGGCACCCCTAGGCTTAGGCTAGGGCACCCATAGGCTTAGGCTAGGGCACCCCTAGGCTTAGGCTAGGGCACCCCTAGGCTTAGAATAGGGCACCTCTAGGCTTAGGCTAAGGCTAGGGCTCCCCTAGCCTAAGGCTGGGGGACCCCTAGGCTTAGGCTAAGGCTGTGTCTCCCCTAGCCTAA
This sequence comes from Tenrec ecaudatus, assembly GCF_050624435.1. Lineage (NCBI taxonomy): Eukaryota > Metazoa > Chordata > Mammalia > Afrosoricida > Tenrecidae > Tenrec > Tenrec ecaudatus. The sequence goes on along the minus strand of NW_027457668.1, from coordinate 317,985 downwards.
CGCTAGGGCACCCCTAGGCTTAGGCTCAGGCACCCCTAGGCTTAGGCTAAGGCACCCCTAGGTTTAGGCTAAGGCTAGGTCTCCCCTAGCCTAAGGCTAGGGCACCCCTATGCTTAGGCTAGGGCACGCCTAGGCTTAGGCTAGGACACCCCTAGGCTTAGGCTATGGGACACCTTTGTTTAGGATAAGGCTAGGGCTCCCCTAGCCTAAGGCTAGGGCACCCCTAGGCTTTGGCTAGGGCACCCCAGGCTTAGGCTAAGGCTAGGGCTCCCCTTGCCTTAGGCTATGGCACCCGTAGGCTCAGGCTACGGCACCCTTAGGCTTAGGCTAGGGCACCCCTAGGCTTAGGCTAGGGCACACCTAGCCTAAGGCTCGGGCACCCCTAGGCTTAGGCTAATGCTAGGGCTCCCCTAACCTGAGGTTAGGGCACCCCTAGGCTTAGGGTAGGGCACCCCTAGGCTTAGGCTAGGGCACCCCTAGGCTTAGGCTAGGGCACCCCTTGGCTTAGGCTGGGGCACCCCTAGGCTTAGGTTAAGGATAGGGCTCCCCTAGCTTAGGGCTAGGGCACCCCTAGGGTTAGGCTAGGGCACCCCTAGGCTTAGGCTAGGGCACCCCTAGGCTTAGGTTAGGGCACCCCTAGGCTTAGGCAAGGGCACCCCTAGGCTTAGGCTAAGGATAGGGCTCCCCTAGCCTAAGGTTAGGGCACCCCTAGGTTAGGCCAAGGCTAGGGCTACCCTAGCCTCAGGCTAGGGAACCCCTAGGCTTAGGCTAGGGCACCCCTAGTCTTAGGCTATGGTACCCCTAGGCTTAGCCTAAGGCTAGGGATCCCCTAGCCTAAGGCTAGGGCACCACTAGGCTTAGGCTAGGTCACCGCTAGGCTTAGGCTAGGGCAAACATAGGCTTCGGCTAAGGCTTGGGCTCCCCTAGTCTAAGGCTAGGGCACCCCTAAGCTTAGGCTAGGGCACCCCTAGGCTTAGGCTAGGGCACCCCTAGGCTTAGGCTAGGACTCCCCTAGGCTTAGGCTAGGGTACGCCTAGGCTTAGGGTAAGGCTAGGGCTCCCCTACCTTAAGGCTAGGGCACCCCAAGCGTTAGGCTAGGGCACCCCTAGGCTTAGGCTAGGGCACCCCTAGGCTTAGGCTAGGGCACCCCTAGGCTTAGGCTAGGACACCCCTAGGCTTAGGCTAAGGATAGGGCTCCCCTAGCCTAAGGTTAGGGCACCCCTAGGCTTAGGCTAGGGCACCCCTAGGCTTAGGCTTAGGCTAGGGCTCCTCTAGCCTAAGGCTAGGGCACCACTAGGCTTACGCTAAGGCTCGGGCTCCCCTAGCCTAAGGCTAGGGCACCGCTATGCTTAGGCTATGGCATGCCTAGACTTAGGCTAGGGCACCCAAGGCTAGGCTAGTGAACCCCTAGGCTTAGGCTAAGGCTAGGGCTCCCCTAGCCTAAGGTTAAGGCACCCCTAGGCTTAGACTAGGGCATCCCTAGGCTTAAGCTAGGGCAGTCGTATGCTTAGGCTAAGGCTAGGGCTCCCCTAGCCTAAGGCTAGGGCACCCCTATGCTTAGGCTAGGGCACTCCTAGGCTTAGGCTAGGGCACCCTGAGGCTTAGCCTAGGGCACTCCTATGCTTAGGCTAGGGCACTCCTAGGCTTAGTCTAAGGCTAGGGCTCCCCTAGCCTAAGGCTAGGGCACTGCTAAGCTTAGGCTAGGGCACACCTAGGCTTACGCTAAGGCTAGGGCTCCCCAAGCCTAAGGCTAGGGCACCCCTATGCTTAGGCTAGGGCACGCCTAGACTTAGGCTAGGGCACCCCTAGGCTTAGGCTAGTGAACCCCTAGGCTTAGGCTAAGGCTAGGGCTCCCCTAGCCTAAGGCTAGGGAACCCCTAAGCTTAGGCTAGGGCACGCCGAGGCTTAGGCTAGGGCACCCCTAGGCTTAGGCTAGGGCACCCCTAGACTTAGGCTAGGGCACCCCTAGCTTTTGGCTAGGGCACCCCTAGGCTTAGGCTAGGGCACCCCTAGGCTTAGCCTAGGGCACCCCTATGCTTCGGCTAATGCTAGGGCTCCAGGAACATAAGGCTAGGGCACCCCTAGGCTTAGGCTAGGGCACCCCTCGGCTTAGGCTAGGGCACCCCTAGGCTTAGGCTAAAGTTGGGCTCCTCAAGCCTAATGCTAGGGCACCCATAGGCTTAGAAATGGGCACCCCTAGGCTTAGACTAGGGCACCCCAATGCTTAGGCTAGGGCACCCCTAGGCTTAGGCTAGGACACCCCTAGGCTTAGGCTAAGGCACCACTAGGCTTAGGTTAAAAATAGGGCTCCCCTATCCTAAAACTAGGGCACCCCTATGCTTAGGCTAGGGCAAGCCTGGGCATAGGCTAGGGCACTCCTAGGCTTAGGCTAGTGAACCCCTAGGCTTAGGCTAAGGCTAGGGCTCCCCTAGCCTAAGGCTAGGGAACCCCTAAGGGTAGGGTAGGGCACGCCTAGGCTTAGGCAGGGCACCCCTAGGCTTAGACTAGGGCACCCCTAGTCTTATGCTAAGGCTAGGGCTCCCCTAGGCTTAGGCTAGGGCACACCTAGGCTTAGGCTAGGGCACCCAGAGGCTTAGGCTAGGGCACCCCTAATCTTTGGCTAGGGCACCCCTCGGCTTAGGCTAAGGCTAGGGCTCCCCTAGCCTAAGGCTAAGGCACCCCTAGGCTTAGAGTACGGCACCCCTAGGCTTAGGCAAGGGCAGCCCTAGGCTTAGGCTAAGGCTAGGGCTCCCCTAGCCTAAGGCTAGGGCACCCCTATGCTTAGGCTGGGGCACCCCTAGGCTTAGGCTAGGGCACCACTGGGCTTAGGCTAGGGCACCCCTAGGCTTACGCTACGGCTCGGGCTCCCCTAGCCTAAGGCTAGGACACCCCTATGCTTAGGCTATGGCACGACTAGACTTAGGCTAGGGCACCACTGGGCTAGGCTAGTGAACCCCTAGGTTTGGGCTAAGGCTAGGGCTCCCCTAGCCTAAGGCTAGGGAACCCCTAAGCTTAGGCTAGGGCACCCCTCGGCTTAGGCTAGGGCACCCCTAGGCTTAGGCTCGGGCACCCCTAGGCTTAGGCAAGGGCAGCCCTAGGCTTAGGCTAAGGCTAGGGCTCCCCTAGCCTAAGGCTAGGGGACCCCTATGCTTAGGCTGGGGCACCCCTAGGCTTAGGCTAGGGCACCACTGGGCTTAGGCTAGGGCACCCCTAGGCTTACGCTACGGCTCGGGCTCCCCTAGCCTAAGGCTAGGACACCCCTATGCTTAGGCTAGGGCACGACTAGACTTAGGCTAGGGCACCACTGGGCTAGGCTAGTGAACCCCTAGGCTTAGGCTAATGCTAGGGCTCCCCTAGCCTAAGGCTAGGGAACCCCTAAGCTTAGGCTAGGGCACCCCTCGGCTTAGGCTAGGGCACCCCAAGGCTTAGGCTAGGGCACCCCTAGGCTTAGGCTAGGGCACCCAGAAGCTTAGGCTAGGGCACCCTAGTTTTTGGCTAGGGCACCCCTAGGCTTAGGCTAGGGCACCCCTAGGCTTAGGCTAGGGCACCCCTAGGCTTAGGCTAGGGCACCCAGAGGCTTAGGCTAGGGCACCACTAGTCTTTGGCTACGGCACCCCTAGGCTTAGGCAGGGCACCCCTAGGCTTAGGCTAGGGCACCCGTAGGTTTAGACTAAGGCTGGGGCTTTCCTAGCCTAAGGCTAGGGCACCCCTAGGCTTAGGCTAGGGCACCCATAGGCTTAGGCTAGGACACCCCTAGGCTTCGGCTAGGGCACCCCTAGGCTTAGGATAAGGCTAGGGCTCCCCTAGCCTAAAGCTAGGGCATCCCTAGGCTTAGGCTAGGGCACCGTAGGCTTAGGCTAGGGCACCCCTAGGCTTAGGCTAGGGCACCCCTAGGCTTAGGCTAGGGCACCCCTAGGCTTAGGCTAGGTCACCCCTAGGCTTAGAATAGGGCACCCCTAGGCTTAGGCTAAGGCTATGTCTCCACTAGCCTAACGCTAGGGCACCCCTAGGCTTAGGCTAGGACACCCCTAGGCTTAGGCTAAGGCTAGGGCTCCCCTAGCCTAAGGCTAGGGCACCCCTATGCTTAGGCTAGGGCACGCCTAGGCTTAGGCTAGGACACCCCTAGGCTTCGGCTATGAGACCCCTTTGTTTAGGCTAAGGCTAGGGCTCCCCTAGCCTAAGGCTAGGGCACCCCTAGGCTTAGGCTAGGGCACCCCTAGGCTTACCTAGGCCACCCCAAGGCTTAGGCTAGGGCACCCCTAGGCTTTGGCTAGGGCACCCCAGGCTTAGGCTAAGGCTAGGGCTCCCCTTGCCTTAGGCTATGGCACCCCTAGGCTCAGGCTAGGGCACCCCTAGGCTTAGGCTAGGGCACCCCTAGCCTAAGGCTCGGGCACACCTAGGCTTAGGCTAAGGCTAGGGCTCCCCTAACCTAAGGTTAGGGCACCCCTAGGCTTACGGTAGGGCACCCCTTTGCTTAGGCTAGGGCACCCCTAAGCTTAGGCAAGAGCACCCCTAGGCTTAGGCTAAGGATAGGGCTCCCCTAGCCTAAGTTTAGGGCACCCCTAGGCTAGGCCAAGGCTAGGGCTACCCTAGCCTAAGGCTAGGGAACCCCCAGGCTTAGGCCAGGGCACCCCTAGGCTTAGGCTATGGTACCCCTAGGCTTAGGCTAAGGCTAGGGCTCCCCTAGCCTAAGGCGAGGGCACCGCTAGACTTAGGCTAGGGCACCACTAGGCTTAGGCTAGGGCAAACATAGGCTTAGGCTAAGGCTTGGGCTCCCCTAGTCTAAGGCTAGGGCATCCCTAATCTTAGGCTAGGGCACCCCTAGGCTTAGGCTAGGGCACCCCTAGGCTTAGGCTAGGACTCCCCTAGGCTTAGGTTAGGGCACGCCTAGATTTAGGCTAAGGGTAGGGCTCCCCTAGCTTAAGGCTAGGGCACCCCAAGGGTTAGGCTAGGGCACCCCTAGGCTTAGGCTAGGTCACCCCTAGGCTTAGGCTAGGGCACCCCTAGGCTTAGGCTAAGGATAGGGCTTCCCTAGCTTAAGGTTAGGGCACCCTTAGGCTTAGGCTAGGGCACCCCTAGGATTAGGCCAAGGCTAGTGCTACCCTAGCCTAAGGCTAGGGAACCCCTAGGCTTAGGCTTGCGCACCCTTAGGCTTAGGCTATGGTACCCCTAGGCTTAGGCTAAGGCCAGGGCTCCAGTAGCCTAAGGCTAGGGCACCGCTAGGCTTAGGCTAGGGCACCACTAGGCTTAAGCTAGGGCAAACATAGGCTTAGGCTAAGGCTTGGGCTCCCCTAGTCTAAGGCTAGGGCAGCCCTAAGCTTAGGCTAGGGCACCACTAGGCTTAGGCTAGGGCACCCCTAGGCTTAGGCCAAGGCTAGGTCTACCCTAGCCTAAGGCTAGGGAACCCCTAGGCTTAGGCTAGGGCACCCCTAGACTTGGGCTATGGTACCCCTAGGCTTAGGCTAAGGCCAGGGCTCCACTAGCCTAAGGCTAGGGCACCGCTAGGTTTAGGCTAGGGCACCACTAGGCTTAGGCTAGGGCAAACATAGGCTTAGGCTAAGGCTTGGGCTCCCCTAGTCTAAGGCTAGGGCACCCCTAAGCTTAGGCTAGGGCACCCCTAAGCTTAGGCTAGGGCACCCCTAGGCTTAGGCTAGGACACCCCTAGGCTTAGACTAGGGCACGCCTAGGCTTAGGCTAAGGCTAGGGCTCCCCTAGGCTTAGGCTACAGTTGGGCTCCTCTAGCCTAACTCTAGGGCACCCCTAGGCTTAGGCAAGGGCACCCCTAGGCTTAGGCAAGGGCACCCCTAGGCTTAGGATAGGGCACCTCTAGGCTTAGGCTAAGGCACCCCTAGGCTTAGGCTAAGGCACCGCTAGGCTTAGCCTAGGGCACCCCTAGGCTTAGGCTAGGGCACCCCTAGGCTTATGCTAAGGCTAGGGCTCCCCTAGCCTAAGGCTAGGGCACCCCTAGGCTTAGGCTAGGGCAGCCCTAGGCTTAGGCTAGGACACACCTAGGCTTTGGCTAGGGCACCCATAGGCTTAGGCTAAGGTTAGGGCTCCCCTAGCCTAAGGCGAGGGCACCGCTAGACTTAGGCTAGGGCACCACTAGGCTTAGGCTAGGGCAAACATAGGCTTAGGCTAAGGCTTGGGCTCCCCTAGTCTAAGGCTAGGGCATCCCTAATCTTAGGCTAGGGCACCCCTAGGCTTAGGCTAGGGCACCCCTAGGCTTAGGCTAGGACTCCCCTAGGCTTAGGTTAGGGCACGCCTAGATTTAGGCTAAGGGTAGGGCTCCCCTAGCTTAAGGCTAGGGCACCCCAAGGGTTAGGCTAGGGCACCCCTAGGCTTAGGCTAGGTCACCCCTAGGCTTAGGCTAGGGCACCCCTAGGCTTAGGCTAAGGATAGGGCTTCCCTAGCTTAAGGTTAGGGCACCCTTAGGCTTAGGCTAGGGCACCCCTAGGATTAGGCCAAGGCTAGTGCTACCCTAGCCTAAGGCTAGGGAACCCCTAGGCTTAGGCTTGCGCACCCTTAGGCTTAGGCTATGGTACCCCTAGGCTTAGGCTAAGGCCAGGGCTCCAGTAGCCTAAGGCTAGGGCACCGCTAGGCTTAGGCTAGGGCACCACTAGGCTTAAGCTAGGGCAAACATAGGCTTAGGCTAAGGCTTGGGCTCCCCTAGTCTAAGGCTAGGGCAGCCCTAAGCTTAGGCTAGGGCACCACTAGGCTTAGGCTAGGGCACCCCTAGGCTTAGGCCAAGGCTAGGTCTACCCTAGCCTAAGGCTAGGGAACCCCTAGGCTTAGGCTAGGGCACCCCTAGACTTGGGCTATGGTACCCCTAGGCTTAGGCTAAGGCCAGGGCTCCACTAGCCTAAGGCTAGGGCACCGCTAGGTTTAGGCTAGGGCACCACTAGGCTTAGGCTAGGGCAAACATAGGCTTAGGCTAAGGCTTGGGCTCCCCTAGTCTAAGGCTAGGGCACCCCTAAGCTTAGGCTAGGGCACCCCTAAGCTTAGGCTAGGGCACCCCTAGGCTTAGGCTAGGACACCCCTAGGCTTAGACTAGGGCACGCCTAGGCTTAGGCTAAGGCTAGGGCTCCCCTAGGCTTAGGCTACAGTTGGGCTCCTCTAGCCTAACTCTAGGGCACCCCTAGGCTTAGGCAAGGGCACCCCTAGGCTTAGGCAAGGGCACCCCTAGGCTTAGGATAGGGCACCTCTAGGCTTAGGCTAAGGCACCCCTAGGCTTAGGCTAAGGCACCGCTAGGCTTAGCCTAGGGCACCCCTAGGCTTAGGCTAGGGCACCCCTAGGCTTATGCTAAGGCTAGGGCTCCCCTAGCCTAAGGCTAGGGCACCCCTAGGCTTAGGCTAGGGCAGCCCTAGGCTTAGGCTAGGACACACCTAGGCTTTGGCTAGGGCACCCATAGGCTTAGGCTAAGGTTAGGGCTCCCCTAGCCTAAGGCTAGGGCACCCTAGCCTTAGGCTAGGGCACCCCTACGTTTAGGCTTGGGCACAACTAAGCTTAGGCTAAAGTTGGGCTCCTCTAGCCTAATGCTAGGGCACCCCTAGTCTTAGGCAAGGGCACCCCTAGGCTTAGGCTAGGGCACCCCTAGGCTTAGGCTAGCACAACCTTAGGCTTAGGCTAAGGTGAGGGCTCCCCTAGCCTAAGCTAGTGCACCCCTAGGCTTAGGCTAGGGCACCCTAGGCTTATGCTAAGGCTAAGGATCCCCTTGCCTAAAGCTAGCGCAGCCCTAGGCTTAGGTTAGGGCACTCCTAGGTTTAGGCTAGGGCACCCCTAGGCTTAGGCTAAGGCTAGGGCTCCCCTAGCCTACGCCTAGGGCACCCCTAGGCGTAGGCTAGGGCTCCCCTAGGCTTAGGCTAGGACACCCCTAGGCTTAGGCTAGGGCACCCCTAGGCTTAGGCTAGGGCAGCCCGAGGCTTAGTCTAGGGCACCCCTAGGCTTAGGCTAAAGCTAGGGCTCCCCTAGCTTAAGGCTAGGGCACCCCGAGGGTTAGGCTAGGGCACACTTAGGCTTAGGCTAGGGCACCCCAAGGCTTAGGCTAGGGCACCCCTAGGCTTAGGCTAGGGCACCCCTAGGCTTAGGCTTAGGCTTGGGCACCCCTAGGCTTAGGCTAGGGCACCCATAGGATTATGCTAGGGCACCCCTAGGCTTAGGCCAAGGTTAGGGCTACCCTAGGCTAAGGCTAGGGCACCCCTAGGCTTAGGCTAGGGCACCCCAAGGCTTAGGTAAGGGCACCACTAGGCTTACGCTAGGGCACCCCTAGGCTTAGGCTAGGACACCCCTAACCAAAAGCTAGGGCACCCCTAGGCTTAGGTTAGGGCACCCTTAGGCTTACGCTAGGGTACCCCTAGGCTTAGGCTACGGCACCCCTCGGCTTAGGCTAGGGCACCCCTAGGCATAGGCTAAGGCCAGGACGTCCCTAGCCTAAGGTTAGGGCACCCTAGGCTTAGGGTAGAGCACCCCTAGGCTTAGGCTAGGGCACCCCTAAGCTTAGGCTAGGGCCCCCTTAGACTTAGGCTAGGGCACCTCTAGGCTTTGGCTAGGGCACCCCTAGGCTTAGGCTAAGGCTAGGGCTCTCCTAGCCTAAGGCTAGGGCACCCCTAGGCATAGGCTAGGGCTCCCCTTGGCTTAGGCTAGGGCGACCCTAGGCTTAGCCTCAGGCACCACTAGTCTTAGGCTAAGGCTAGGGCTCCCCTAGCCTAAGGCTAGGGCACCCCTAGGCTTAGGCTAGGGCACCCCTAGGCTTTGGCTAGGGCACCCCTAGTCTTAGGCTAAGGCTATGTCTCCCATAGCCTAAGGCTAGGGCACCCTTAGGCTTAGGTTAGGGCACTCCTAGGCTTAGGCTAGGGCGACCCTAGGCTTAGGCTAAGGCTAGGCCTCCCGTAGGTTTAGGCTCGGGCACCCGTCGGCTTAGGCTAGGGCACCCCTAGGCTTAGGCTAGGGCACCCCTAGGCTTAGGCTAAGGCTAGGGCTCTCCTAGGTTTAGGCTAGGGCACCCGTAGGCTTAGGCTAGGGAACCCCTAGGCTTCGGCTATGGCACCCCAAGGCTTCGGCTAGGGCACGCGTAGGCTTGGGCTAGGGCACCCCTAGGCTTAGGTTAGGGTACCCCTAGGCTTAGGCTAGGGTACCCCTAAGCTTAGGCTAGGGCACTCCTAGGCTCAGGCTCGGGCCCCCTACACCTAGGCTAGGGCACCCCTAGGCTTAGGCTAAGGCTAGGGATCCCCTAGCCTAAGGCGAGGGCACCCCTAAGCTTAGGCTAGGGCACCCATAGGCTAAGGCTAGGTCACCCCTAGGCTTAGGCTAAGGCTAGGGCTCCCCAAGCCTAAGGCTAGGGAACTCCTAATCTTAGGCTAGGGCACCCGTAGGCTTAGGCTAGGGCACTCCTAGGCTTAGGCTAAGGCTAGGGCTCCCCTAGCCTAATGCTAGGGCTCCCTTAGGCTTAGGCTAGGGCACCACTAGGCTTAGGTTCGGGCACCCCTAGGCTTAGGCTAGGGCACCCCTAGGCTTAGGCTAGGGCACCCCTAGGATTAGGCCAAGGCTAGGGCTACCCTATCCTAAGGCTAGGGAAACCCCAGGCTTATGCTAGGGCACCCCTAGGCTTACGTTAGGGCACCCCTAGGTTTAGGCTAGGGCACCACTGAGCTTAGGCGAGGGCAAACATAGGCTTAGGCTAAGGCTTGGGATCCCCTAGTCTAAGGCTAGGGTACCCCTAGGCTTAGGCTAGGGCACCCTAGGCTTATGCTATGGCTAGGGATCCACTAGCCTAAAGCTAGGGAACCCCTAGGCTTAGGCTAGGGCACCCCTAGGCTTAGGCTATGGTACCCCTAGGCTTAGGCTAAGGCTAGGGCTCCCCTAGCCTAAGGCTAGGGCACCGCTAGGCTTAGGCTAGGGCACCACTAGGCTTAGGCTAGGGCAAACATAGGCTTAGGCTAAGGTTTGGGCTCCCCTAGTCTAAGGCTAGGGCACCCCTAGGCTTAGGCTAGGACACCCCTGGGCTTAGGCCAGGGCACGCCTAGGCTTAGGTTAAGGCTAGGGCTACCCTAGCCTAAGGCTAGGGCACCCATAGGCTTAGGCTAGGGCACCCCTAGTCTTAGGCTAGGGCACCCCGGAGTTTAGGCTAGGGCATGCGAAGGCTTAGGCTAAGGCTAGGGCTCACCTAGTCTAAGGCTAGGGCACCTCTAGGCTTAGGCGAGGGCACTGCTAGGCTTAGAATAGGGCACCCCTAGGCTTAGGCGAAGGCTAGGGCTCCCCTAGCCTAAGGCTTGGGCACCCCTAGGCTTAGGGTAGGGCACCCCTAGGCTTAGGCTAGGGCACCCCTAGGCTTAGGATAGGGCACCCCTAGGCTTAGGCTAAGGATAGGGCTCCCCTAGCCTAAGGTTAGGGCACCCCTAGGCTTAGGCTAGGGCACCCCTAGGCTTAGGCCAAGGCTAGGGCTCGCCTAGCCTAAAGCTAGGGAACCCCTAGGCTTAGGCTAGGGCACCACTAGGCTTAGGCTAGGGCAAACATAGGCTTAGGCCAAGGCTAGGGCTCGCCTAGCCTAAAGCTAGGGAACCCCTAGGCTTAGGCTAGGGCACCCCTAGGCTTAAGCTATGGTACCACTAGGCTTAGGCTAAGGCTAGGGCTCCCCTAGCCTAAGGCTAGGGCACCGCTAGGCTTAGGCTAGGGCACAACTAGGCTTAGGCTAGGGCAAACATAGGCTTAGGCTAAGGCTTGGGCTCCCCTAGTCTAAGGCTAGGGCACCCCTAGGCTTAGGCTAGGACAACCCTTGGCTTAGGCCAGGGCACGCCTAGGCTTAGGTTAAGGCTAGGGCTACCCTAGCCTAAGGCTAGCGCACCCATAGGCTTAGGCTAGGGCACCCCTAGGCTTCGGCTAGGGCACCCCAAGGGTTAGGCTAGGGCACCCCTAGGCTTAGGCTAAGGCTAGGGCTCCCCTAGCCTAAGGCTAGGGCATCCCTAGGCTTAGGCTAGGGCACCCTAGCCTTTGGTTAGGGCACCCCTAGGCTTATGCTAGAGCACCCCTAGTCTTAAGCTAAGGCTAGGGCTCCCCTAGCCTAAGGCTAGGGCACCCCTAGGCTTAGGCTAGGGCACCCCTAGGCTTAGAATAGGGTACCCCTAGGCTTAGGCTAAGGCTAGGGCTCCCCTAGCCTAAGGCTGGGGCACCCATAGGCTTAGGCTTGGGCACCCCTAGGCTTAGGCTAAGGCACCCCTAGACTTAGGCTAAGACTAGGGCTCCCCTAGCCTAAGGCTAGACGCGCCCCTATGCTTAGGCTAGGGCACGCCTAGGCTTAGGCTAGGGCACCCCTAGGCTTAGGCTAGGGCACCCCTAGGCTTAGGCTAAGGATAGGGCTTCCCTAGCTTAAGGTTAGGGCACCCTTAGGCTTAGGCTAGGGCACCCCTAGGATTAGGCCAAGGCTAGTGGTACCCTAGCCTAAGGCTAGGGAACCCCTAGGCTTAGGCTTGCGCACCCTTAGGCTTAGGCTATGGTACCCCTAGGCTTAGGCTAAGGCCAGGGCTCCAGTAGCCTAAGGCTAGGGCACCGCTAGGCTTAGGCTAGGGCACCACTAGGCTTAAGCTAGGGCAAACATAGGCTTAGGCTAAGGCTTGGGCTCCCCTAGTCTAAGGCTAGGGCAGCCCTAAGCTTAGGCTAGGGCACCCCTAGGCTTAGGCTAGGGCACCCCTAGGCTTAGGCCAAGGCTAGGTCTACCCTAGCCTAAGCCTAGGGAACCCCTAGGCTTAGGCTAGGGCACCCCTAGACTTGGGCTATGGTACCCCTAGGCTTAGGCTAAGGCCAGGGCTCCACTAGCCTAAGGCTAGGGCACCGCTAGGTTTAGGCTAGGGCACCACTAGGCTTAGGCTAGGGCAAACATAGGCTTAGGCTAAGGCTTGGGCTCCCCTAGTCTAAGGCTAGGGCACCCCTAAGCTTAGGCTAGGGCACCCCTAAGCTTAGGCTAGGGCACCCCTAGGCTTAGGCTAGGACACCCCTAGGCTTAGACTAGGGCACGCCTAGGCTTAGGCTAAGGCTAGGGCTCCCCTAGGCTTAGGCTACAGTTGGGCTCCTCTAGCCTAACTCTAGGGCACCCCTAGGCTTAGGCAAGGGCACCCCTAGGCTTAGGCAAGGGCACCCCTAGGCTTAGGATAGGGCACCTCTAGGCTTAGGCTAAGGCACCCCTAGGCTTAGGCTAAGGCACCGCTAGGCTTAGCCTAGGGCACCCCTAGGCTTAGGCTAGGGCACCCCTAGGCTTATGCTAAGGCTAGGGCTCCCCTAGCCTAAGGCTAGGGCACCCCTAGGCTTAGGCTAGGGCAGCCCTAGGCTTAGGCTAGGACACACCTAGGCTTTGGCTAGGGCACCCATAGGCTTAGGCTAAGGTTAGGGCTCCCCTAGCCTAAGGCTAGGGCACCCTAGCCTTAGGCTAGGGCACCCCTACGTTTAGGCTTGGGCACAACTAAGCTTAGGCTAAAGTTGGGCTCCTCTAGCCTAATGCTAGGGCACCCCTAGTCTTAGGCAAGGGCACCCCTAGGCTTAGGCTAGGGCACCCCTAGGCTTAGGCTAGCACAACCTTAGGCTTAGGCTAAGGTGAGGGCTCCCCTAGCCTAAGCTAGTGCACCCCTAGGCTTAGGCTAGGGCACCCTAGGCTTATGCTAAGGCTAAGGATCCCCTTGCCTAAAGCTAGCGCAGCCCTAGGCTTAGGTTAGGGCACTCCTAGGTTTAGGCTAGGGCACCCCTAGGCTTAGGCTAAGGCTAGGGCTCCCCTAGCCAACGCCTAGGGCACCCCTAGGCGTAGGCTAGGGCTCCCCTAGGCTTAGGCTAGGACACCCCTAGGCTTAGGCTAGGGCACCCCTAGGCTTAGGCTAGGGCAGCCCGAGGCTTAGTCTAGGGCACCCCTAGGCTTAGGCTAAAGCTAGGGCTCCCCTAGCTTAAGGCTAGGGCACCCCGAGGGTTAGGCTAGGGCACACTTAGGCTTAGGCTAGGGCACCCCAAGGCTTAGGCTAGGGCACCCCTAGGCTTAGGCTAGGGCACCCCTAGGCTTAGGCTTAGGCTTGGGCACCCCTAGGCTTAGGCTAGGGCACCCATAGGATTATGCTAGGGCACCCCTAGGCTTAGGCCAAGGTTAGGGCTACCCTAGGCTAAGGCTAGGGCACCCCTAGGCTTAGGCTAGGGCACCCCAAAGCTTAGGTAAGGGCACCAATAGGCTTACGCTAGGGCACCCCTAGGCTTAGGCTAGGACACCCCTAACAAAAAGCTAGGGCACCCCTAGGCTTAGGTTAGGGCACCCTTAGGCTTACGCTAGGGTACCCCTAGGCTTAGGCTACGGCACCCCTCGGCTTAGGCTAGGGCACCCCTAGGCATAGGCTAAGGCCAGGACGTCCCTAGCCTAAGGTTAGGGCACCCTAGGCTTAGGGTAGGGCACCCCTAGGCTTAGGCTAGGGCACCCCTAAGCTTAGGCTAGGGCCCCCTTAGACTTAGGCTAGGGCACCTCTAGGCTTTGGCTAGGGCACCCCTAGGCTTAGGCTAAGGCTAGGGCTCTCCTAGCCTAAGGCTAGGGCACCCCTAGGCATAGGCTAGGGCTCCCCTTGGCTTAGGCTAGGGCGACCCTAGGCTTAGCCTCAGGCACCACTAGTCTTAGGCTAAGGCTAGGGCTCCCCTAGCCTAAGGCTAGGGCACCCCTAGGCTTAGGCTAGGGCACCCCTAGGCTTTGGCTAGGGCACCCCTAGTCTTAGGCTAAGGCTATGTCTCCCCTAGCCTAAGGCTAGGGCACCCTTAGGCTTAGGCTAGGGCACTCCTAGGCTTAGGCTAGGGCGACCCTAGGCTTAGGCTAAGGCTAGGCCTCCCGTAGGTTTAGGCTCGGGCACCCTTCGGCTTAGGCTAGGGCACCCCTAGGCTTAGGCTAGGGCACCCCTAGGCTTAGGCTAAGGCTAGGGCTCTCCTAGGTTTAGGCTAGGGCACCCGTAGGCTTAGGCTAGGGAACCCCTAGGCTTCGGCTATGGCACCCCAAGGCTTCGGCTAGGGCACGCGTAGGCTTGGGCTAGGGCACCCCTAGGCTTAGGTTAGGGTACCCCTAGGCTTAGGCTAGGGTACCCCTAAGCTTAGGCTAGGGCACTCCTAGGCTCAGGCTCGGGCCCCCTACACTTAGGCTAGGGCACCCCTAGGCTTAGGCTAAGGCTAGGGATCCCCTAGCCTAAGGCGAGGGCACCCCTAAGCTTAGGCTAGGGCACCCCTAGGCTAAGGCTAGGTCACCCCTAGGCTTAGGCTAAGGCTAGGGCTCCCCAAGCCTAAGGCTAGGGAACTCCTAATCTTAGGCTAGGGCACCCCTAGGCTTAGGCTAGGGCACTCCTAGGCTTAGGCTAAGGCTAGGGCTCCCCTAGCCTAATGCTAGGGCTCCCTTAGGCTTAGGCTAGGGCACCACTAGGCTTAGGTTCGGGCACCCCTAGGCTTAGGCTAGGGCACCCCTAGGCTTAGGCTAGGGCACCCCTAGGATTAGGCCAAGGCTAGGGCTACCCTATCCTAAGGCTAGGGAAACCCCAGGCTTATGCTAGGGCACCCCTAGGCTTACGTTAGGGCACCCCTAGGTTTAGGCTAGGGCACCACTGAGCTTAGGCGAGGGCAAACATAGGCTTAGGCTAAGGCTTGGGATCCCCTAGTCTAAGGCTAGGGTACCCCTAGGCTTAGGCTAGGGCACCCTAGGCTTATGCTATGGCTAGGGATCCACTAGCCTAAAGCTAGGGAACCCCTAGGCTTAGGCTAGGGCACCCCTAGGCTTAGGCTATGGTACCCCTAGGCTTAGGCTAAGGCTAGGGCTCCCCTACCTAAGGCTAGGGCACCGCTAGGTTTAGGCTAGGGCACCACTAGGCTTAGGCTAGGGCAAACATAGGCTTAGGCTAAGGTTTGGGCTCCCCTAGTCTAAGGCTAGGGCACCCCTAGGCTTAGGCTAGGACACCCCTGGGCTTAGGCCAGGGCACGCCTAGGCTTAGGTTAAGGCTAGGGCTACCCTAGCCTAAGGCTAGGGCACCCATAGGCTTAGGCTAGGGCACCCCTAGTCTTAGGCTAGGGCACCCCGGAGTTTAGGCTAGGGCACGCGAAGGCTTAGGCTAAGGCTAGGGCTCACCTAGTCTAAGGCTAGGGCACCTCTAGGCTTAGGCGAGGGCACTGCTAGGCTTAGAATAGGGCACCCCTAGGCTTAGGCGAAGGCTAGGGCTCCCCTAGCCTAAGGCTTGGGCACCCCTAGGCTTAGGGTAGGGCACCCCTAGGCTTAGGCTAGGGCACCCCTAGGCTTAGGATAGGGCACCCCTAGGCTTAGGCTAAGGATAGGGCTCCCCTAGCCTAAGGTTAGGGCACCCCTAGGCTTAGGCTAGGGCACCCCTAGGCTTAGGCCAAGGCTAGGGCTCGCCTAGCCTAAAGCTAGGGAACCCCTAGGCTTAGGCTAGGGCACCACTAGGCTTAGGCTAGGGCAAACATAGGCTTAGGCCAAGGCTAGGGCTCGCCTAGCCTAAAGCTAGGGAACCCCTAGGCTTAGGCTAGGGCACCCCTAGGCTTAAGCTATGGTACCACTAGGCTTAGGCTAAGGCTAGGGCTCCCCTAGCCTAAGGCTAGGGCACCGCTAGGCTTAGGCTAGGGCACAACTAGGCTTAGGCTAGGGCAAACATAGGCTTAGGCTAAGGCTTGGGCTCCCCTAGTCTAAAGCTAGGGCACCCCTAGGCTTAGGCTAGGACAACCCTTGGCTTAGGCCAGGGCACGCCTAGGCTTAGGTTAAGGCTAGGGCTACCCTAGCCTAAGGCTAGCGCACCCATAGGCTTAGGCTAGGGCACCCCTAGGCTTCGGCTAGGGCACCCCAAGGGTTAGGCTAGGGCACCCCTAGGCTTAGGCTAAGGCTAGGGCTCCCCTAGCCTAAGGCTAGGGCATCCCTAGGCTTAGGCTAGGGCACCCTAGCCTTTGGTTAGGGCACCCCTAGGCTTATGCTAGAGCACCCCTAGTCTTAAGCTAAGGCTAGGGCTCCCCTAGCCTAAGGCTAGGGCACCCCTAGGCTTAGGCTAGGGCACCCCTAGGCTTAGAATAGGGTACCCCTAGGCTTAGGCTAAGGCTAGGGCTCCCCTAGCCTAAGGCTGGGGCACCCATAGGCTTAGGCTTGGGCACCCCTAGGCTTAGGCTAAGGCACCCCTAGACTTAGGCTAAGACTAGGGCTCCCCTAGCCTAAGGCTAGACGCGCCCCTATGCTTAGGCTAGGGCACGCCTAGGCTTAGGCTAGGGCACCCCTAGGCTTAGGCTAGGGCACCCCTTGGTTTAGGCTATGGCTCGGGTTCCCCTAGCCTAAGGCTAGGGCACCCCTAGGCTTAGGCTAGGGCACCCCTAGGCTTAGCTAGGGCACCCCTAGGCTTAGGCTAGGGCACCCCTAGGCTTAGGTTAGGGCACCCCTTTGTTTAGGCTAAGGCTAGGGCTCCACTTGCCTAAGGCTATGGCACCCTAGGCTTAGGCTAGGGCACCCCTAGGCTTCGGCTACTGCACCCCTAGGCTTAGGCTAGGGCACCCCTAGGCTTAGGCTCGGGCACCCCTAGGCTTAGGCTAAGGCTAGGGCTCCCCTAACCTAAGGCTAGGGCACCCCTAGGCTTAGGGTAGGGCACCCCTATTCTTAGGCTAGGGCACCCCTAGGCTTAGGCTAGGGCAACCCTAGGCTTAGGCTAAGGTTAGGGCTCCCCTAGCGTAAGGCTAGGGCACCCATAGGGTTACGTTAGGGCACCTCTAGGCTTAGGCTAGGGCACCCCTAGGCTTAGGTTAGGGCACGCCTCGGCTTAGGCTAGGGCACCCATAGGCTTACGCTAGGGCACCCCTAGGCTTAGGCCAAGGCTAGGGCTACCCTAGCCTAAGGCTAGGGCACCCCTAGGCTTAGGCTAGGGCACCCCAAAACTTAGGCTAGGGCACCCCTAGGCTTAGGCTAGGGCACCCCTCGGCTAAGGCTAGGACACCCCTAACCAAAGGCAAGGGAACCCCTAGGCTTAGGTTAGGGCACCCTTAGTCTTAGGCTAGGGCACCCCTAGGCGTAGGCTAGGGCACCCCTCGGCTTAGGTTGGGCACCCCTAGGCTTAAACTAAGGTTAGGGCTCCCCTAGCCTAAGGCTTGGGCACCCTATGCTTAGGCTAGGGCACCCCTAGGTTTAGGCTTGGGCACCCCTAAGCTTAGGCTAAAGTGGGGCTCCTCTAGCCTAATGCTAGGGAAACCCTAGGCTTAGGCTAGGGAACCCCTAGGCTTAGGCTAGCGCACCCCTAGGCTTAGGCTAAGGTGAGGGCTCCCCTAGACAAAGACTAGGGCACCCCTAGGCTTAGGCTAGGGCACCCTAGGCTTAGGCTAGGGCACCCCTAGGCTTAGGCCTAGGAACCATTAGGCTTTGGCTAGGACACCCCTAACCAAAGGCTGGGGCACCCCTAGGCTTAGGCTAGGGCACCCCTAGGCTTAGGCTAAGGTTAGGGCTCCCCTAGCCTAAGGCTAGGGCACCCAAGCTTAGGCTAGGGCACCCCTATGCTTAGGATGGGCACCCCTAGACTTAGGCTAAAGTTGAGCTCCTCTAGCCTAATGCTAGGGCACCCCTAGGCTTAGGTTAGGGCACCCCTAGGCTTAGGCTATGGCACCCCTAGGCTTAGGCTAAGGCTAGGGCTCCCCTAGCCTAAGGCTAGGGAACACATAGGCTTAGGCTAGGGCACCCCTAGGCTTAGGCTAGGCCACCCCTAGGCTTAGGCTAGGGCACCCCGGGGTTTGGGCGAGGGCACCCGTAGGCTTAGGCTAAGGCTAGGGCTCCCCAAGTCTAAGGCTAGGGCACCCCTAAGCTTAGGCTAGGGCACTGCTAGGCTTAGAATAGGGCACCCCTAGGCTTGGGCTAAGGCTAGGGCTCCCCTAGCCTATGGCTTGGGCACCCCTAGGCTTAGGTTAGGGCACCCCTAAGCTTAGGTTAGGGCACCCCTAGGCTTAGGCTAGTGCACCCATAGGCTTAGGCTAAG